>NC_135353.1:112875450-113475450 GCF_023851605.1 Tamandua tetradactyla | reverse complement strand
TGAAACTAAGAGAGCAAGTCATTTGCCTCCAATATGCATGTCAGGGACAGGCATAGATAGACATTCCCACTCCAATAGGGAGAAATTGGAAAGAAAATAGGGGTTGTGGGTCCTAAATAATTCTGAAACCCACTAGAGCAAAGTCCACTAGATCTCAAGGTCTGAGAGTCATCTATGCATTGATGTTCTGTCCTCTGGGTTCAATGGAGCAAAAGTGCCATCCCTTGCCAGTGCTTACACAGCACCCATCCTCTCCCTGAACACTAAGGTGAAGAGCTCAACCTCTCCAAACATCAGGATGGTGGCCAAGCACTCCATAAATGCTGGGGTACAGACTCCACCACCTCAGAGAACTTGGGTGGTAGCCATATTCTCTTAAAACATCAAGGCATAGGTCCCACCCTCTCTGTGCATTGGGGTGAAGGTCAGGCTCTCTGCAAACTCCAGGATACAGACCCCACACTCTGGGCATTAGGGTGGCAGCCATGCTCTTCAAATGTTGGGGCACAAATGCTACCATTACTGAGCATTTTTGTGGTGCATTCTCCCTGAACAGTGGCATGAAAGGCCAGCCCCCTCCATGCACAGGGGTGGACATGCTCTTTCCACACACATAGGTGGACCCACTATTTTGGCCCCAGGAAATGTTTTCAGCTTCCATGATTCTTCACTTTAAGTCATTCTTCCTTCAACTTGTCTTCTTTCTGTCACTTTCAGTCTAGGCTAGCAGATCTGCTCATACAGATTTCACAGAAAACTTGTTCGCTTTACATGCAGTTCACAGACAAAAGGACTTTCTATAGATACTTCCTGGATAACTGTATTTCAAATATTGACTTCCATGGAAATTGTTCACTGGTTCCATGTTCAGTTTTACCTTCACATGGTGCCCTATTCCCTGAGGACTCATTTTCTGGAAGTTCATGGAGTTCCTGCATGTACTTCTCTGTCCTGCACAAAGCTGTGAAGCCTGCTTCTTATTCTGGGCTTGTGCTTCATAGTGGCCTTAAGAATTCCACCATTTTAATTTTAGAGGTATTCAAATGCCTCCTCCCCTCCCTTCAAAATAGTCTTTCAAGCCCTCTTGGGTGCTCTATTATATGAATCAATGCAGGTAGTCCTTTACTCCAGGTTGCTTCAACTTAATTGCTTTTTACATTGCTTTATCTCTGAAAGCGGCTTCTATTTCTTCAGGACAAATTCTTGGAGAATGAGCCCAAGACAATTTCCTGATTCAGTCTTTAGGCTTCCACTGGATAGATTGACACTGACATACTTGCAATCCAGTTTGTGCCTACTGTTTACTCTTCTCCCTCTGGAACAATGCCAGGCACCCACAGTGGGAGCACGACCCGGCTTCATGCTGTAGTAGGGAATATGAGGGAAGGTTTAAAAAGAGCCCCATGAAACTTTTTAGGTTACTTTTTCTGATTTGGCACTTGTTCTGTTATTGAAACCCTTTAACTGTTTTCCAAAATTTTGAGGAATATAATTCAGTCAGATTTTTCTAGTTGTTCAAAGATTCTGTTGAGGGTCAGCACTTTGGAGCATCTGTGCTGCCATGTTGATCCACTGGAAGTCCCATTTAATTCTTTGGACATATGTATAAGGCTATTTTGAAGTCTTTGTCTATTAAATCTGATATCTTGCCACTCTCATAGGCAATTTCTGTTTCCTGCTCACCTCCCCCAGGTTTAGGTTGCACATCTGCGTTTCTTTTACGTCTCAAAGTTTTTTTTGCTGTAAACCAGGCAAACTAGGTAATATATTGTGCCATCTTGGGCTACTGAGTCTCCTATGCCATGCTTTTTGGCTGGTTTTTGTTTTATTTACATGTCTATTTGTTTTGTGACTTGGCCAGGCTATTTTGATAAAATCTATTTCCCACATAGTATGAAGCACTTGATGTCACTCTTGAGAGGGCTCAGACTTGGGCATGTACACAGCCATCTGAGCATGAAGGCAGTTTTAGCATGGCTTTCTATTTCTTTCCCTAAAACCTGTGTTACATTGTCTCCCTCACTTAGTATTATTCATAGCATGTAAGGTTTCACTAATTACTTGCTGATCTATTGTTTTTAACAATGCTGTGAGAATCAAACATTCAGCTTCTTAACCTAATTAAATCCAAAGAGTGGTAATTTTTGAGGACTAATATTTTGATACCAATCAAAAGCAGCGGGTTTTCTGCCTGATGTGCTCAACTGACCAGTTCCTGAGACATAGGGATTTCAAAGACAGAGTTGATTGCTTAGCATGAAGTGGGAGATCAAGTGGCCTGTTCACCTAAAACACTGTGTCCCCAAGTCCAAGTGTTTTTATGGATTAAAACAATGGAAGATGGAGTTGTTACCATTATAACAGCAAGTACACACAGCGCTGAGACTAGGCTAGAAAAGCCATCAAAATAATAAGTACAAACAGAGCTGGAAGTAGGCTAGAATAACCATCACAATAGTAAGTGTAAACAAGGCTGAAGCTAGTTCAGTGAGTTTCAGTAAATCCAGGTATTAACTTTAGGCTGTTCTACAACAAACTAGAAGGAAAAACTTAGGTGTAATGATTCTGTAATCATAATCATTTGTTAATACTTAAGTTCTTGTTACAATTCCTCCCTTTTGTTTTTGTTCATTCCTCCATCTTGAGGTATATCTGGGCAACAACCTTTCTAAATTCTTCATGCTGAAAATGGGTGTTGACATTATGGGACAGAGAAATAAAACTAGTTGTTATTCTTGGAGGGACTGGTACCTCAGGGTTTTGGTGCTTAACTGGCATAGGAACAAACCAGAGGCTTTAAGTCCCTGAAAAAAAATGTAATTACAAATGGACTTGGACAGCTCCTTGGTGGGTGGCAGAGGTGACTGTAGCAGAACCTCCTGGCTCTGTTCATGTTGGGACCAGGACCAGTGAGGATGGTGCCCTAGAGCACAGCCGTGTGTAAGAGGGAACAGGGTAGGGACTAGTCATGTCAGAAGTGACCAGGAGTCTGCTGCAGTGCCAGGGTGCCAGATTTAGGACAGGCACCAATGTTGACTCTTGGGGCCAGGTGATAGAGGTGATAGATGAGTATCAGATATCAGCAAGACATCTATAAAAGGAGGCCCATATTCAACATAATAATTATAAATTCTCAGAACAAAAGAAAACAAAATCACAATATGCTTGGAATTATGAAGTACAGCTTTACAGTCCGCACAGTCCTAAGAAAAATTTAAACTGGAAGACTTAAAGAAGTTAGAACCAATTCTAAACAATATTCTTACATATTATAAAGAATTCCCACTTGATGTTCAGCCTGCCACATTAAGAAGAATTTTAGCACCTGGTGAGAAAAGTATTTGAAAATTGAAGACGAAGAAGAGGATGGTGCTGAAGCTAGGTCTTCTGATTCCTTTCCCGCTAGAGCTCCTGGTGCTTTATTACCAAGGTTGCTATTAGAACTAGGAATGATGTTACTTATTGTGAGAACTGAGAAGATTGATTTGAAAGATGCTGGGCAGTTCATCAATCTCTACATTACAGTTAGTCTAAGGGATCTGAATGGAATAGATTTAACTCTTTGCAAGATACTCCTATGACTTCAAGAAAAGAAGATACATATGTTTTGTTTTTGTATGCTTTATGGTGGGTATCACATTTCATTCTTTTTCCATGTAACTATCCTGTTATTGTATCACCATTTGTTGAATTTTCTTTTCCTTTTGTTTTTTGAGGTGGGGAGAGAGTATGGGCCAGAAATTGAACCCAGCTGTCCCATATGGCAGGCAAGAATTCTGCCACTGAACTACCTTTGCACCCCCACATGTTGTTTTAGTGTATACATTGAGTTCCAGAAGCATGTTAAAAAAATTTAATAAAAGATACAGCTATTTTCTTTGAATTCAAACACTACAAGATTAAGGAAATGTTTACCAACACCACGTGTTTTGCTTTCATGGAGATGGATGAGTTTAAACGTGGGCCAATTGCAATAGAAGTATACAAGAAAACCCATTAACTTTAAAAGAGAAAAATTGCAGTTATTGACCAGGAAACTACTTTATCTTTATTTACATCAAACTCTGCATAAAGAATGGCCCTGACATGAATGTTCTGGAACTTCTGTGAATTTTACCACTCAGTAGAAACCATGATAGCTCTATATATCATATACATCTTTCAATAAGCAGGAAGGGAGCTGTACCTATGCCAGTAAGCCAAAATAAGTCTGATGCACAGCTGTATCACAGAATTTCAAGTCCAGCACATAACTGGCATATAAGATTCCTTTGGATATGGGCTTAATATAGGCTTGGAGACATGTTTTTACTTTTCTCTTGATTGTGCAACTAATAATCTATTATTTAATTTACCACAATTCTTACCCTGCCTACTGGAACAAAACTGTTGTGGATAGGATGAGTTCATCTTCAAACTCAATGCAGCAATAAGAATGTGCTAGAGTTTACACATCTGCTCACTTCTGCTCCAGTATGTCTTTTTTATTTTTGAGTTAATGTCAAACTTTGGGTTGATATAGATAAGATAATATGAAATTGCTTTGAGAATAATTAATTGAACCACTTATGCTGCCTAAGGAGGTCAGTCTGGAAATTTGTAAGCTGCTCCTTAGAGGTGGATTAAAGATCTGAATGCTTCTGCTTAGAAATCATGTGCTTTGGCCAGATCAATGTCCCTTGTGGGAGTGTTTCCCAAATTTGTAGCCATGGTTTTTCTGGATGACCAGGTTATTTTTTGAAAAGTGAGCACAGTTTTAGTTATGTTGATTAGCTGTTCTTCTGTATCACATTGTTATTCTTTCTGATAATGATTCTAGGGTTAATGTTGGAATAATCTCAGAGTAATTACAATTTTTATGAATATTCAGGTACCATAAAGTAACTGACAGGTGCTTTTATAATGTCGGTAAATCATGTTATTTAAAAATAATGAGTCAGGTGCTAACAAGAAAATGTGGAAATAACTGTTTTTCTGACGACTGATTGTGAGACATTCAACTTTCAAACCTCTTGCTATAGTGATGAGTGTGCACATCTGGAAGAATATTCTATTTTCTTTTCTGATATAGGCACATAGGATTTCCATTTATTTCCTCTTTAAATACATTGACATTCATCCATATGAAGATATGCAGGTCATTACCTTGTAATAATTTCACTACTTACATTACTTTTGACTGAATAATGGGGCATAAATAAAATTTTCATAGGACACATGAGGTGGATATTGATACACAGAACTTTGATTCAGGGTGGGCTTACTGTGGATTAGATGTAGAACTTACATATTTTAATATTCACTGTTTTAAATGAACAATGCTAGAATGAAGGGGAATGCAGTGTTAATACTTGGCTTATTTTTAAACTGCTATAACCTTAGTCATACAATTCAATATGTTTGCTTTTTAAATTAAGAAAACACAGTAAGTTGTTTTAGCCCTTGCACTTCAAGAGATCTATTCTTTTGTGCATGCGTGTGTTTTTAATGTGCTTTTAAATTGTGAAATATATATACCAAAAAGCAATGAGTTTCCAAGTACATTTTAACAAGTAGTTATAGAACAGATTTTAACATTTGGTATGGGTTACAGTGCCACAATTTTTCGTTTTTTCTTCTAGCTGCTCCAAGACACTCGAGACCAACAGAAATATCAATAGAATGATTCAGCAGTCATACTCACTTAAATCATATCTTCTCTGTTATACTCCTCCTTCTTTTTAGATAACATATATACATAAAAACAATAAATTTCAAAGTACACTGCAATAATTAGTTGTAGAACAGATTTCAGAATTTTGAATAAGTTACAATTCCAGAATTTTAAGTTTTTATTTCTAGCTGCTCCAAGGTACTGGAGGCTAAAAGAAATATCAGGATAATGATTCAACACTCATACTCATTTGTTAAGCCCCAACCTTTTCTGTATAATTCTACCATCATCTATAATCTTTCTCCCACTCTTTAGGGGTATTTGGGCTATGCTCATTCTAATTTTTCATGTTGGAAGGGGCTGTCAATAATATGAGATAGCGGGATAGAACTAGTTGATGTTTTGGAAGGGCTGGCCCCTCTGTGTTCTAGGACTCATCTGGCCCAGGGACTGATATGGAGATTGTAGGTATCAGAAAGTTACCCTATGCCCCAGGTTTTCTTTAGGATTGGCAGGAATGGTTTTGGTTGGGGTTTGACAAGTTATGATAAGTAGTAATGTCTAACTGAAGCATGTGCAAGAGTGACCTCCAGTGTAGTCTCTTGACCCTGTTTGAGGTCTCTTGGCCTCCACTACCATATTTCTTACACTTCTTTTCCCCCTTTTTGTCAGGATGGCATTGTTGATCCCATAGTGCCAAGACCAGGCTCATCCCTGGGGGTCATCTCCCTTGCCATCAAGGAGATAAGAGGTCTATGCTTTGCTTTCAGTTGTCTATTAGGCCATTTTGTTTACTAGATAGATGTTTATAAAAACTATATGAGCCTGAAAGAATTCTCAACTAAAACCAATCTTGTCTCATCTTGTTTGGATGAGTTACAGGTTCTGAAGCTATTCAATCCACAACAGTGCTAGGGGGTGAAGAATTCACCTTAATAAATCACTTTGTTGTTGATTTCACATGCACTCTATGAGTTGTCAGATCCCCAGACTATAAGCCAGTCAAGGGGCAAGAACCACATATTCCCATGTCATGTAAATTTCCTAAGGTCTTGGCAGAAGCCTGTGCCATATGGAAGAAATTGATAGAGAAATCAGTAGCTATTTGGAGAAGAATGAAAATGAGAATATGACATATTAGAACTTATGGGATGTGACAAAGGCTGTGCCAAGAGGGAAATTTATCCCCCAAGATGCCTATATTAAAAAATAAGAGAGAGCAAAAATCAAGGACTTAACTGCTTACCTGGAGTAACTCCCAAAAGAATAGCAAACTAACCCAAATGCAAATAGAAGAAGAGAAATAGCAAAGATTAAAGGAGAGTGAAATGAATAGGAAAACAAAAGAACAAAAGAAAGAATCCATAAAACCAAAAGTTGGCTCCTTGAGAAAATCAATAAAATTGATGGGCCACTAGCAAGACAGAAAAAGAAAAAAAGAGAGAGGATGCAAATAAACAAAATCAGAAATGAGAAGGTGTGCGTTACCACAGACCTGAAGAAATACAAGAAATCATAAGAGAATACTATGGATAACTATATGCCAACAAATGACAACATAGATGAAATGGACAAATTCCTGGAAACACACAAACTACACTGACTCAGGAAGAAATAGAAGATCTCAACAAACCAATCACAAGATTCCATTAGTCATCAAAAATCTTTCTACAAAGAAAAGCCTAAAACCAGATGCCTTCACAGGAGAATTTTATGAAACATTCTTAAAAGAACATCAATCCTGCTCAAAGTTTTCAAAGAAATTGAGGAAAAAGCAATACTACCTAACTCATTTCATGAAGTTAATATCATTTTAATACCCAAAACGGGTAAAGATGTTATAAGAAAGGAAAAATAAAGGCCAATCTCACGAATGAATATAGATGCAAAAATTCTAAACAAAATACTAGCAAATTGAATCCAACAACATATTAAAAGAATTATAAACCATGACCAAGTGGGGTTTAGAGCAGGAATGCTAGGATGGTTCAACACAAGGAAATCAATTAATGTAATGCAGCACATTAACAAATTGAAAGGGAAAAATTACATGATCATTTCGACTGATGCTGAAAAAGTATTTGACAAAATTCAACATCCTATTCTAATAAAACCAGTTCAAAAGATAGGAATCAAAGATAACTTCTTCAATATGATAAAGGGCATGTATGAGAAACCAATAGCCAGCATCATACTCAATGGAGGAAACTAAAAGCTTTCCCCCTAAGATCAGGAATGAGACAAAGATACTCACCATCACTTCTGTTATTCAGTATTGTACTAGAAGTTCTAGCTAGAGCATCCAGGAAAGACAAAGAAATACAAGGCATCCAGATTGGAATGGAAGAAGTAAAACTCTCATTATTTGCAGATGATATAATACTATACTTGGAAAATCCTGAGAAATCTACAACAAAGTTACCTGAGCAAGGTGGTGGTATATAGAATTAATGTGCAAAAATCAGTAACTTTCTACACATAAGCAATGACCGAACTGAGGAGTCAGTTAAGGAATAAATTCCCTTCAAAATAGAAACTTAAAGAATCAAATACTTAGGCATGAACTTAACTAGGAATGTAAAGGACTTGTACTCAGAAAAGTACATAACTTTGCTAACAGAAATCAAAGAAGATCTAAATGGGTGGGAAGACATTCCATGCTCATGGATAGGAAAGTTAAATATAGTGAATATGTCAAGTTTACCCAAATTGATCTACATATTCAATGCAGTACCAATCAAAATTCCAACAACTTACTTTGAAGACTTGGAAAAGTTAGTTACCAAATTCATCTGGAAGGGAAAGAGACCCCATAGAGCTAAAAGCATTCTTAAAAAGAATGAAGTGGGAGGATTAACACTCCCTGACTTTAAAACTTACTATAAAGCCACACTGGTCAAAACAGCATGGTCTTAGCACAAAGATAGAAGTATTGACCAATGGAATTGAATCAAGAGTGCAGAAATAGACCACCAAATCTATGGTCAACTGATTTTTGACAAGGCTCTCAAATCCACTGAACTGGGACAAAATAGTCTTTTCAATAAATGGGCATGGGCAAGGGCAATTGGATATCAATAGCCAAAAGAATGAAAGAGGAACCTTACCTTACACCCTATATAAAAATTAACTCAAAATGGATCACACACCTAAATATAAGGACTAGTACCATAAAGCTTCTAGAAGAAAATGTAGGGAGACATATTCAAGACTTGGTTATAGGAGGTAGCTTCCTAAACTTTACACCCAAAGCACAAGCAACAAACAAGCAAAATACAAAAATGGGAACTGTTCAAAATCAAATGCTTCTGCACCTCAAAAGACTTTTTCAATGGGAAAAATATTTGGAAATTACATGTCAGGCAAAGTTTGATATCCTGTATACATAAAGAAATCATACAACTCATCAATAAAAGAACAAACAACCCAATTATAAAATGAGCTAAAGATATGGATAGACATTTTTCTGAAGAGCAAATACAGATGGCTCAAAAGCACATGAAGAGATACTCATTTTCACTGGCTATAAGGGAAATGCAGATCAAGACTACAATGAGATACCACCTCACACCTCTAAGAATGCCTGCTATTAAACAAACAGGAAACTATAAATATTGGAGAGAATGTGGAGAAATTTGGACACTTATGCACTGATGGTGGGAAAGTATAGTGGTGCAGCCACTCTGGAAGACAGTTTGGTGATTCTTTAGAAAACTAAATATCGAATTGCCCTATGACCCAGTAGCACTGCTTGGTATATACCCAGAAGAGCTGAAAGCAATGACACAAACAGACATTTGCACTCCGATGTTCATAGCAGCATTATTCACAACTGCCAAAAGATGGAAACAAACCAAATGCCCATCAACAGATGAGTGGATTGACAAAATTTGATATTTTCTTACTATGGATTATTATGCAGCAGTAAGAGAAAATGACATCCTGAAGCACATGACAAGATGATGAGTCTTGAGGATTTAATGCTGAGTGAAATAAGCCAGACACAAAAGGATAGATACTGCATGGCTCCACTTTAATTACCATGGTAAAGGTATAATCAGAGGCTTATAACACAGAACATAGGGGACTTAGAGATGCATAGAAGTTAGAGATGGGTGAATGATTAACTAATGATGTTGAACTGAAATGTGAGGGAAGAGATAGGAGTTAAAGCTATTGTCTAGTGGGTCTATAAGTAATATTACCATATTGAAGGTGAACACAATTGAAACGGTTTTACAGACCTATGTGTCCCACTGATTAACACTAGAAATATAAATTAGTTCTTGAAAGAACTACTTCAAAGGTATGATTCATATGCAAAGAGTGTTTAAGTCCAGGGTACAGGGGGAGAACTGCTGTTGCATAGTATGGGCTATGTTTAAGATGAAAACATCAGCTCTACCACAGCAACAGCAGAGGTGGGTGATGGGGTAGGGACAGGAGTTGAGAGGAGGTTTGATTTCCTATTTGGTGAAGGTGTGTTTGTTGGTTGTCTTTCTCTTGGGAATGGCGAAGTTGTCTAGGGTTGGGAGTGTTGATGGATTGTGGATTTTGGGCATTGTGCATGGTGCCTGGTGAGTGTGGATTGCAAAGGGTTGCACTGACTGGGGCGTGCATGGGCCAGCAATTGTGGGTCCATGTGATTGAGTGTTGTGCTGCTGAAAGGGGGGGAAGGATGATGGGGCATGTAGCAATGTGGGTGAACCTGTGGGGCATTTGGTGGGGTGGGGTAGGTCAGGGGTGAGGGAACAGTTATTGTGTGGTCTCCTTTGAAGAATGCTTGTAGGAGGGCAAAGGCTGGATTGTGGGCTCTTGTGGTTGGCACATTTAGTCCAGAGTGGTGATTGTTGTTTCTGGATTTCATGAGGCTGTTTTGCATATGTATGTAAGACCTGGTGTTTGGGGATGGGAGTGGGGACGATCAGGCCGGGGTTGAGTGGTTCAGAGTGTGGGGGTGGGTAGGACACTGTATTTTGGAGCCATGCATACTCTTTGAGATGGGGAAGAGAGGTTTGTTCTGTCGGAGCCTGGGTTTTCTGTGGTGCATGATCTGGCTGGGCCTATCTGTGTGGCTTTTTTGAAGGATTGAGGCAGAGGGACCTCAGGGTGGAAAGGGGTCTTTTAATCCTGCGTGGCTTTGTGTAGTGCATGGGTACATTCTGAAATGTGTTGGGTGGATGGTCATGGAGTGTGGGCGGGATCCCTCGGGGGATGGCAGAGGAGGTGTGGATCTGTCGGACTTTGCCACTGTGAGGTTCCCTAATGCTGTGTCGAACTTTGGAGACACACAGATCAATAGACCAAGCCCTTAATCTTGAGGCTTACTGTTGGGGGCCTTGTGTAGGTGGGAGAGAAGCTTAGCTGACCTATATGTATCCCTGAAAGTTGCTTCTGGAAGACCTCTTTTGTTGCTAGGGCTCGACTCTGTGAGTGAAATCATTGCCCTTTCCTCCCCCCATGTGGGACATGACATCCAGGGATGAAAGTCTCCCTGGCAGCATGGTAGATGACTCTCAGGGATGAGTCCAGTCCTGGCACCATGGGATCAAAAATTCCATCCTGAACAAAAGGGGGAAAAGAAGTGTAATTAATGAAGTGCCCATAGCTGGGAGAGTTCAGGTAGAATTGGGAGGCTACTCTGGAGGTTGCTCTTATGCAAGCTTCAGTTAGACATTGCTACCTATCATAACCTGCCAACCCCCAACCAGGACCATTCCAACCAATCCTAAAGAATACCTATGACAATATATGGGATTTTACAGTAGTTCCATTCACTAGAGCAGCTTTCCAGGAACCTACAGCCTCTGATGGGACCGTGGACCAGATGGATCCTGGGACCTGGAGTGCCCAGCCTCTCCAGAGTGTCAGTTGGTTCCATCTCCTTACCCCATGCTGTTGACGGCCCCTTCCGACATGAAAGAGTTGGAATGGCCATGGCCCAGACACCCCTAGAGAGACGGATGGAGAGATCAGAGGTGATGGTGGAGTTATACAGAGAGGATAGGATTTGGCAGATGAATATGATTGCTGAATCACTGAATTGATACCTCTTTTGGACTCCAGTGTCTTGGAACAGTTGGAAGTGAAAACCTAGAATGTTGGACTTGTGACCCATGCCAAACTCTGGGATCTGTTATGCAGCTAATTTGGTGTTGTGCTTTGAGATTTGTTGCTTTTTTGTGTGTGTGTTGTTTTTCACAAAGAATAAAGGGAGGGCAGGCCACATTGGCCCAGCAGGCAGAGTTCTCGCCTGCCATGCTAGAGACCCGGATTCGTTTCCTGGTGCCTGACCATGCAAAAAAGAAAAAAGAAAAAGAAAAAGAATAAAGGTAAAGTCGATTGTGATGATAAAAAGAAGTACTTATTCCTCCTAGCCTCCAGTGTTCTGGAGTAGCTAGAGGGAGGGGTCTGGAATGATGATGTGGAGGCCCACGGCAGGCTCTGGGATCTGTCCTGTGGCTGCTTGTTGGAGGTACTTTCAGGACTGTTGCTTTTTTCTTTCTTTGCTTTGTACATGTGTTGCATTGTACAATGAGAAAAGTTGGAAAAAATTTTACTGGGAGAATTTTATGCCTCTGGTTTCTTCCCCATCAGGGTATCCTGCTCTGGGAATCTACATGGGCTCAGTCCAGAAAAGTGGGTCAATCCAGAAAGATCCATTTTGCATTTAGGTGGTCTAGCCAACAGAGACTGGATTGCGTGTGTACAGCTCTTGCAAAAATGCTGCTGAAGGGTGGGCCACGGCGATGGGTGGGCCATGGTGGCTTAGCAGGCAGAGTTCTCGCCTGCAATGCTGGAGACTTGGGTTCGATTCCCAGTGCCTAGCCACGCAAAAAAAAAAAAAGTATTGCTGAAGTCTCTATTTTTTTCTCTTCCTGGGGGTACTTTTGTATTTGGCACTCCTTAGCACTTGTGTTTCACACTGGGTCTCTATGGACTTGGGTCCCTGTGCCTGGATATGCATGTGGTGCTAGCTTGCTGTTATGAGTGGCTCTGGAGTTGGCTTCCATGACTGAAGTGATGTGGGCCATTCTGCTTTTGTGTGATTCCCAAGCTTCACCAGACTTAGTGAAGGTGAGGAGTCTTGATTGGTGGGTCCGAGAGGGAAATCTCCTATCTGATTTTGGAAATTATTTTTCTTTTTCTTCAATTCAACATTTGTGGCCTCCTTCTCCAGTCTCTATCATCCTACAGAGTTCCAGGCCAGTGGAATTTTTCCTTTTATTAGTTGATTCAAAAGGGAGAATTTTCCATGTTGATGATGTCATTGCATAGTGCAGCATCTTGAGGACATGTGTTAGGCAATAATTTCTTAGACTTTACATCCAAAGAAGAAACAAAAGGAAAATAGATAAATGGAACCTCATCAAAATTACAAACTATTGTGTATCAAAGGACTTTATCATAAAGTAAAAAGATAACCTACAGACGGAAAAAAATTGGAAATTGCATATTCAATAAGGGTTCAATATAAGAATGTATATAGATATCATACAACTCAACAACAGAAAAGATAAGACAAATAAATGGGCAAGAACTTGAATAGACATTTCTCTAAAGAGGGTTTACAAATGTCTAAAAAACACATGAAAAGATGGTTACCAACATTAAGTATTAGGAAAATGCAAATTAAAACAACAATGAGATACCATTTAATGACAACTAAAATGGCTACTATTAAAAATGGAAAATTAAAGTGTTGAAGAGAATGTAGAAAAATACAACATTTATTTATTGTTGGTGGGTGTGGTAGTTAGATTCAGTTGTCAACTTGGCCAGGTGAAGGCACCTAGTTCTGTTGCTGTGGACTTGAGCCAATGGTACGTGAACCTCATCTGTTGCTAATTACATCTGCAGTCGGCTAGGAGGCGTGCCTGCTGCAATGAATGACGTTTGACTTAATTGGCTGGTGCTTAAATGAGAGAGCACAGCGTAGCACAGCTTAAGCAGCTTGGCATTCCTCATCTCAGCACTTGCTGCTCTGCCCAGGACTCTGGAGATGCAGAAAGAAGTCACCTCGGGGAAAATTGTTGGAACCCAGGGGCCCGGAGAGAAGGCCAGCAGAGACCATCCTGTGCCTTCCCACGTAAGAAAGAACCTCAGTGGAAAGTTAGCTGCCTTTCCTCTGAAGAAATAACAAAATAAATCCCCTTTTGTTAAAAGCCAATCCGTCTCTGGTGTGTTGTGTTCCGGCAGCTAGCAAACTAGAACAGTGGGAATGTACAATGATGCAGTCACTCTAGAAGATATTTGGGTGTTTCCTTAGAAAGTTAAATCTAGAATTAACTTATGACCCTGAAATCCCACTTCTAGGTGTATAGCCAAAAAATTGAAACAGGGACTTGAACAAATATTTTCACACTGATGTTTATAGCTGCATTGTACATAGTTGCCAAAAAATGGAAGCAGCCCAACTGTTCACCAAATGATAAATGGAATAATAAAGTGTGGTATACATATGCAATGGCATATGTTCAGCTGCAAAAAGAAATGAAGTTGTAATATATGCGACAACATGGATGAGCCTTGAAGATATCATGTTGGGTGAAATAAGCTAGCAAGAAAAGGACATTGTATGATCTCGCTGATATGAAATAACTAGAATAACCAGGCTTACAGAGATAGAAACTAGAATTTAGATTACTAAGGTCCAGGTTGGGGGTAGGGAATGGGAACACTGTTTAAGTTGAACAGTGTTTCTATTTGGGGGGATGAAAAACTTTTGGTAATGGATGGTGTGATTGTAAAACAACATTATGAACAGAATTAACAGAATTGAATTATATATTTCAATGTGATTGATGGGGAAATTTTAGGTTGTATATATGTTACTGGAAGAAAATTTACAAAACTACATAGGACTATACAACTAAACAGTGTAAAACATTGTCTGTAGTTAATAGTACAGTTATTTTAAAAAAAGTCAATTGTATAAATGTACCATACAAATGCAAGTGGTTAATAGTAAAATGGAATACTGGAACTCTGTATTTTATACATTATTTTTCTCTAAATGTATAACATCTCTAATTAAAATCACAGTGAGAAACAGCTTCACACCCACTGGAATGAATGCTATTAAAAATGAGAAATAACAAGTATTGGTAAAGATATGGAGAAATGGGAACCCTTGCTCATTGTTGATGGGTATGTAAAATGCCTCTGTGTAAAACAGTTTGGTGATTCTTCATAAAGTTAAGTACATAATTACCACAGGAAACTTCTAGGTATATATGCAAAAGAATTGAAAGCTGAAATTTGAGAGATACTTGCACACCCATATTCATAGAGGCATTATTCACAATTGGTTCACTGACCAATGAATGGACAAAGAAAATGTGGTTTATATATATAATGGAATATTATCCAGCTGTTTAAAGGTCCAAAATTCTGATACATGTGTACAAGATGAATGAACCCTGAAGATGTCATGTTGAGCAAAATAAGACAGACATAAAAGGACAAATAGGGTATTATCTCACGGATGTGTTAGAATAGGCAAATTCATAGAGACAGAAATCAAAACACAGGTTATCAGGGTCTTGGGTAGGGGTAGGTGTTTTAGTTTGTAAAATCTGCTGGAATGCTATATACCAGAAACAGAATGTTTTAAAAAGGGGAATTTGTTAAGTTGCAAGTTTACAGTTCTAGGGCCATGAAAGTGTTTAAATTAAGGCAAGGCTATAAAAATGCCCAAACTAAGGCATCCAGATAAAAATACCTTGGTTCAAGAAGGCCAATGACATTCAGTGTTTCTCTCTCAGCTGGAAAAGCATGTGGCAACATCTGCTAGCTTTCTCTCCAGGCTTCTTCAATGGCTTCCCTGGGTCTCTGTCCATTCTGTTGGCTCTGTCAGTTCTGGTGGCTCTAAAGCTTTTTCCAAAATAGTTTCCTCTTAAGAGGCTCCAGTAAACAACCCCCCCTTGAATGGGTGGAGAATATCTCATGGAAAGCATCTAATCAAAAGTTCCCACCCACAATTGGGTAGATCACATCTCCACGGAAATAATAAAAAAGATCCCACCCAGCAATATTGAATGAGGTTTAAAGAACTTGGCTTTTCTGGGCTTTTCCAGGTTCAAACTGGCACAGTAGGGAATTGGGAATTAATGCTTAATTGCTACAGAATTTCTTTTTGCAGTAATTGAAAACTTTAGTATTGGATGGCAGTGATGGTAACACAAAATAACGAAGGAATTTAACACCACTGTGTTAGATATCTGAATGTGGATAAAAGAGGAAGTTTTCAGTTATAGATAAGTTATAAGAATAAAAGTTGTAAAAGCAATGATAGGATTCTACAACACAGTGAACACTATAATAGACTATGGACTATACTTTGTAGTACAATTGTAATAATATTCTCTTGACAATGGGAGCAGGTATATGGGAACTGTATTTTGTGTATGATTTTTCTGTAAACCCAGAAATTCTTTAAAAAAAATAAAATTTAGAAAAGAATGTCACCTTCCAGGGACCAAAGAGACAATGGAAAAAAGGTTCACTTAACCAAAGTCTTTGGCATTGGATAATTCAAAATGTTCACATTTTATTGCTCTAGTATGCATGCTGGAAAGAATTATATCAGAGGTCAATACCCAGGCATGTCCAGATTTACTATGTTTTATTTAATTGGGATGAGTGGATAACTTGACAGTTCTGTGTTTCCTCAGTCATGCTGATATGTACAGTCTTTTCTGTTCAGCCTATGACAGGAAAGAAATTAGGTAGGAAATCATGAATAGTCAAGGTTAACCCTGCAGAGGATGATGAAATCATGCCCAGTTCAACTATGAACTATTTGTGAGGAAAGTTTTGAAGAAAAATGGATTAAGGTTGGTTCTTAGATTTTCTCCATTAAAACACACACACACACACGTACACAGGGACACATGCATACATGCACACACACATGCAGGCATACTGAATTTAGGTGCTCTCTGATGTCAGATCCTATACCAATGCCCAATTAGTAATCAAGTGATCTCCAGCTATGTGGGTCAACTAGTCTTAATAAGTAATGCACTTTGATACAGGAGAAAAGGCAGCCCACTTCAAAGTGGAAAGCAAAAGGATTCCAACTCTGGCACAGATTCTTACCCATGATTGTGTCTTTCAGTAAATCATGAGCTACTCTGAATTTCATCAGGAAAGATGTGGTTATGTGGATAAATTACTGCCAGCCTCCCTCTCTTTTCTTATAGAGAGCCAATCTCACACCTATCTCAGGGGTTATTGTGAGGAAATCACATAGCTTGTGGCATATGAAGGGTTCTCATTTAAGGACAGCCCCTCTGTCCCCAACCTCCATCCCCAATTCAGCTTCTTAAAGCCTTTCTGACCTTGCTTTAAGGTCAAAAATTTTTGAATACTTCTAAGACAGGGTCCTATTTCATCTCTTGAGTAAACATAGGTTCCCTGCTTCAAACTCTTAATTTTGGAGAAAATCCAGAGTAGTCTCTCTTTATTCTGATTTTCTTTGAAAATATCTTTCACATAAAAGACAATTAGTTTTGAAGGCTTGGGTTCCATCACTGCTGCTAAGTTTTCAGTTTTATATTGTGACCAAAAGCACACAAACTATCCTTTGACTTTGCTTTAAGCTAGCCTTATGGTTCTATGAAGGATTTGTTATTTTAAAATGCAATTTTATTGAGATATATTCATTTATAATATAATCATCCAAAGTATACAATAAGTAGTTCAAGCTTTCATCATATAGTTGTGCATTCATTACCAAAATCAATTTTCGAATATTTTCATTATGCCAAAAAATAAAAATAAAAAAGAACAGCACACCATCCGCTACTCTTTACCCCACTTTACTTACTCTTTGTCTTTATTTTCTTACTCATCTGCCCATAAACTGGATAAAGGGAATGTCAGTCACAAGGTTTTCACAATCATATGGTCACACCATGAAAGCTGAAGAGTTATACAATCATCTTCAACAATCCAGACTACTGGATTACAGTTCAACAGTTTCAGGGTTTTTTTTCTGGCTCTTTTAATATACTAGATATTAAAAAGGAATATTCATATAGTGCATAAGAATAACCTCCAGAATTACCTCTTGACTCTCTTTGAAGTCTCTCAGCCACTAAAACTTAATTTTATTTCACTTACTTTCCCCCTTTTGGTCAAGAAGGCTTACTCAATCCCACAATGCCAGGGCCAGACTCATCCCTGGGAGTCTTGTACCACATTGCCAGGGAGATTTACACCCCTAGGAGTCATGTCCCATGTATGGGGAAGGGCAGTGGGTTCACCTGCAGAGTTGACTTACAGGGATAGGTCACATCTGAGCAAAAAAGAGGTCCTCTTGGGGTGACTCATAGTAAAAATTATAAGTAGCTTATAAGTACCTTAGCTTCTCCTTTGCAGGAATGTTTCATAAGGGCAACAAGCCCCAAGATTGAGGGCTTGACTTATTAAATTGGAAGTCTCTAATGCTTGCAAGAATATTAGGAATCGCCCAGGAGGAGAAGTTAAATATTTCCACATTTCTCCCTGGTCCCTCAAAGGGACTTTGCAAATACTTTTTTATTTTCTATCCAAATTATTTTGGAATATATTGGGGTGTGACATTAACCTGCACAAAATAACACGATCTCATTCCCCATTCAACATTCCATGTAATTATGTTTGTATAATCTGACCAAATAGGTTAAATTAGATAGTGTGATACAGAAAATAGAAATTTTGTACCAAATAAACATCTCTTCTTTTGTACTCACACAGAAGTTGAAGTTGTAAAACACAGTTGATATCATCCTTAACCCTGTATTCTGATTTACCTTAGTCCTAACCAGATGAGATTTATTCATGTCTCTCTACCTGAAGTCTGATCTCTTTTTTAGCTTCTTTAAAATTTTCTATATGGGGGTAATGCTGACTTTCATAGCACCAGAACTCTAACTCTGAGTCTCAGGTGTCAAACAGATACCCAAAATTTGAGGGAACAATCAGGTTATTCGCAAAGAGCTCCTCATCTTGTAATTTAGAAGTAACAGTTAATACTCAGGAATAGATGTGACTGCTGTAAGAGCTTACAATCTAGGGACCTTTACAATAAAGCTTGCTGAACATTCTGAACTCAATTGCTGAATGCCCAATCTCTGCCCACATTCTATCCCCTGATAACCTATGCTCCCAAATTCAATTATCAGAGTTTGCACATAATAGCTAGTCTATATTAGTGAATCATTACAATATCTGTCCATTTCTTTCTGGCTTATTTCACTCAACACAGTGTCCTCAAGTTTCATTCATCTAGTTGCATGCATCAAAACTTTGTAGGCACTCAATATTCCATTGTATGTATACACCATAGTGTGCCCTTTGGTTCATCAGTCAATGTACCTTAGGCCACCTCCACCCATTGCACATCATGAATAATGCTGCCTTAAATACCAGTGTGCAAATGTCTATTCATGTCCCTGTTTTCAGTTCTTCCAAGTATACCTAATAACTGGGTTGCAGGATCATACGGCAACTCTATACTTAGTTTCCTGTGGAACCACCACACTGCTCTCTAGAGGGGTTGCAGCACTCTACTTCTCTACCAACAGTGAATAGGTATAACTTTTTCTCCACATTTTCTCCAGCACTTGTATCATTCTGTTTATGTTTAAACAGTTTATTCAAACACCATAGAATCCATACTAAGTAAGCAATTTAAAAGAGGACATTTCCATTTCTTCTGCAAAGCAAGAATAAGAGGGTAAAAACGAAGAATGTATAAAAGGAGAAACAACCACAGCACCACCAAAAACCTCATACCCCTCCTTTATATCACCCTCTTATGATATTTAGCTATATTATCTTGCCTTTGTTGCAATTAATGGCAGCATATTACAATGTTACTGTTAATTGTAGACCTTAGTTTACATTTATTGCGTTTCTCCATATACCATCCCATTTTCAATGCTTTTTTAATGTTGATATTCATTTGCCGAATGAGTTTCTCATGTAAAAACTTTCTCATATTTGTACATTTAATTACAATCATTCTTTTCTTATCTGCCTGTAGTGCTCCCTTTAGTATTTCTTGTAGAACAGGTCTCTTGTTCACAATCTCTCAGTGTCTGTTTGAAAATATTTTAAACTCCCCCTCACTTTTGAAGGACAGTTTTGCTGGATATAGAATTTTTTTTTGAAATGCAAGCTTGAATATTTATCATAAATTAAGTCACCTTCTCCCTGAAGGTGGATATAGAATTCTCAGTTGGCAGTTTTACTCTTTCTGTGTCTTAAGTGTATCACACATTGCCTTTTCAGCCTCCATAGTTTCTGCTGAGAAATCCACACATAGTCTTATTGAGCTTCTCTTATATGTGATGGATTATTTTTCTCTTGCTGCTTTCAGAATTCCTTATCTTTGGAATTTAACAATCTGATTAATAAATTTGTTGAAGTAGGTTTATTTGGATGTATTCTGTTTGGGGTGGGCTGCACTTCTTGGATCTGTAATTTTATCTTTCATAAGAGTTGAGAAATATTCAGTGATTATTTGTCCATTATTCTTTTTGCCCTTTTCCCCTACTCTTCTTCTTCTGGGACAGCCACAACACATATATTCATGTGCTTCATGTTGTCATTCAGTTCCTTGAGACCCTGCTCATATTTTTCCATTCTTTTCCCTATCTCTTCTTTTGTATATAGGATTTGAGATGTCCTGTCCTCTAGTTCACTAATCCTTTCTTCTGCCTCTTCAAATATTCTGTTGCAAATCTCCATGCGTTTTCTTCTCTTATATTGTGCCTTTCACTCCCATAAGTTCTGCTATTTGTTTTCTCAAGCTTTCTAGCTCTTCTTTACAGTTGCCCAATATCTTGATTATATCCTTCATCTCTTTAGCCATATCTTCCTCAACTCAATTATTTGATTTTTGATTTGATTTAGCATTGTGTTTGAATATCTTTAATTAGTTGCCTCAACTCCTGTGTATCATTTGAAATGTTAGTTTGTTCCTTTGACTGGGCTATATCTTCATTCTTTCTGGTAGGACTCATGATTTTTTCCTGGTGTCTAGGCATCTGATTTCCTTGCTTAGTTTATTCTGGAGATTGTTTTCTCTCTTTTACCTGGGGTTTTCTTCTTCATTGGGTTTGTTGATAATTTGTTCTTGGACATTCAGTTCAACTTATTCTAGACTTCTAGCATAGCTTTTCTTTAACTGATCAGAATTTTTCAGCTCTTATTTTCTGGGTCTTGGCCTGCCTATATGCAACCTTTTATCTTTTTTTGAGGTTGGTTTCCCATGATGTGATTGACCCCAATCAGGTTTTTCCCAGACAAGACAGGTCCGGGTCTTAGGAAGAGAGTGCAATCAGTACCAAATTTCCCTAAGGATGAGACCCAGCAGGTTGTCAGATTTTCCTGAGAAGCCTCTTTACTCTGTGTTTTTCCTATACTGTCCAGAAGGTGACATTTGTCAGCCTGCACCTCCTCACTGGCATAAAGTGGTTCAGTGCCTACAGTTCTTTGGGGTTTTTTTTTTTTTTTTTTTTTTTTGGCATGGGCAGGCTCCAGGAATTGAACCTGGGTCTCTGGCATGGCAGGCAAGAGCTCTGCCACTGAGCCACCATTAACAGCCTTTTAATTCTCAGCAGACCCTATTCCTGCCAGGGGCGTGCTTGAGACCAAGGGTGAGGTAGAAGGCAGGTTTAAGTTGTTTCTGCTTGACAGCCCCTGGGGTCTGAATTCTCTGAATGAGAGCCAACACTTGGGCTGGGCCTTTTTTTTCTCTTCCTTTTCTTGGAGAAAGAGAAGCCATTTAAGGAATTCTCTCCTTCACTTGGCTAGTTACTTTTTCTCTCAGACATACCTTAGCTCTATCCTTGCCTGGGTTAACGCTGATAATTGAAAATGCTTGAGATTTTTTAGTGGGCTGCCTAAAAAGTTAAAAAATATATAACCTTTTCCAAGTTAGAATGAGCATAGCCCAAATACCCCTAAAGAGTGTGATAGAAAGATCAGAGATGATGGTGGAGTGATACAGAGAAGGAAGGGATTAACAAACAAATATGATTGCTGAATCATTAAGTTAATATTTCTTTTAGCCTCCAGTATCTTAGAGCAGCTAGAAGTTAAAACCTAAAATTGTGGAATTGTAACTCATACCAAACTCTGAAATCTGTTCTGCAACTAATTGTTGTGATGTGCTTTGAAATTTATTGCTTCCTTGTATATATGTTATTTTTCACAAAAAAGAAAATAAAAGTTGATTGTGATGATAAAAAAATATTCATTCCTTCTAGCCTCCAATATTCTGGAGCAGCTAGAAGGAAAAATCTGAGATGATGATATGGTAGCCCATGACAAACTCTGGGATCTATCCTGTAACTACTTGTTGAAGAGTGCTTTGAAAACTATTGCTTTTTTCTTTCTTCGTTTTGCATATGTGTTATATTATACAATAAAAAAGTTAAAAAAATATCCTTTTCCAAGCTAGTCCCCAGACACCACCCCTCGAACCCAAGTACACCAATCAAGATCTGGAGTTGGTACCAAGCTCCATGTGCCCCTTTCCTTGGGGCACAGCCCTTTTTCAGAATTTTGAGCTCAGTGGACACCAAAAGCCTGTAATTTTATTTTTTAGCAGCCCCACCTCCTCTTGTCAGGGAGAGACGTCGGGGTTCCTTTTATTTATACTTGCTCTTGGTTTATCTATTCTTAGAGCTTTATTCAGCAGTCTTGATTTCTTAATTAAATCTGCAATTGGAGCTTACTTGAGCTCTTCTTGCTTTGCTCCTAGCAGAGACTGCTTCCTTTTCCCGCAGAGAAGCGGTTCCAAAGCAGCCTATCATGACAATGGGGGAAAGGTGCCAGTCTCCATGCTTTGGGAGACTTCACTTACAGTTCAGCACTGGGTTCTTGGCCCTTCCACTTGTTCCAGACTGGTGTACAATGTGTATCTGGTCGTGAAAGTCCCCAAACATTTGTTCAAGACAACTCTTGACTATTTTAACTGCCATAGAGGACTCAATTTCACACCTACCTACACCATCATCTTGTTCCACCTCTAGCATTTGCTTTTGAAATAAGAACTTCTCAACTGTTGTGAGAATGAAGCCATTTATTGTGCCAATGTAAAAAGTCACCCTCTTAATGGATAGGTACAGGGAATTAATTTTGGAAAGAATGTGTCTTTCCAATTACAGAGAACAAGGCACTTCAGCTATTCAGTGATCTACACTTTTGTCAACTTTGTTAAAAAACCAACGGCAAAGAGATGAGAAGAAGTCAGAGCAAACTGGACTCAGTTGCCAAAGCCTCACTATCTACACTGTTCTCCTAATGCAGGAACTTCCCTGTCCAAGGATGGTTCTTTTCCATCCTTTTGACAAAGGAGAAGTCAGCCTCTGGTAACATGTTAATTGTGTTTGTGCTAAAAATTAAATGCTCATGATACCAGCAAGGTAAATACCAACATCTGCAAGAAATATTACATGGTCAGGGCTAGTAGGTGGAATCTTAATCATCTCTTCCCCTGGTCTTCCCTCCCCTCTCCTCCTTCCCTTCTCCCTGTCCTTCTATCTCATATCCTCCCATCCCCACCCCTCTCCAGTCCTCTCCTCTTCTCATCTCTCTTCTCCTCTCCTCACTGTCCTTCTTCCTATCACTCTTCTCTTGTCCCCCTTTCTTTCCCTGAGGCATTCCAGCAATTTCACATGTAAAGGCAATATGCCTGATGAGCTCAAAGTCCCCAAAACTGAAAAAAAACATGATTTGAGTGTTTTATAAGTATTAGGTTTATCAATGCCTATGAAAGAAGTGTACAGCAAGAGTTAAATGACTCTAAGATTCTAAAATTCATACGTGATTTTAAAAGGAATTATTTTGAAGGTTTAACACTTTCCAAAGAACACACCCCAAAACAGATGACTAGGAACAAAACAGTGATTACTACTAGCAAAGCAGTGACAATGAACTGGACAACTAAATGATTAATATTTTATATTGCTCAATTTATATCTCATTCTGTCTGGGTTGGTACATTAAACCAGTTCAGCTCAAAGGGCAGTAGATTCAGCTCCAAAGAAGAGCAAAATATACTGAGATAGATATCAAGTCGAATCCAATCCAGATTAATGATTTAAAGGAGGCTTTGGTAGGACCCTGAAACTCATCGTCCATATTATGAATTATCTCCTCGGCATTGTCATGGAGCTTGACTTCTTCCATTGAGCATGACAAGTACTTAAAAGGCAAGGTCAACCAGTGGAAAGCAGCAAAAGAATGGCCGAAGGCAGTGCTAACAGCAAGAGGTTCATCCCTATTTATCTTGTCCCCTTCTCATACCAAAGAATTCGGTTAGCAACTCCTTAAATATGTGATGGAGAACAGAATGACAAAATGCACCAATGTTGCTTTAAAGGCAGAGTAATATATAAATACAAGATCTTACTAGCATGAGCTAGCAGATGTTTTAAAAGATGATCTTTCTATGACACTATTAAGTAGCGTTTTTGGAAATATATTTTAGACTGTCAACACTTAGAAAATCTGCAGAAACAGAGTGGAGATTACATACTGTATATAATATGATAGGAGATTTGCATTGCCAGCCCTGGGCCAAGATCGCATTGACTTCGACGAAATAATATTTTTTCTTGATGGAAAGTTCATCTTTGTTATCTTTAAATGGGTGGAGAATGAAAGGAAATTTGCTTTCTCAAGTTTTCAATGAACTTATATTTAAGTCTACAGGATCATTCCTGGAAATTTCTGAATTGTGTTGTGTACATATGGTTTGAGATCAAATAGGTTTTATTATTTAGCATTTTGTTGTTACTTGTTACAGAGAAAGTAGTAGCCATGTAGCTTTTGTTTATTCCCTGATTAAACAATAGAAATAAATTGCCTTACGATTTAAAACTCTTCCTGTCGAACATCATTTTTTACAATTTCAGACAGTGATAGTAGAATTAAAGTTATTTCTTGCATATGCCCAACTTCATAAGTATGCAATCAATGGTGCTGAAAAATATCCTCCATAATACTAAAGTTCCAAATAAAGTAACTGATCTTAAAATCCTATTCATACTAAAGGAAACAGCCATGCAAAGTGTGTGTGTGTGTGTGTGTGTGTGTGTGTGTGTGTGTGTGTGTGTGTGTGTGTTGTCCTTTTACTAGGATAGGTCATTTTCAAATATCAGTTTTTTTTTCAAATATCAGTTTTATATTCTTCTTTCAGTAAACACGTTCCCTGACATCTTTTCCAAATCTTGACAAAGGGCAAAAACCACTTTCTAGAGCTATCTACAGTTCCAAGATCTGTTCCTTTGTTCTGTGTGGACTTCCAAGTATTAGTGGAAAAGATAATGTGAGCAGGCAGAAGTCTGTTAGACTCCAAGGCACTTTCTTTTAAATCCAGTGGCAGTTTGTATCTCTAGCACCTGCAAGAACAGATGACCTCCTGAACCCTGTTTTTAGTTCAGACAGCTCCTCAAAAAAGTAGCTGTATTAGTTAGGGTTCTCTAGAGAAACAGAATCAACAGGGAATACTCGCAAATATAAAATTTATAAATGTGTCTCACGTGACCATGGGAACGCAGATCCCAAATCCACAGGGCAGCCTGTGAAGCCAACAACTCTGATGGAGGGTCTGGACGAACTCCACAGCAGAGGCTCGTCAGCCGAAGCAGGAATAGAGCCTGTCTCTTCTGAATCCTCCTTAAAAGGGTTCCTGTGATTAGATTAAGCATCAGTCATTGCAGAAGACATTCCTTTTTGGTTGATTACAAATGGAATCAGCTGTGGACGCAGCTGACGTGATCATGGTCTAATTCTATGAAATGTCCTCATTGCAACAGACAGGCCAGCACTTGCCCAACCAGACAAACAGGCACCACAACTTGGCCAAGTTGATACATGAACCTGGCCATGACAGTAGCAGACACATCTTTGCAATCACTATCCAAACTTGATTGATTCTTTAGCATAACTAAAGAATATGGGAAAATATTCATGTCTAAATAAATACTATTGCTAATCCTTCTAATGGTGTCTCCAGTCATTGTTCCTGAGTCACTCTTACCTTTGTTTCAATACCAAAAGTTAGGACCCTTGTCTCTATGTTGGAGCATTCAACAATAAAGTGAATGGTGGACAGTTGTCCAACACAGTTCCATAACACTTTTTACATCAGACATAACTTTGGGTAGCTTACACTTTAACAGAAGTAATTCTAGATGAAATTATAATGGTGATCACAAAAGCTGCTAGTATAAGTTCATGTTTAAGACAAAAAATTATAAAGAACTTCTTGTCTTACAAATTGGGCAATCATTTCTACTAAGAAATGAGCACTCTGGAGGATTAATGATTTAAAAGATTGTGACTATATAATAGCTTTAGAAAATGGTATTCTTCCTAGGAATATAAACAGACAGTGAAAAAAGTTATTAGAGAGAGGATTTTACTTACACAGTCTAAATTGGTCTGTGTTCCCCTGTTAGAGAAAAGAGTAGTTTGAATAGGACATCTGCCTTCTGAGAGGCAGTATGGCAGTTCACTTTAGTTGAAAGCTGAATTGAGCTTTCCATACTTTGGAAAACCAATTGACATTATTTATGAAGACTATATACCTTTTATAAGCTTATCGATATAATGAAAATGAAGAGCCTGAATTTTGAAAGGCCTTTTGGCATAAAGTAGATTTTCAAATGGGCAGATTCCAATCTGAATTGGAGACACACCATGGACTCAATGTACAGATGAAATTTACAAAAATCACTTCAAAGATCCTTTGGAATTACACACTGCAACAAAACCACAAATAAACAATTGTTCATTAACCTGTCATTTGAAATATAGACTGAAAAACCAATTAACATTTTGCGTGTATGTGCTTGCTTTTTTAATACAAATTTTAGATTGAAATAAGGCGCTTTCAGTGTATCATGTCGGAGATTGTCCTCGCTGCTGTAGACTGTGCAAATGCGCCTCCTTCAAGATCTGGTTGACATGGAAATAAAGGCCTTTGCACAGAGCAGCCGCCTCACATGAGGATTCTAGTATATTAGGGTTGTGCTCAACAGGAATCTGGTTTAAGCTTCTTTCTGGCTCACTTGAAGTCTCTGGAGTATTAATGCCGCTGCTGCTCCTGTCATTGTCAGTTCTTGAAGACTTCAAAGACCAAGACAGAAAGAGGTCCACTATTATAAGCCATCATAATGTTTTTCCTATTGAGTTTGGAGAATAACAACATCAAACTCCATAGTGTGATTAGCAGTTTATAAAGGACACCCACTAAAGATATTTCATTCTATCATTATAACAACCCTATAAAATGAGTTGTTATCAATTTCCAGTTTTACACATGAGGAAACTGAGGCCACTGGCTTGGCCGAAGTCATATAATTAGGAAGTGGCTGACTGTGGATGCAAACACAGGCCTTCTGATTCAAAATTTTCACATATCTTTTGTCCCTACTTGAACTATTTATTCCAATAATTTCCATCAGAGAATTAACTTTTTAGCCTCCAAGTGAAAGCATGAATCAATCGTATGGAATGTAAATAAAGGCATGCCATAACAAATAAGATAGTTTTTGGATTTGAGGTAAAGTAAATAAATAGTTACATACATTCATGCTTGTATTCTTCCATCCATACTTCCATACACACACACACATACACACACAAACATGTGACAATTGTGCACTCATCACCTGGTAGTGGACATATATGGTTTATTTTAATGTAGGAAAGAATACATATCCTGAAAAACATTTGTCATACTTTTACCGAAATTTGGGTGAATTATTGTGATCTGATTTGCTGCATGCATGTTTGTGTGTGTGGTATTTTTGGGCCCTTCATATTTTCTTTTTGGACTTACACAACTCAGGGTGTTTTTCATATTGGAGTGGCTACTTAGAGACCCCTCAAAATAGTCATTCTTAAACATTTCTTTCCTTCCAATGGTTCTCAAAGGAGAAGGTGATGGCAAGGACTCTTATCAGAATTACAATATTTATCATTGTGTGGTGTTCCATTTTTACTAAGGAAATATTTACCAACAGCAATGTAAGTAAAACTTAAATCAAGAATGGTCACAGTCCATAGGTCATTTAGAGTTACTTACCTTGGTTTACACACCACACTGCCCTACAAGTACTGACAGGACAACTTGCCTTCATTTATACAGAATTAGAAAAATAAGAGCATCATCCGGAAATTAGGATGGCTTAATGAAGCTAGATGGTAGTATCATTAGCAACAGCAATCAAATTAACTTAAGGACTTACTGTCAAGGCCAGTTCAAAAAAATATATCCAAGGAAAGATTGACCTTTCCCATATTGTAAAAATACAGAGACTATACTGGTACAAATCAGTGAAGCCATGAATATTAAAAAATTAAATAGGTTATTAAATTAGACAGAAACCTAATGCTTTGGTACCTCTTAGTAAGTTCTGGTACCCCTTAGCAAGTTTTCCCGTTGTTTTTCAGTGTTAAGTACTGTCTGAAAATTATTGTAGGATCTAGAATTATTTTCTAATGACTCAATTTGTCATCTCAAGTTACAATGTACTCATTTTATACAGTAGTAACTAGGGTGATGCTTTCTTGTGTAAAGGTAATAGTACATTAAAGTAAACAAGCGGGCAGGCCACCGTGGCTCAGTGACAGAGTTCTCACCTGCCATGCTGGAGCCCTGGGTTTGATTTCCAGTGCCTGCTTATGAAAAATAAAATAAATAAATAAATAAATAAAGGGGCTAGAAAAGATATCTGTTAGGAAAAAAATAGATCTACCATCAATTTCTAGTTCATTAAAAAAGTTTCTAAGTCAACTGTAGAGAGACATACATGCAAATGTTCATTGCAACATTGTTTATAGTTTCAGCATTGTTTTCAATAGGTGAAAATCATAAAGAATTAAATGTATAAAATCAGGGACCTGGTTAGATTATAGTGCAACCATTCATTCTACAGTATCTTGTCAGTCATTAACAATGATAATATAGCTGTATGTATAATCAGTTATGTATGTATGTATAATGATAGCATTAAGTTACGAATTCGGCATGTCAGCTAGTTTTATAGCATTTTTCTTTAATGTACAAATGTCTACTTCCAAAATCAGTTGAATTAGAATATATGGCTTGAGAATTGGATTTTTTTTAATTTTCATTTTTCAGTATACTTCATTTCCTAAATCGTATGCAACAAATGTTTTTCTTTTGCAAAGAACAAATATTTTTCTTGGTAAGTATGAAATCTAAAGACCGAGTTCACAAGATTGAGTAAAATCTCTTAATTCTGGATTAATTTACTACTGACTTCAAATAAATGAGTTAAAATGAACTGTGATGTCGGGTGGGCATCAGTGGCTCAGTGGCAGTGTTCTTGCCTGCCATGCCGGAGACCTGGGTTCGATTCCCAGAGCCTGCCCATACCAGAAAAAAAGAAAGAAAATGAACTGTGGTGTCATAAATGAGATTCTAGGAGGAGGCTCATGCAAAACATCATCATAACCAATAACATTCACTAGATGAATAAAAATGTTTATCAAAAAACATAGCCCATATTATATCCCTGGGCTTTGCCACACCGTACTGTGTGAATGTACTTCATGTGAGATAGTCCTCTTAGTAAAGCCTTTTATTGTCAGATTGCTTGGGGGGAAAACTTCACTCCTTTATGGTGTATGGTTTTGAAACTTAAAACTGCTATCCTAGTACATAAATGTCTACCTTATTTATTACACATGATTTTAGAAAGAGAGCAAATTCTTATACCTGAAGAGAAATGAGAGTCTAAATGCTTTATAATTGGGAAGACCCAGAAAATAGAAATATTTTATGCTATTTCCCTGATTCCTCACAGAAGCCTCACCTCAGAAAGTCTATCCTATATGACAGACACAGCTTTTTTTCCTCTGAATTTTTAATATGTTAGTGATAATATCTCTGCAAGGAATTTTCATGGAAAAACTGTATTATAACTCAAGTGAGTATAGGGTCATGCTCTGAGAAACGAACACCTTGCAAATTCACATTCACAAGCAAAATACTGTTAAATGTATGGAGACTCTGACCCATGATATCTCACAAAACAATATTCACAAGGAAACGTCCCCTAAATTCTAGGATCCAGTATTGGTAAAAAGGCAGGATTTTAGGTTACTTAGGCCATAATGAAATATGCCTGTTTTCCCCATATCCTAAGAGGTTTCAATAGAGTTCAGCAGAGATTTGCCATGACATATTCTATTTTGGGATGGGCATCAGAATCTCCTATGGGCTGTTTCTTTGCTTGTTTCATGTGCATGTGCCAAGGCTCCACCTTTGGAGAGGCTGTTTCAGGTAGGCACAGGTTGTTCTAATGCTCAACTGCTATCCAAACAAATACGTATGTACCTACTATGTACAATAAGATACTTTGCCAGGGATACCTAGGCATTCAAGAAGTACTTCCTGAGCCTAGTGAATAAAGTGCCAAGCTATTTCAATGCCAGGAATTTAGCAATGAATGCTGACTAGTGGAATGGGAAACTAGGAAAGGTAGCCTGAATTGGCCCTTGAGGCAGATGAATTAGGCCTTGAAGGTTGGGGATAATGTGAACAAGCAGGGTATGACAAACTGGGGGAACATCAAGAGCAAAACCAGAGTGAATAAGAGTGCTCCAGGAATCAAAGGAATACGATGTGTCTGGGGCCTCCCAGAGAGAAGTTACTGGGAGATGAATTATACAAGAGATGTTAAGACTGGCTAGGTTATTAAGAAGCTTGAATGTCACTCTAAGAAGTCTATAGGAACAGGTACATGAGCGTTAAGGGACATGCTTAGATCTACATTGAAGGAAGATGATTCTAGTTGTTATATATGGGATAAACGGGTAGGGAGATATTGAGAGCACAGAGACCAACTGGTAAGTTTTGCAATGCATCAAGCAAGAAGTGATGAAACCCTGAATTAGGATGGTGCAAATGTAAAGGAAGGGCTATATTTTATACATAGCAGAGGTAGAACTAAGGGGAGTAATTGAGGAAAAGATGGAAACATGTAAGTTGACCCCAAGAATCCAAGACAATGCTTGGCAGGTGGTTGGTGCTCAGTTAATATTTGTTGAATTAATTTAGCAAGATCTCAGGTAATCCTTGACAAAGGGGAAACAGCAACTTAGCAGACTCACGAAAGAGCCAGTGGATAAACAGAATCTGAAGATGATGAGAAACTTTAGTTACTGAATTTCTCTATCGAACAGAATTGGAATGCGTGTGTATTTTTATAATGTAGAATTGTATAATTCTTCTTAAGTGTAAAATTAAATGAACTCAGTATTTTGTTGTCTTTCAAGCTCTAGCTTCCCACTCACCTGCATCTCCCCACAACTCAGTGTTTTTCATTTATGTGAACTTCAAGAAGAAAAAAACGATTTTATTCCTAGAATACTTTCCATCCCTGAAGTCATAATACAACATTCATTCTAAGGCAGCTGAAGAAACTGGATTAAGCAAAGCAGATGATCCTAACCAAGTGCGTCAGAGAACATCAAGTCAAATTAAGTGCTTGCAAAGCTCCAAAACATTTAAACTGAAAAACCAAGATTCACTAATACCATTAAAATGCCGTAGAATCTAATGAACCATAGGAAGCCAAATGAATGTCGCTGCTGAATTAAACCACTTCAAAGGTCCATTTTAAATTTAGGTCCATTTTACATTTAGGTGGTCCAGCCAACAGAAACTGGATTTAGGACCTGCACCTTTATCCAATAGATCTGCTAAGGTCTTTTTAACCTGCCCTCAGGAGCCCTTTTGTATACATCATACAGCACAACTCAGGGCCTCATGTTCTGTCCTGGGAGTCTGAGGACTTAGGTCCCTGTTACTGGATGTGCATGGGGTTCTAATTCACTGCTGTGAGTGGCTCTATAGTCTGCATCTGGTGCTGGAGGGACCCAGGTCCAAAAGCTTTGTATCGCTCCCAAGGCATGCTGATTTGCATGAGGGGGAGAAATATGGCCTGGCAGGTCTGAGATCAAAATTTTGTACTTGTTCTTGTAGATTATTTTTCTCTTCCTTTGATTCAGTTTTGTGCTGTCCTTCTCCAGACTTTATCATCTTCCAAAATTCAAAAGAAGCAGGATTTGCCCTTTTATTGGCTGATTCTGACAAGAGATTTTTCCAGAGGACATCTTACATCTCCATTTTGATGACATCACTCCTCCCTCTATTTTGAACATAACTTTCTAAGTTTAAGAAAGTTTCAGAAGGTTCCAGTTTTTCCATAGGCTGTGAAAACTCAGCTAACAACTTTTACAGATTTACCCTAAACACAGTCTCTCAAAGAGAATTTGCATCTCTTAGAATGTATCTGATCAAAGATGATGAGAATGACCCCAAACTACTAAAAATCTAAAATACTTCTTCAAAAAACAGTAGACTAAACATTTTGGTTGTCATCTAAATTGACCCTGCTTTTAATGGTGGCTTAACGAACAGCCTGTTCTATCAGTTTTTTAAAAATCAAGGATGCATAAAATTCGAACTTTAAACATATGTTGGGTCCTTAATTCGGTTATTCTTTCATTTGTCATCGTTCTTCTGCTACCTTGGAATTTCAACTTTAGGACATCAAATCTTTTTCTATAATATGGAAGAGAAAAAAGCAGAGCTCTGTTCTAGGCAAGCTACTTCCTTTTATATTTACATTGTTTAAAGCTACACTATATTTTATATGAATTTTAGATTGTGTGTGTGTATATCTCAATTACTTGCACTTAAAAATCTGAAAAATAAAATTGATTGCTCTTGGTAAGTAAGACAGACTTGTAAGGAAACATTTGAGTCTTTGTGCTTCCACTTTCTATGTAGCTATGCTCAAGTTACAAAAAAACACTGATGTAATTTGCAAGGGTGTTAAAATTGAAGGAGAAGAGCAATTCTTCTATCATGCAGAATTATAATTCAAACCAAAAAGGGCAGCACCTAAGAGAATAAATTATATGAGTTAAATCTAGTTAGACTTTGCCTGTCCAATCAGATGCCCTGTGTTAGGGAATTAAGAGGATATCACAACATGTGTTCTGGTAGGAGGAGGATGACACAGATTGATAAACATTTGGCCTCATGCTCAGAAAAGGGAAAATTGAGAAGAATTTAGTCATTAACAGACAATATTCATCAACAACAACTTTACAAGTTTCTTTTAATACTATGCTATTAAATTGTCCCTCATTTAAAATAATAATTGTATAATAAATGCAAGTCATTAAAGCTAACGATGAAAAGAAGATGTTATTAGTCACTAAATAGCTGTGCTATTACCATGAACTTGACCTAAGCAGCTGATACCTTTATCTTAACGTAACCAAATATAACCATTTCTTCTTCTACAACAGGGTATGATACATCTTTCCAGTGACCAGAACTAAATGTCCAAGGAGTTGTAAGGTGAGGAGAGCGTTAGAACAAAGGGACTGCTTGTGAGGATTTCTTCTAAGCTCTGGGAAAAGTTACAAAAAATATCCTTGCTTCAGAGTCAGTTAATCTCTCCCAGTACCACAAGTATCACATTGTTCTGGTAGTATTCCTCTCCCTTCGATGGTACTACATTAAGCATGAGACCTACCTGCTCTCTACGCTCCTATCTCTGGGTTACTTGCTGATTACTTCTTTGAAGCATTTTTCTCTCAAAGTATGTTTTTAATGTTTGGTAAGATTACCTCTTCATCCCCAAGTACCCTATTCATAAATAATCAGATTGCAGCTTTTAAAAATTGTTTTGTATGACTTTTTTCAGTACATCCCATGAAGAATATACTAATCCAAGTTTAAAAAGCAGACCCCAACTGGTTGCATTACAGAAGCTATGAGGTTGTGAAGTTTTGACAAGAGAAAGAAGGGAAAGTTTCTATTCATTGCAAATAAATCCTCACTTATGCGTCAGTGAGCCACAAGCACTTAACACCCATGTGACTTCTGTCATCCTTAGTCAATCCAGACTCTACAAGGAACTGGTATATGTTTCTGCACTGGTCTGTAGGTGAATTAATTCTCAAAATTCTGAATGTTCAATTACTGTACCATTGCAGGCAAACTTCTTCTTTAATGCCTTCACTAGTTTTTAAATTTAATTTAATTTAATTTTTGCATGGGCAGGCACCGGGAATCAAACCTGGGTCTCTGGCATCACAGGTAAGAACTCTGTCTGCTGAGCCCCTAAGGCCCACCCTTCACTAGTTTCTTTTTATGATGGTTTCAGCAATCCTTTGGACAGTAGTAAGGATTTTCTTGCCATTGCAGAGCTGTTGAATTCTTATAGGGATATATAATCCTCAGTCTTAGCAGGAAGCAAATTATCACCCCTACTTTTTGCAACCAAGGAGTGGAAAGAGTGGAAGTCCTGGGCAGGGGACATACTGTAAGATCCCTTTTTCTTGGTTGAAAAGGCCTGTGGAAGGTTGCTGCAGGAGAAGGCTTGAGGAGGACAGAGTTTGTAAAGGAGCTCCATAGGGAGTCTGCTGAGATTCTGGCAGGGAGTCAGTGACTGGAGAAAGTGCAGCTTTTGACATGATAGTTCTTGGAGACATCCAATAATTAACCAGACATTCTCCCCAGCCACCTACTTAGAGATCACTTTTAGTGTCTGGTATGTCTAGGGAAGTCTGAGTTCAGTCATTTTTATAATTTCATATTTATTCACTCTTCCTTTCATCTCTGGGATACTCAGCACATAAAAACGTTAGAGATCAGGTAGACCAGTGGTTTTTAAACTCTTTGTTAAAGTAAAAGAAACTTTTCTTCTTCCAAAAAAGTTTCAGTACATTAGAGATAAATAAGAATTGCTACTCTGGGAGCATGATATCTTTTGCTCTATACTTCCCTAAATATGCTTCTCCATCATCTCCCAATAATTTCAAGACTGATCTGTATTCTTAAAATTGTGGAAACAGGCCCAAAGAAGCAAAGTACCTCAGAGATAGTAAGGCAGGTAAACCTGGTAGAGCTGGGACCGAAGGGACGTGCTCTCGAGCCCTTGCCCAAAGCAGTTCTTGAGACCCTGGGCAAAGAGAAATTAGTTAAGAGCCACATATCCCAATCAAACAGTGTCTTTTACGTAAACAAGTTGTCTGTTTAAATGAATCAGATTATTTGCATACACTGCTATTTAAAATTAAACTTTCTTTTGTAGGAAATACGTAATGTGAGGCATGCCAAAGCAGCTACAGAAATGCTCACTGAAGTTGAGGAGAGAAGGAATATAGCAGATCATGCTTGCCTCATATGCAGTACTTACTGTCAAATGACCATGCTCCTAATTCTACAAACAGGACAGTAATTGGGTCTCTATATTCATATTTAGTGTGTTCTTTATACTCCTCTTATTACACAACCCATATCAATGATCCAATACAGCAGGTAGGCTCACTACAGGTTTTTATCATTGCGCCAAATAATCTTAGGATGCTTTCCAGAATCTCAGTTCTGTGAATTGACTATGTTCCTGGGTAACATCCTTGTTGAAAGTCATTCAACACATTGAGAGCCCATGAAAGCATGGAACAACAATAAAAGACTCACCATAATCTACCAAGGCAATTTTATGGTACATTTTATTCACTTAAGCCTTGCAGCGATTGTTAGGTAATGAAGGAAAGAACTTTCAAACTGGAAAGATCAGACTTGGTCCTGACTCTGTTACCAAGTAGCAAAATGCCCTTCAGTAAATCAATTTACCTGGCTGAGTAATTGAGTTTCCTTATTATACTTCATCAACCTTCCAAATTTTCTACAGTGAGGGGGAGTGACTTCTATATATTTCAATATATTGAAATAATATATTGATAAGGGTACTTAAAACCTCAGGACAATCTTGGGAGGAAGAGAATGACAACACCACTCAGGAGAAGCAGAGATGCAAGGGGCCCAGGAGCCCGCCCCACCCCCACACACACCTCCTGAAATGCCTTTTGGAAAGAAAAAAGGTTTTGTCTAAGGAGCGAGTTTCCTCAAGGGATCGCCTAGCAGGGGCCAGCCCCACCAAACTTTTTCAACAAAGGGCGGGGTTCGGAGCGAGGAGAGCCTTTCGCGCTGCGCGGCACCGCCATCTGGAGGCATGTGCGGAGAAGCGCGGGCGGGCTGAAGGAAAAGCATTTTTCCATTGTTTTTCCTTGGCATCTTGGTTGAGGAACAACAGTGGGGAATGTGAAGACCATACCGTGGACTGGGATAGGCTAAATAGGATCCGGCACAATGGCACGGGTAACACGAAGTCTTCCCTCGCCCGGCGGCCCCGGAGCCATAGGAATGGAGTCACGCGGTCTCTATACCCTCCGCAGGATCCTGCCTGGATTGGCCGGTTCTGGGACTGTGCCTGGGCTCCCGGTGCTGTCCCTGTGCGTCTCCTTCCCGGAGTCTGTCAGGAGGTTACCTTCCTGACACTTTTGTAAGAAGTCTGGGCTGAGTTAAGACCCGCCATGTGGCCCCTGTCGCCCGACTGGCTCGGCCGTCCCCCTATCCCAGGAACGGGACCTCTGCCAATACACTGGCCACTCTCCACCGCACTCCACGTCCATTGCCATCCTTTGAACACCCTTGTCATGGTGCATGTCTTCCTCTGCACTCTCACCCTGCTTACCTTCCTTGTTGACTTCAGTGTTCACCAGGATGGCCTGTCCAACACTTGAGCCTCTCCGTCCTCAGGAATATTCTCCTCCACCCCTCCTGAGACACGACCATTTTCATGCCCTGGTCATCAGGAAAGACCCCCCCCCCCCACACACACACCAAGATCTTCACTGTTTGCATCCTCCTTCTGCATCACCACCACCACCACCATTTGATTCCTTCTAATGCCCTCGCATGGACGATAGCCTTTGATCTCAAGGAAACCTTAGTACCTGACCACATCCGGTTCCTTCTCATCCACAAGGCCCTTCTTTAAAACCAACTGACCCAAAGCTGAAAGCTGTTCCTCTCAAACACAGCTTTTAGTTCCTTTCTCATTCTTCTTTCCTACTCTCCTGGCAATACCCCAATAACGGAAAAGCCTGTTTATCAGCAACTCAGCATTGATGACAAAACCTTAAAATCTTACTGAATTATTTTTACCTTAAATCCATAACTCTGAGAAATTTTTATCTCACGCACACTCTCATCACAACTACGCTACTACAGTATTCCTCCACAATTCTTAGCAACCCACCTCTGTTTTAATGACCTCCCCTCATAATTCTTTGAGAAGACAGAAGCAGCCCTGTGGGAATTCTCAGATGGCCCCAAATTAAATCTACATTTTTTTAGTCCTGGTATTCTCTGCCACCTCTCTACTCCTGACTGAAACCTTCCCCCTCACTTATGCTCAGGATCCCTTGTCCTCCCCCCTCTCAAGAAATTTCTTTCTAAAAGATATCAATCCTTTCTCCTGAATCATCAATCATTCCCTCTATCCTGGAATATTCCATAAGCTAAACCTATCCCTTCCTTTATGTTCTTCTACAGTTACTGGCACATTTATCTATTACTCTTCAATGCATAATTCCTCAACTTATCCATAGCCATGGTTCTATCATTTAGGAAACCCAACCTGGCAAGAGGATGGGTAGTTCTGCAGTGGAGGCCCTAAAGTGGACAACCCTGTTCAGGGGAAGGATGGAGGACAAAACATAGATTCACATTGGTCTGCAGGTGCCGGCAGAGATGAGTTGAGGCTGAGCCAGCCAAGAAACACAAGGCTTACAGCAAGATGAAAGAGACAAAAATGCAAGCTGCACGGGCCACAGACATGGACAGTGGAGGTCAGCATCACGAGCAAAACCTGGGAGACCAGAGTCATCCTTCCCACAGAAACCACTGAGAACACTGTCAGCAATAGGAGTAATTCAGAGATCCCCTGCCTATATCACTGTGGAGATTTGCAAGCCATACCTCTTACCCATCTTGGCAAGGATTAGGGAGGTAGGGTGCAAATCTGAGAGACTCAGCATTTTCATCAAAACAAGATGAATTGCATTAGATTATACTTGCCAGATTTGACATAAAGTCAGTGATTGTTTCTCCCATTACTCTCCATTCCAGAGGGTGGGCACTAGTGATGAAGATCATGAGACAGAATATATACATTGTCCATACATTCTGAGGAGCATGAGTAAATCTGTGATTTTACCCAGGCCACTGGGTTCTACTCTGCTCACCGTCTTATCAGTCCACATTAGTGGAGGAAAGGTGTGTCCTTGCCTCCTCTTCCCGTTTAACACAGGATATCTTTTAAATCCCCATAAACGGACCCTCCAAAACTGAGCAAAGGAAGATGAGAGGGCCAGGCAGGCAAACAGACACACAGAGTGGAACAGATGATGAGAGTTGTCACTGAGGTGAGTAAGGTCACCTAAAGGACAATCATTGCCCTCCTCAAGAGATGCCAGGCTCCATTAACATTTAACAATACAGAACCCACTTCCTGGGGCCTCAGCCGTGGAGCTGAGCTTCAGATACAGTTCTAACATTATATATTATACTGGGGAAATTCACAGAGACACACTTCAGAACCACTATCCTTTCTTAGATTTCATCGTCTCCTGGGATCCCAGTACTGTACAGCAAGATTTATCACATTCTCCCACAATGGGAGAAACAATCACTGACTTTATGTCCAATCTGGCAATGTGGGAACCCTGGACCCTCCTCCAAACTATTCTGAAAGGATCCCAAGATTTCACCTCTCTCCTCCATCCCTCTATCATACATCTATCCCTTCATTCTCAGCCTTTTCTCATGGGAGATCTACACAAGCAGGAGGAGGAAGGGCATGAGTGCTCCAAAGGTTATGGATTCTGTAGTCTTGGCAACCGTTCTTCTACTCATTTCCACTGATTCACTGCACAGGCAACCCCCCAGCACGAAGAGAGAAGATATGAAAACATGCCTCTCCTCTTTCTCTTTCTGTGACCAAAGATCACAGACCAAAGATCAAAATTTGGTTACCAGGGAAACTGAAGCTGAGTCCATCTTATTTAAGAATAAAACAAGTGAAAACTAAGATGCAGGATAGAATGTGGGAACTCATTCAGAGACATGCAATTGTGAGTCAAAATAAATGGAGTGTTTTCAAGAAAGATCTTTATGCATGCCCAAATGCATGTACACGTTTGTACTCACAAGTACTTCCAACCCAGAGTAATACAGTGAGTGGGGCATACAGTACACATGGAGCAGGGACAGGTGATAAGATGGAAATGTAGGAAGGATCCAGATCTTGAAAAACAGGGAAGCACTATTTAACTTTTAAAAATAATTTTCTACCCCATTTTCAAAGCTTATTTTCACATTTGCATTACATTTAGAGTTGCATCTACAACTACATATTTAGCAGAAACTCTATGATAAATGTTTCACTTGAAGTCTTATTTCTTTTAAATAACCATAATTGTCCATAATACTTACATCTGAATAAACTCATATGCACCCATTTTCCATGTGCCCTCCTTCAGACCATGAATTATCTTTGTCACCTTCCCTAGCAAACCTGCTTACCCCCCATGCCAACTTGATCCAATCTTGATCCTTCTCACTCCTCTTATCTTCTGGCAAACTGTGAGATGCCAGATATCATTTAAGGGCATGCTACCATATCTATCAGTATCAGCTCTCTCCCTTGATTAAATGCTCGTTCTCAAGGAGACATAATCTTCCTCACATCCCCACCATGACATCCAGTACAGCATAGAATGGTAGGAGGTAAGTAGAGAGGATTCAAGAACTCTTGTGATTGGTAGAATGAATAGCAGTTGGGTTGACCTTGGAGTGGTGATTGGACGAACATGTAGATACATCAGCGTGTGTAGGAAACATGCAATCAGAAAGTTCATGAGTTTTAGTTCCCACATGTTACTTCCTGTTGACTTTCTTAAGGCTACTCTCTTATAATGAGTCTTATTTTGTGTGCAACAGTTTCAAGTGTTTTCTTACTCTAACATTTTATTTTGTAAATGTTACCAGAGGTAGAGAATGTCAACGATCACACATTGTAGATGTTCATTAAATGTAACTAATTGCAACTGTTACAGCATTAATTTGCACTCAATCTTACCACTTCACTCTTACCCCTACATATTCAGAGAGACAGAAATAGGCATACAGAGAGTTAGAGAGACAGACAGAGAGAGAAAGAGAGAGAATATTATATCTAAACATTGCATTCCAGAAAAAAATCCCAATGTCACAGAAGATAAAATTGTCCAATGAAGTAAGAATATCCATTTTTACTCTCTCTTCTTTTGTGATGGGGTAAAACTCCAGAAGGAATTTTAACTCCCTGTCTCTCTGACTAGATTACAAAATTGGATTCTATTGTCTGGATTAACAAGCATGTTTTATCGTTGTTTATAGGGCAAGAAATAGTCATCTTTCTTTACTCATTAGAACACAGTTTTAGAGACTGGTTTCAGAAAAGATATTGACTCTGAAGAACTAATTGCGCTATCAGATAAACTTTATGATCTGGGTTGGGTACCCATCAGAGGATTCTACAGGGAACCAATTAGTCAATATAGTTCATTATGTATCATGAAAAGTAGATAAACACATCTAACCCACATCATAATTTGCACATAATGATACCTTAGTGCCTTTGCAGCAGGTGAGAGAATGCTATTCATATCATCCCACAAGGGAGCACCCGTGCATAAGGAATGGCATCTGAAGCATCAACTATCGACAGGAATAACAATATGCATGTGTTCAGGATCCCCTGCTTCCACCTGCAGGAAACGTGTCCCACGGTCTAGCTCTAGAGCACTTCTTTCCTATACCTGCCATTACGTTCGGTTTAGTTATTCACTCAGGTTTTATATTTTGTCCAATTTTGGGGTCATTTCCCTTGATTTTTGGTCTTTAGTGAAACTCTTCCTGTTTTTCAGGACATTTATCCGTTTAAAATAATCCGATCATCATTTAAGTGACTTGTATTTATAAACAGAATCTAGGATTTTAAATATGTGCTCAGAAAGCCAATTTGAAGTAACTACAAATTCAATTTTATCTTCTATAAAATCCAGTAAGGGGGTTAGCTTCAGTCAACATGAAATAAGCTCACTACTGCCTATCTCTCCAAGTGATTACTAAGTTGGAGATAATACAAAATGCACCTACGTGAGGAATCTGAAAAGTAACTAAAAGTAGAGTCCATTCTGTTGGAGATCCAAAATACGGAGAAGTGACTGGAACAGGGTGAGGTTACCTGTTTTCTTTTACCCTTTTTTATTTCAGCTTTGTCCCAAGAATGAGTCTCTCTTGTAGTCTGTAGAGCCGCAGTGGTACAGGTAGGTGAAACCCCCAAAATAAACCTTATCTTTCTGGCCGGAAGAAATGGGTATTTGTCCCTGAAGGTGGAGGATGTGAAAGGAATCCTCGAAGATGGAACTTGAAAATGGGATCCCATATTCTGTGAATGAGCCCACAGAAGCCTCAGATTCTGAGATGCATGTATATGGGACCTACCCAAATTAGCATTACAGTGCTTTTGGAATCTGATCCAAGTTTGAAATAAACACCAGTGTCTCAGAATAATTAGTGGATGGTATATGTGCGGAAAGACTCAAATTGTCATGGCACAGGCTTTAAAAAGAAACCTGAGGTAGCAATAACTTCCCATATGAAAAGGGACATGATTTGTGGTCTGACCCTAAATGGGTTAATGACCTGCTAAAACGAGCAAACAAAAACCTCTAGTGATAACCCAAGTGACATTTCTTCTTGGTTATTGATCGTTTTTTCTTGATTTATTAATTGATTCATCTTGTGGGTTTAGCGATTCTTTTCAAAGAATCAAACTTATCTTTCTGTTTTCTTCTGCATTATCCATTTGTTTTTTATATTAGAGAAGTTATGGGTTTACAGAACAATCACACATAAAATGCAGATTCCCACACCACACCAACACCCTGCATTGATGTGAATCATTTGTTATAATTGATGTTTGCACATTTTTTACAACTGTACTATTAAATAAAGTGAATGGTTTAACTTAGGCTCATTGTTTGTGAGTTCCATGGATTTTTTACTTTATTTTATTCTGTTGCCATATACACAATCTAACATTTCACCTTTTAATCATATTCAGATATATATTTCAGTGCTGTTAATTGAATTCACAATGTTGTGCTACCATCAGCACTATCCATTACCGAAGCATTTCTATCATTCCAAACAGAACCCTGTACATTAACTTCCCAATTGCTATACCCTAGTAACCCAAATTCTGACTACATGAGTTTGCTTATCCTAATTATTTCAAATCAGTGAGATCATACAATATTTGTCCTATTGTATTAATTGTGGGCTTTTAATATATGTTCTTTATCATGTTAATATTCTTTTTTTTTTTAACTGAGAAGTCTTTTTATTTTGGTATAAATGAAAGGAAGAGCTTACATACAAATGCTAGAAAAATTTAAATATGTATTTTGTCCTGTGGATCACCAATGCCATATGAACAAAAGCCTTCACAAGTGTCATTTGCTTTTTGTTTCTTTTATTTCTTCTTTCATATTTATTACTTCTTTTAGTAATTTCCCATTATTTTTTAATAGCTTCTTGAGAAGGAGTTTTATTTAATTAGTTTTCAGTCTTTCTCCTTTAAAATGAACAACACAGTGTCAATAATTTATCCATAACATTATTCAATCACCACCTCTAGTTCCACAATATCTTCATCACCCCACCAAAAAAACCTGAATCCATTCAGCCATTACTCCCTATTGCCCCCTCCAATGATCCCCTTACAAACACCAGTCTGTGTTGTGTGTCTATGAATCTCTCCTTCTGGATATTTCATATAAATGGAATCATACAATATGTGTTCTTTTATATCTGGCTTCTTTCATTTAGCGTAATATTTTTGAGATTCATCCACATTTTAGCATGTATCAGTACTTCCTTTTTATGGCTATATAATATTCCATTGTGTGGATATACCAGAAATTGTTCATCCATTTATCCATTGAAAGGTGTTTGGGGTGTTTCCACCTATTGGCTATTGTGAATACTGCTGCTATGTATACATATGCGCACATTTTTATTGTTGCTGTTGTTATTTTATGTATATACCTAGGAGTGGGATACTGGGTCATATGGTAATTTTGTGTTTATTTTTTGAGGAAATTCCTGTTTTCCACAGCAGCTGAACTAATTTTTGTTCCCACCAGCAGTGTACATGGGTTCCAATTTTTCCAACTCCTTGTTACTGCTTTCCATTTTATTTTTTTCTTTTAATTATAGCCATCCTAGTGGATGTGGAGTGGTACCTGATTGTAATTTTGATTTCGGTTTCCTTAATGTTTAATGAGGTTGAGTATCTTTTAATGTGCTTGATCGCCATTTGTGCATCTTCTGTGGAGAAATGTCTACTCAGGTCCTTGGGCCATTTTTAAATTGGGTGGTTTGTCTTTTATTTGTTGAGTTATGAGTTCTTTTTATATTCTGGATAACACACCATTATCAGATATGTGATTCCAAATATTTCCTCCCATTCTGTAGGTACTCTTTTCGCTTTCTTGATATTGTGCTTTGATATACAAAAGTTTTAATTTTAATGAATTCCGGTTTATTTAATTTTTTGTTCTTTGTGCTTTTGGTGTCATATCTAAGAATCCATTGCAAAATTCAAGATCTAGAAGATTTATTCCTGTATTTTTTTCCAACAGTTTTATCATATAACTCTTATATTGGGGTCATTGATCCATTTTAAGTGAGTTTTTGTATATACTGTGAGGTAAGAGTCCAATTTCATTTTCTTGCATGTGTATATCCAGTTTTCCAAGCACCATTTGCTGAAGAGATACTCATTTCCACATTGAATGTCTTAGCACCCTTTTCAAAAATCAGTTGACTGTAAATGTTTTGTTTTATTTTGGACTCTCAATTTTATTCCTGGTCTTTATGGCTATCTCTTTGCCAGTAATGTGTTTTTTACTGTAGATTTGTAGTAAGTTTAGAAATAAGAAAGGGTGAGTCCTACAACTTTGTTGGTCTTTTAAAATTTTTTGTTGAGTTCTCAGGGCAACTTGCAATTCCATATGAATTTGAATACATGATTTCCCATTTCTGCCAAAAGAAGGCCATTGAAATTTTGATAGAGAATGTATTGAATCTATGGGGAACATGACAATCTTTTTCTTTTTTCTTTTTGTCTTTTCAATGCAACTTTATTGAGATGTATTCAAATAATGTATAATTCATTAAAGTATACCATCAATGGCTCACAGTATACAGTTGAACATTTATCACCAAAATAAATTGTATAACATTTTCATTACTCCAAAAAAAGAAACAGAAATAAAAAAGAAAACTCAAAGCATCCCATACTTTTTATGCACCCCATTATTATTTTTGTCTTTATTTTATTATTCATCTACCCATACCCTGGAAAAAGGAAGTGTCAGTCATGTGGTTTTTACAATCATATGGTCACATGATAAAAACTATGTAGTTATGCAGTCATCATCAAAGATCAAGATTACTGGATTACAGTTCAACAATTTCAGGTATTTCTTTCTAGCTATTGCAATACACTAGAAGATAAAAAAAATATATATCCATACAATGAGTCAGTAGTCATAATCATTTGTTAAATCCCAATTTCTCAGTTATACCTCCTACCTCTCATGTGATGATTCAGTCTTCACAGATACCTGGGCAATGACCATTTTAATTTCTTCATGCTCAAAAGGGGTGTTGACCTTATAGAGCATAGGCATGAAACTGATTAATATTCTTGGAGAGACTGTTATCTCTGTGTTTCAGGGCATAGTTAACATAGGAACAATCTGGAAGCCTTAAGTTCCTGAACAAATAAACTTACTAAGAAAAATTTTTATATAGTCTTAGATAGTGCCCAAGGTATTCTTCAGGGTTTTCAAGAATACTTTTGGTTGGGGCTTGGCATACTGTAGCAATCTGAAATAATTTGGCTGATGCTTGATAAGAGTTACCTCCATGATGACCTCTTGAATCTATTTGAAATCTCTTAGCCACTGAAATTTTATTTTGTTTCAGTTCTTTTTACCCTTTCGGTCAAGAAGGCTTTCCAAACCCATGATGCCAGGTCGAGGCTCATCCCTGGGAGACATGTCAAACATTGCCAGGAGAATTACACCCCTGGGAGTTGTGTTCCATGTAAGGGGGAAGGATAGTGAGTTTGTTTGCAGAGTTAGTTTTGACAAAGGGCCACATCTGAGCAACAAAATAGGTTCTCTGGGGGTGATTATAAGTAGGCTTCTCTTCACCATTGCAGAAATGTTTCATAATGGCAAACTTTAAGATTGAGGGTTTGGCTTATTAAATTGGGAGTTCCCAGTGCTTGAGAGAATATCAGGAATTCCCCAGGTGGGGAAGTTTAATAGTTGTACATGTTTCCCCAGTCCTTCAAAAGCACTTTGCAAATGCTTTTTTGTTTTCTGCCCAAAATACTCTAGAATGGATCAGGGTGTTACATAAACCTGTACAGAATAAAAAGACCTCAATTCCTGTTCTAGGTTCCATGTAATTAGTTTGTTTAAAATAAACTGACCAGACAGGTTAAATTAGATAGTGGGTTAAGAAAATTTAAATTTTGCACCAAATAAACATATCTTCCTTTGGTCTCACGCAGAAGATGATGTTTTAAAATACCAACAACATCATTCTTTACCCTTTATTCTGATTTACCTTAGTCTTAATCAAGTTTGTTTCATTCACATTTCTAATTGAAGTCTGATCTCTCCTTCAGTTTCTTTAACAATTGTTTTATGGAGTAATGCTGGCTTTTATAACTTCAGAACTACAACTCTGAGTCTCAGGTGTCACACAGATATCTAAAGTTCCAGAGTACTACCAGGTTATACACAAAGAGCAGAGCATCTCAGAATTTAGAAATAACCATTACAACTCAGGAATAGATGTGACTGCTGTAACAGCTTACAATATAGGAACCTTTACAATGATCCTTACTGTACATTCTGTATTCCTTAAGCAATGAATGCCCAATCTCTTCCCACATACTATCCCCTGATGAAACTATGCTCTTGAATCCAATTCTCAGAGTTTGTTCATTATAGTTAAATTACATTAGTGACATCATACAGTATTTGTCCTATTGTTTCTGGTTTATTTCACTCAACATAACGACCTCAAAGTTCATTCACCTAGTTGCATGCCTCACAACTGCACTCCTTATATTCTGTTGTATGTATACACCACAGTTCGACATTCTGTTCAACAGCTAATGTACCCTTAGGCCATAAACATCAGTGTGCAAATGTGTACTCATGTCCCTGTTTTCAGTTCTTCCAGTATGTACCTAATAAGGAATTGCACGATCATATGGCAACCTTGTACTTAACCTCCTGTGGAATCACCACACTGCTTTCCAGAGGGGTTGCAGCATTCTACTTCACTACCAATGGTAAATAGGTATATGTCTCGCTCCTCATTTTCTCCAGTACTTGTATCTTTCTGTTTATTTAAAAAACAATTTTACTCACACACCATACGATCCATCCTAAGTAAACTACTAGTGGTTTCTTCTGCAAAGAAATAAGAGGAGTAAAAAAGGAGAAACAACAACAGAAATCCCATACCCCTCCCTTATAGCCCTCTCTTATTGACATTTACCTTTGGTATATTGTCTTTGTTACAATTAATGAACGAATATTACAACGTTACAGTTAACTATAGGCCTTACTTTGCATTTTTGCAATATACCATACCATTTTTAATGCAATTTTATTGAGATATATTCACATACCACATAATCATCCAAAGTATACAATCATTGGTTAACAGTGTCATCATAAAGTTGTGCATTAATCAAAACAATCAATTTTTAAACATTTTCATTACTCCAAAAATAAAATAAGAATAAAAAATAAAAAGAACACCCAAAACATCCCTTATTTCTTATCCCCTTATTATTTATTTATTTATTTTGATCCTTATTTTCTTACTTATCTTTCCATACGCTGGATAAAGGGAATGTCAGGTACAAGGTTTTCACAATCACATGGTCACACAATGAAAGCTATATTGTTATACAATCATGTTCAAGAATCAAGGCTACTGGATTACAAGTCAAGAGTTTCAGGTATTTCCTTCTAGCTATTCTAATACACTAAAAACAAAAATAAGATATTTATATAATGCATAAAGAATAACCTCCAGAATGACCTCTTGACATGATTTGAAATCTCTCAACTACAGCAACTTTATTTTGTTTCATTTCCCTTCTCCCTTCTGGTCAAGAAGTCTTTCTCAATCCCGTGTTGCCAGAGCCAGGCTTATGCCTGGGAGAAATTTGCACCCTTAGTAGTTATGTCCCTGTAGAGGGGAGGGTAGTGAATTTGCCTGCAGAGTTGGCTTTCAGAGAGAGAGGCTGCATCTGAGCAACAAATGAAGTTCTCTGGCGGTGACTCTTAGGCATAATTATAAGTGGTATTAGCTTCCCCTTTGCAGGAATGTTTCATAAGGGTAAGCTCCAAGATCAAGGGCTTGACCTATTAAACTGTTACTCCCCAATGTTTGGAAGAATATCAGGACTCCCCAGGTGGGGAAGTTTAATAGTTCCACATTTTTCCAAGTCCTTCTAGGGAACTTTGCTAATACTTTTTCATTTTCTGCTCAAATTACTCTGGAATGTATCCGGGCATCTCACTAAAGTGTACAAACCAAAAATACCTCATTCCCTATTCAAGGTTCCATGTGATTATGGTGTTCAAATAAACTTACCACGTAGGTTAAATTAATGTGTTACAGAAAATATAAATTTTGCACCAAATAAACATCTCTTCCTTTGGCCTCACACAGAAGTTGAAGTTTCAAAGTACAGTCAATATCATCCTTTACCCTTTAGTCTCATTTACCTTAGTCCTAACCAGATCTACTTCATTCACATTTCTAATTGAAATCAGATCTCTTTTTCAGTTTCTTTTATAGTATAGTTGCTGTATGCTGACTTTCATAGCTGCAGAACCTTAACTGAGTCTCAAGTGCCACACACAGATACCTGAAGTTCCAGAGAATGACCTGCTTATACACAAAGAGCTCCACATCTCAGAATTTAGAAATAATAGCTCCAACCCTAGAAAATAGATGCAATTGCTCTAAGAGTTTACAATCTAAGAAGCCTTAAAATAAGCCTTCTCTTGATAACCTATACTCTCAAATTCAATTCTCAGAGTTTTCACATTAATGTTAATCAATATTAGTTAGGCATTATAAGATTTGTCTTTTCATTTTTGGATTATTTCACTCAACATACTGTTCTCAAGGTTCATTTACCTAGTTGCATGCCTCACAGATCCATTCCTTCTTGCAGCCAATCAGTATTGGAATCAATATTCCATTTTATGTATATACCACAGTTCACCCTTCCATTCATGAGTCAATGTACTTTTAGGCCACTTCCATCTATTGTGAATCGTGAATACTCCTGCTATAAACACCACTGTGCAAATGTTCATTCATGTCCTTACTTTCAGTTTTTCCAAGTATGTACCTAACAACAGGGCTGCAGGATCATATGGTAACCCTATACTTGGTCTCCTGTGGAACCACCACACTACCTTCCACACCACATCCCTACCAATTGTGATTAGGTACATCTCTTTTTCCACATTTTCTCCAGCACTTGTATTTTTCTGTTAATTTTAAAAACAGTTTTATTCACACACTGTAAAATCCATCCTAAGTAAACAGTCTATGGCTCCCAGTATGATCACATAGTTATGCATTCACCACCACAATCTATGAGAATATTTCCATTTTTCTGCAAAGAAGAAAGGGGAAAATGAAAAATAAAGTATAAAAATATAAAAAATAAAATAAAAAAGAGAAACACCAACACCAAGAATCCCATATTCCTCCCTTATAACTCGTCTTATTGATTTTGGCTTTGATGTATTGTTTTTGTTACATTTAATGGAAACATATTTCAATGTTACTGTTAACTATAAATCCTAGTTTGCATTGATTGTATTTTTTCCATATACCATCCCATTTTCAACACCTTGCAATGTTGACATTCATTTGTGCTCCCTCATGTGAAAATAGTCTTATATTGGTTCATTTAATCAACATCATTGTCCACTCTAGGCTTTGCTAAGTTATAAAGTCCCCATTTTTATCCTCTATCTTTCCTTCTGGTGCCATATATGTCCTTAGCTTTCCCCTTTCAACCATACTTACACTTAGATTTATCCGTTACACTTATGATATTGTGCTACTCTTCCGCTGATGGACATTAGGGTTGTTTCCATCTCTTGATAATCAGGAATATTGCTGCTATATATAGGTAGTTCTTATTAATTCCTCATGTATTGAATAGCCATAAGGAAATACTGAAATTTTTGAACTGTAGTCTAATAGGTTTGATCTTTGATAATGATTGTATAGCCACAGAGCTTTCATCTTGTGACCATGTGTTTGTAAAAACTTTGGGACTGACCCTCCCTTTAGCCATTGAATGGGTATATGAATGATAAAATAATAAAATAAAGACATGCATAAAAATAGTTTGGAAATATGGGGAAAAATACCCCTATGTGAACCATGGACAATAGTTAATGGTACTTTAATAATATTTCATCAACTGTAACAAATACTACTACTACTGTTAAAAAAGTAGTAGAATTACAAAAAAAATGTACTATCATCAATTGTAACAAATTTCTTCACCAATACAAATGTTAGTGGTGGGGAGGTGTATGAGAATCCTGTATTTTATGCATGATTGTTCTGTAAACTCACAACTTTTCTAATAAAAAGTTTTAAAAAAGAATTATAACTATGATATATTGTAATTTTTCCCTGATATGCAAGATTGTGGTTCAACATAAGAAAAATAATTAATGTGACACCACATTAACAGAATGAAGAAAAAGAAGATAGGATCATCTAAATTCATGCAGAAAAACATTTGACCAAAAAAAGCACACTTTCTTGTGAAAAACATTTAGAACACTAGGAATGGAAGGAAGCTTCTTCAGTATATTAAAAGCCCACACCTAATGTCCTACTTGATAGTGAAAGACTGAAACCTTTCCCCTTCTAAGTCCTGGAACCAAATAGAATGCCCACTGTAACCACTGTTATATAACATGTTACTAGAGGTACTCACCAAAGCTATTAGGGAAAAAATAGCATCCATATTGAAAAGAAGTTAAACTTCCCTATTTGCAGGTGATATGATCTTATATGCAGAAAGTCCTGAAAAATCTTCAACACAACTCCTAGAGCTAGTAAATGAATTCAGTAAAGTGCCAAGGTCCAATATCAACATCCCAAAATCAGCAGTGTTTTTATAAACAAGTAATGAGCAACCGGAAGGGAAAACTAAGAAAAATTTACTTTCACAATAAGAACTAAAAGAATCAAATATGTAGGAAAAAATCTAAGCAAGAATGTAAAGGACTTATGCATAAAAAACTACAAAACATTGCCAAAAGAAGTTGAAGAAGACCTAAATAAATGGAAGCACATTCTATGTTGATGGATTGAAAGACTAATAGTCTATATGACCCAAAGCAATTTATAGATTCAATGTAATTCCAATGAAAATTCCAACAACTTTATTTGTAGAAATGGAAAAGCCATTCACCAAATTTATATGGAAGGGTAAGGGGCCCCAAATAGCTAAAGTCTTCTTGAAAAAAGATGAATGAAGTTGGAGGAACTCATACTTCCCAGTCATAAAACTAATTGCAAAAGCTACATTAATTAAAAGAACATGTTACTGGCACAAAGGCCATCATATAAACCAAAAGAATCAAATTGACAGCACAGAAATCCATCCACACAATTATGGCTAACTGATTTTTGACAAGATAGCAAAGACCACTCAATTAGCAAAGAAGAACCTATTCAATAAATAGTGTGAGGAAAACAGGATATATATTTGCAAAAAAAAGGGGGATCACTCTCTCACACCATATACAAAACTCAACTCAAAATGGATCAAAGATCTTAATAGAAAAGCCAGAGCTATCAAACTCATGCAGATATTTGCACACCGATTCATAATGCCATTATTCACAACTGAGAAAATACGGAAGCAATTGTCTATTAACCAATGAATGAATGAACAAAATGTGGTATATACATAATGTAATATTTTTCCACCCTAAGAAAGAATGAATTCCTGGACTATGCACAAAAAAAAGAAAAGAAAAAAAAAGAATGAAGTCCTGACACATGCAACAATATTGATGGACCTGGAGGACTTTATGTTAAGTGAAATAAGCCACACACAAAAGGACAAATATTGTATGAACTCATTCATTAGAAATAATTAGAATAAGCACTCATAGTGTCAGAATCTAGAATATAGGTTACCAGGGTATGGAGTGCATGCTGGTTTGAAAGGCTGTATGGACCCTAGAAAAGCTATGTTTTAATCAAAATCCCATTTCATAAAGACAGAATAATCCCAATTCAATACTGTATATTTGAAATTGTAATCAGATCTTCTTCCTGGAGAGGTGATTTAATCAAGAGTGGTTGTTAAACTGGATTAGGTGATGACATGTCTCCACCCATTTGGGTGGGTCTGGGTTGGTTTACTGGAATACTATGAAAGAGGAAACATTTTGGAGAATGAGAGCAATTCAGAGACAGCAGAGCAGAATGACATAGCCAGGAAAAGCAGAGTCCACCAGACAGTGACCTTTGGAAATGAAGAAGGAAAATGCATCCCGGGGAGCTTCAGGAAGGGAAGCCAGGAGAGAAAGCTAGCAATGCTGCTGTGTTCGCCATATGCATTTCCAGATGAGAGAGAAACCCTGACCTTGTTCGCCATGTGCCTTCTCACTTGCGAGAGAAACCCTGAACTTCATCAGCCTTCCTGAACCAAGGTGTCTTTCCCTGGATGCCTTTGATTGGACATTTCAATAGACTGCTTTTTAATTTGTACATTTTCTCGGCCTTAGAACTATAAACTAGCAACTTATTAAATTCTCCTTTTTAAAAGTTGTTCAGTTTCTGGTATATTGCATTCCTGCAGCTAGCAGACTAGAACAGAGTGGGTATAAAGAATGGATAGTTAAGGCTTTTGTTGTACAGAATTCCTCCTTTAAATGAAAGAAAAATTTTGGTGATGAATGGTGGTGATAGTAGCACAATACTGTGATCATAATTAACAGCACTGAGATGTACTATCTGAATGTGATTATGAGGGGACATTTTAAATTGTATATGTGGTAGCAGAATAAAAATTTTATTAAAAATCCATAGAACTGCACTAAATCAAAAGTTTACCTTAAATTAATCTATGGAATATGATTAATAGTAAAAGTATAATAATATATCATCAATTATACAAATTTACCACACCAATGCAAGGTGTCAATAATAGAGTGGCATATGGGACTCCTGTATTTTTATTCATGATTGTAAACCTACAACTTCTCTTATTAAAATAGTGTGGATAATTCATAGGGGGAAAAAAGGAATCAATGGGAAAATTCCTGAAGAAGCCAGAGATTGGACTTTCTAAACAAAGGCTTTAACCTATGTTTAATATACTCAAAGAGCTAAAGGAAACCACAAAGAAAGAAATAACAGAAACCAGCTCAACAATGTCTTCCCAAATAGAGAATATCAATAAATTTAAGGGAACTAAATAGAAATTCTGGAGTTGAAATGTTCAATAACTAAAAATAAAAAAAAAATACATGAGTAGCTCAACAGCTGATGTGAGCAGGCAGAAGAATCAGTTAACTTGAGGATATGTCAATTAAAATTATCCATTCTGAGGAGCAGAAGAGAAAAGAATGCAGAGAAATCAACAGAGGGTGAAAGACCTGTGGGACATGATCAAGGGTACCAATATAAATTAGTGGTAGTTCTAGAAAGAAAGGAGAGAGGAAAAGTGCTAGCAAGTATATTTACAGAAAGAATGGCTGAACATTTACAAAATTAATGAAAAACATGAATCTACATATCAAATTGTTTCAAATGCCAAATAGGATAAACTAAAAAAGATCCACACCAAGACACACTACAATAAAATCATTGGAAGCTAAAGACGAAGAAAGAATTTACAGCAGCAGGAGAGAAGTGATTCATAATATACAGGACTCCTCAATAAAGTGAACAGCCAAATTTTCATCAGAAACTACTGTGGTTCAGAAGGCAGGGAAATGATATATTTAAAGAGCTGAAAGAAAAAAAAACTGTCAACCAAGAGTTCTATATCCCAGCCAACCTATTTTTCAAGAATGAAGAATAAATGAATACACATCACAGTAAACAAATAACTGAGTGAATATGTCGCTTTTTTACCTGCAGAGCAATATAGTAGGAAAGTTTTGCATACTATCAAAGCTAAGTCTATAATAGTTAAAACTTAGCTTCCATAAATATAAGATATCAATAGTAATACCCAGGGTAATTACTAAGAAAATAACTTAAAATATATAAATAAAAATATACAAGAAGGGAATAAAAACTGTACCATTGAAAAAAATCAATGAAACACAAAAGAAGGCAGCAATGGAGGAATTAAAGAAAAAGAAAAGAATACAAGATATATAGAAAATCAATAGCAACATGACAAATGTTAGACCTTCCTTATGAGGAATTACTTTAGATATAAGTTGATTAAACTTTCCAATTAAGGGGCACAGATTGGAAGAAAGGATAAAAGTAAAACATGATCCAAACATATGCCTATTTGCTGCTTAAAAGGGACTCATTTTAGATCCAAAGACACAAATAAGTTAAAAGCAAAAGCATGGAATACAACATTCCATGCAAATAATTACCAAAGGAGAGCTGGAGTGTCTATACCAATATGAAAAAAGTGGACTTTAAGTTAACAATTGTTAAAGAGAACAAAATGGGCATTATGTATTGTTAAAGGGGTCAACCCATCAAGAATATATGACAATTATAAACATGTATATACCTAACAACAGTGCACCCAAATGAAAAAACAAGAAACTGACAGAATTGAATAAAGTTCTATAGGGTTAATTTGGGACTTCGGTATCAATTTTCAATAATAAATAGAGCTTCTAGAAGAAAGTCAATAAGGAAATAGAATACTTGAACAATACTATAAACCAACTAGTCCCAATGAATACATATAGAACACTTAACCCAACAACAGCATCTATTCTTATGAAGTGCACATGAAAATTTTCCAGTATTGACAATATGTAAGGCCACTAAAAAGTCCAAATAAGTTTTCAAATATTAGAATCATATAATGTATCTTCTCTGAACTCAAATGAATGAAAGTAGAAATCAATATCAGAAGGAAAACTAGGAAATTAACAAATATGTTGATATTACATAAAGCAACACATGGTCAAAGAAGTAATGACAAAACAAACACAAAAGAAACAATAAATATGAGAGCAGAAATCAAGTAAGTTTTTTAAAAAATAAGTGAACAATACAAAAATAAATAAATAAATAAATGAACAATACAGAAAAACCAGAAAGGTAGAAGTTGATTCTTTGAAAAAAATAATAGAGTTGATAACACCCCCAAAAGATGAATTAATAAAAAATAGAGAAAGAGCCAAGATCATAAATAATCAGGATTGAAACGGGGGACATAATAGAAATTCTTGATATATTAAAAAGATTGAAGTTTAATTATCAAGTGCAAGTTATTTATGCATTTATCATTTGGTGGGTTTTTGGGTTGTTTTTTCCCTTTTGACTATTGCGAATAATGCTACTATGAATATTGGTGGACAAATTTTTGGTTGAGTACCGACTTTTGATTCTTTTGGCTATATACCCAGGAATGGGAATACCAGAACATATGGTAAATGTATGCTTAACTTTTTGATGAACTTTCTAATTGTTTTCTACAGTGGCTGGACCATCTTATGTTCCATCAAGCAATATACAAGGGTTCCAGTTCTCCACATCCTCACCAATTCTTTCGTATTCTGTAAATATTCATTTACACAGGAAGACAGTTTGGCAATTTCCCCAGAAAGTTAAGAATAGAATTACTGTATGACCCAGCAATCCGACTTCTAGGTACATACCCAGAAGCATTGAAAGCAGAGACTTGAATAGATATTTACACACCAATGGTCATAGTGTCATTATTCACAATTGCCAGAAGATAGAAACAATCTAAGTGCCCATCAAGTGATGAATGGAAAGCAAAATGTGGTATATATGCACAGTGGAATTCAGTTGTAAAATTAATGTTCTAATACATGTGAAAACATGGATGAACCTTGGAAATACCATATTGTGGAAATAAGCCAGATGCAGAATGACAAATATTGTATTATCTCACATATGTGAAATAATATGTGAAATAATTCAGATAAAGAAACTCATAGATTTAAAATCTAGAAATTTAGTTTACCAAGGGATGGGGTGGGATTTAATGCTTAGATTGTATAGCCTTTCTCTTTTAGCTGGAGGATAAGCCTGTTAATGGATGGTAGTGATGGTAGCACAATATTGTGAAAATGTGTTCAATGCAAATATAGCACTGAATTATATATTTGAATGTGGTTAAAAGGGAGAAATTTTAGGTTGTATATATGTTCCTAGAATTAAATTGTTCTAAAAAGTCCAAGGGATTGTACAATGTAACTAGTGAATCCTAAATAAAACCATGTATAATAGTTAATAATACAATTATAAAAATGTGCTTTCTTCAATTGCAACAAATGCACCATACTAACACAAGGTGGTATATGGGAGCCCTGTATTATACGCATGATTTTTCTGTAAATGCACAACTTCTCTAATAAAAAATAGTTGGCCAATAGGTGAGTGTATTAGTCAGAGTTCTCTATGGAAATAGAACAGTCAGGAGGTATCTGTAAATATAATGAGATTTTATAAAATTGTCTCATGCAACTGTGAAGATACACAAATTCAAATTCCATATGGCAGGCTGCAAGGTGTGAACTCCAGTGAAGGTTTTTGATGAATTTCTCAAGAAAAGCTGGCCAACTGAAGCAGAGATAAAAAAAAATTGCCTCTTCTGACCGCTGATATCATTACTTCTCCTTTTAAGCCTTCAATTGATTGGCTGAAACTTCTCTCATTGCTGAATACATCTCAGTTGATTGTAGATGTAATCCGCCATACATGCAATGAACTTACTGTTGATTTAAGTGCATGAAATGTCCTCACAGTAACAACTAGGCCAATATTTGCTTGACCAAACAACTGGGCACCGTTTCCTGACCAAGTGAACACATGAATATAACCATCAGAGTGAGGATTATTTCTGAACTCTCAAATCAATTCCATTGGTCTGTAAGTCTGTCCTTGTGCCACACTGCTTTGATTACTGTAGCTTTGTAATAAATTGTAAAATCAGGAGGTGTGAATCCTCCAACTTTGTTCTTATTCACAATGATTTTTACTATTTGGGGTTCCTTACCCTTTCATATAAATTTGATGATTGGCTTTTCCATTTACTTAGTTTTCTTTGATTTCTTTCAGCAATGTTGTGTAATTTTCTATGTATAAGTCCTTTATATCTTTTGGGGTCTGAATTATGTCCTCCCCAAAACACCTGTGTCCTGGTCCTAAGGTGTGAACCCATTTGTAAGTAAGGCCTTTGTAGGTTTTATTGGTCAAGTAGTCCGTAAACTGAATAAGGTTGGGTCTTTATTTTCTGTAAAAGTAGTGAGTTTGTTGGTTTAAAAAAAACTGTATTTGAAAATTATCTTATTTCCAAAATTTTCAAATAATTTCATACTTAATTTTATACATCCACATAGCAGAACCATTGGAAGAGAAAAAAAAAACAGAAGAATGCATGGCTTTTTATACATTGCCAGTTATTTTGATTAGTGCTTCCCTAGTGATGTAGAAGATCTTTTCATGTGCTTTTTAGCCATTTGTATACCTCTTTAGAGAAACGTCTATTCAATTATTTTGCCCAATTTTAATTGAATTGTTTGTCTTTTTATTATTGAGTTGAAAGATGTCTTTATACATTATGGATATTAAAAACTTAATGGATACGTGGTTTATACATGTTTTCTCATTGAGTAGGTTGTATTTTCACTTTCCTGACAAAGTCCTTTGATCTGAAAAATTTTTAATTTTGAGGGTGTCTCATTTATCTATTTTTATTTCATTTTTTGTGCTTGTGATAAAGAAACCATTACCTAGCGCAACATCTTGAAGATGCTTCCCCACATTTTCTTATAGGATTGTTAGAACCATGGTACTTACATTTAGGTTTTTGAACCATTTTGAAGTCGTTTTTTATATGATGTAAGGTAGGGGGTCCTCCTATTTTCTTAAGCAAATGAATATTGACTTTCTAGGACCATTTGTTGAAAAGACTATTCTATCCAGTTGAGTGGACTCAGCAGCTGTATTAGTTAGGATTCTCTAGAGAAACAGAATCAACAGGAAATATCCATAAATATAAAATTTATAAAAGTGTCTCACATAACCATGGGAATATAGAGTCCAAAATCCATAAGGCAGGCTGTGAAGCTGACGACTCTAATGGAAGATCTGGACAAACTCCACAGGAGAGGCTCACCAGCTGAAGCAGGAAGAGAGACTGTCTCTTCTGAATCCTCCTTAAAAGGCTTCCAGTGATTAGATTAAATGTCAATCATTGCAGAAGACACTCCCCTTGGCTGATTAAAAATGGAATCAGCTGTGAATGCAGCTGATGTGATCACGATTTAATTCTATGACATGTTCCCATAGCAACAGACAGGCCAGCACTTGCCCAATCAGAGAAATGGGTACCACCATCTGGCCAAGTTGACACATGAACTTGATCATGACAGCAGCCTTGTCAAATATGAACTGGCCGAAAATGTAAGGGTCTATTTCTGTACTCTCAATTAAATTCTATTGGTCAATATGGTAGTTTGAAACTGTTATGTGCCCCCAGAAAAGGCCATGTTCTTTCTTTAAAATTTTTATGCATTTTTATTGAAATTTCTTCACCTACGATCCAGTCCATCCAAAGTATACAATCAGTGGTTCACAATCTCATCACATAGTTGTATATTCATCACTAAGATCATAGTTAGAACATTTGCATTACTTCAGAAAAAGAAATAAAAAAGAAAAACCCCATACATCCAATATGCCTTACCCCTCCCTCTTATTCACCACTAGTATTGCAATCTACCTAATTTTTTCCATTTCTTGCATTTCTATTTTTGTATTAATGTTTTTATAACATATATATAAAACAATAAATTCCCACATACATTTTAACAAGTAGTTATAGAACAGATTTTAAAATTTGATGTGAGTTACAGTGCCATGATTTTTTCATTTTTTCTTCTACCTGTTCCAAGACACTGGAGACTAACAGAAATATCAGTTTAATGATTCAGCAGTCATACTCATTTGTTAAATCCTATCTTCTCTGTTATACTCCTCTTCTTTAAATAGCATATATACATAAAGGCAATAAACTTCAGGGTACATCACAACAATTAGTTGTAGAACAGAATTTCCACCTTTAGTATGGGTTGCAATTCCGCAGTTTTAGATTTTTATTTTGAGCTGCTCTAAGACACTGGAGACTAAAAGAAATATCAGTATAATGATTCAGCACTCATACACATTTATTAAACTTGATCTTCTCTGTATAACTCCACCATCACTTTTGATCTTTCTATCCCACTTTTTCGGTGTATTTGGGCTATGTCCATTCTAGCTTTTTCATGTTGAAAGGGGCTGTCAGTAATGTGGGGTAGAGAAATGGAATTAGCTGATGTTCTGGACAGGCTGGGCCTTCTAGGTTTCAGGATTTATCTGGTCCAGGGGACCATCTGGAGGTTGTAGGTTTCTGAAAAGTTACTTTAGTGCATGGAACCTTTGCAAAATCTTACATAATGCCCTAGGTATTCTTTAGGATTGGCAGGAATGGTTTTGCTTGGGGTTGGCAAGTTATGATAGGTAGCAATGTCTAACTGAAGCTTTCCTAAGAGTGACCTCCACAGTAGTCTCTCAACTCTATTTGAACTCTCTCAGTGACTGATACCTTATTTGCTACACTTCTTTTCCCCCTTTTAGTCAGGATGGCATTATCAATCCTGCAGTGCCAGGGCCAGGCTCATCTCTGAGGATCATCTCCCATGCCACGAGGGAGAATTTCATCAAGGCCATAATCTTTTAATCCATTCTTGTGGATGCAGGCTTATTGTAGGTGGACCTTTTGATTAGGCCATTTCAAATGGGATGTGACCCACCCCATTCAAGGTAGGTTTTAATCACTTTACTGGAGTCCTTTATAAGACAAAAACCTGTGTTAGTTTGGAAGGTGCCAGAATGTGATACACCAGAACTGGAATGACTTTTAAAAAGAGGAATTTAATACGTTACAAGTTTACAGTTCTAAGGAAGTGAAAGTGTCAAAATTAAGGCACCAACAAGAGGTTACCTTCACTCAAGAAAGAGTGATGGGTCAGGAACACCTTTGTCAGCTCGGAAGTCAAGTGGCTGGCATCTGCTGGTCCTTTGCTCTTGGCCTCTGTTGCTTTCAGCCTCTGTTCCTGTGGGGGGTCCTCGCTTTGTTTCTCTAGGATAGGCTTTCATCTCTTGGCTTCCATTGGCTCTCCCCAGGTTCTGGCTTGCTTAACATGTCATGTCTGTTGGGCTCCAAGCATCTCCAAACATCAACATCTCTGTTCTCTAAAGCAATTGTTTCAGAGAATAATTGCTGAATGTCTACATCTGCTCTCTGTCAGCACTGAGGCTTCTGTTGTTTCTTACTTTCTCCAAAATGCTTCCTCTGCTAAAGGATTCCAGTAAACTAATCAAGACTCACCTGGAATGGGTGGAATCACATCTCCATCTAATCAAAAAGTCACAACCACAATTGGGTGTGTCACATCTCCATGGAGATAATCTAATCAAAACTTTCCAACATACAGTATTGAATTAAGATGAAAATAAACAGTTGATCCCACAAGATTGGATCAAGACTAAAACATGGATTTTCTATGATAAATAAATACTTTCAGACTGTACAAACCTTATACAGAAGCAAAGAGAGGAAATTATGAGAAGGGGAGAAGAGCACAAGAGAAGCTGAGAGAGAGAGAGCTACTGAAGCCAGAAGCTGAAAGCAATGAAAACTGGGAGAGAAGGATGACAGTTGTGTCCTGAGAGGCCAGTAGCCTGACTTCAGAATTCAGATGTAATCCTTTTGTTGCCTTGAGTTGGACATTTTCATGACCTTAGAACTCTTCATTTGTAAGCTAATTTCCATTGCTAAATGCCAACCCATTGCTGGTACATTGCATTCTGGCAGCTTTAGTAAATTAAAATAGTCAATATATCTCTTTTATGTCAATCCGTGCTTTTTTGATTACTATAGCTTGATAATATTGTGGAGGGCCAGGAGTAATCAGCCAGGCCCAAGCAGGAGCAATTAATCAGGCCCAAGTAGGTAAAGTCTCCACAACATTGGGGCAGAATGTCCCCAAGAGTTAAACAATAACCAATGTTAGGAAACTGAGAGAACAGGATGTGTTTTGGCAACAGCTAATGGCATTTTTCTGCTTCTATGATACACTTCCTTGCTAGCAACTGCAAAACCACAACATGATTTTAGCCTTTATAAGCACACCTTGAAAACCTCTAGGGGCTGCTGTCTGAATCTTCCTTCTTGGAAGTTTCTGAGACAGATGCCGGCCAGCTAATAAAGACTCCAAATTGGCTTGCAGTTTTGAATTATGTGGTCTCTCTTTCGATGCGCCCCACAACAATATGATTTAAAGCCAGGACATGTGAGTCCTGAAAAATTGTTCTTCTTTTTTTGGATGTTTTTGGATATTCAGGGCCACTTACCCTTCCAAATACATTTGATAATTAGCTTTTCCTTTTCTTCAAGGTAGGCTATTGAAATTTTGATTGGGATTGCATTCAATGTGTAAATCATTTTGGATTAAATTAACATCTTAATGATATTTAACTGTCCAATTCATGAATTCAAAATATCCTCCCATTTATTTAGGTCTTCTTTGATTTCTTTAGCAGTGATTTGTATTTTCTGTGTACAAGTCCTTTACATCATTGGTTAAATTTATTCCAAGATATTTGATTTTTTAGTTGTTATTTTAAATGAACTTTTTTTCTTGATTTCCTCCTCATCTTGCTCATTACTAATGTATACAAAATATATTGATTTTTGCACACTGGATTTATATCTCACCTCTTTGCTGAATTCCTTTATTAGCTATGGGAGCTTCATTGTAGTTTTTGGGGACTTTCTATATATAGGATAATGTCACCTGCAAATAATAAAAGTTTTACTTCTTCTTTTCCAATTTGGATGCCACTTATTTTTTTTTTCTTCCCTAACTGCTCTTGCTAGAACTTCCAGTAAAATGTTCTATACCAGTGGTGACAATAAGCATCATTGTCTCATTCTAGATCTTAGATGGAAAGCTATCAGCGTTTCATTATTGAGTATGATGTTAGCTGTGGGTTTTAAAGATATGTTGTTTATCACATTGTGGAAGTTTCCTTCTATTCCTATTTTTCTAAGCGTTTTTTTTATTATTATTTAAAAAAATTAACTAACACAACATTAGAAATCAATCCATTCTACATATGCAATCAGTAATTCTTAATATCATCACATAGGTGTATGGTCATCATTTCTCAGTACATATGCATCGATTTAGAGAAAGAAATAGCACGACAACAGAAAAAGAAATAAAGTGATAACAGAGAGAGAAAACACAAATAAAAATAAAAAGTACAAAAATATATAAGAGAAAAAAAAACAAAAAAAACTATAGCTCAGATGCAGCTTCATTCAGCGTTCCAACATAATTACATTACAATTAGGCAGTATTGTGCTGACCATTTTTTTTTTTTTTTTAGAAATCATACCATTCTACATATGCAATCAGTAATTCTTAACATCATCACATAGATGCATGATCATCGTTTCTTAGTACATTTGCATCGGTTTAGAAGAACTAGCAATATAGCAGAAAAAGATATAGAATGTTAATATAGAGAAAAAAAATAAAAGTAATAATAATAAGAACAAAACAAACAAAACAAAACAAAACAAAAACCTATAGCTCGGATGCAGCTTCATTCAGTATTTTAACATGATTACTTTACAATTAGGTATTATTGTGCTGTCCATTTTTGAGTTTTTGTATCTAGTCCTATTGCACAGTCTGTATTCCATCAGCTCCAATTACTCATTATCTTACCCTGTTTCTAACTCCTGCTGAACTCTGTTACCAATGACATATTCCAAGTTTATTCTCGAGTGTCGATTCACATCATTGGGACCATACAGTATTTGTCTTTTAGTTTTTGGCTAGACTCACTCAGCATAATGTTCTCTAGGTCCATCCATGTTATTACATGCTTCATAAGTTTATCCTACCTTAAAGCTGCATAATATTCCATCGTATGTATATACCACAGTTTGTTTAGCCACTCGTCTGTTGATGGACATTTTGGCTGTTTCCATCTCTTTGCAATTGTAAATAACGCTGCTATAAACATTGGTGTGCAAATGTCTGTTTGAGTTTTTGCCCTTAATTCCTTTGAGTAGATTCCCAGCAATGGTATTGCTGGGTCATATGGCAGTTCTATATTCAGCTTTTTGAGGAACCGCCAAACTGCATTCCACAGTGGTTGCACCATTTGGCATTCCCACCAACAGTGGATAAGTGTGCCTCTTTCACCGCATCCTCTCCAGCACTTGTCATTTTCTGTTTTGTTGATAATGGCCATTCTGGTGGGTGTGAGATGATATCTCATTGTGGTTTTGATTTGCATTTCTCTAATGGCCAGGGACATTGAGCATCTCTTCATGTGTCTTTTGGCCATTTGTATTTCCTCCTCTGAGAGGTGTCTATTCAAGTCTTTTCCCCATTTTGTAATTGGGTTGGCTATCTTTTTCTGGTTGAGTTGAACAATCTCATTATAAATTCTGGATACTAGACCTTTATCTGATATGTCGTTTCCAAATATTGATTCCCATTGTGTAGGCTGTCTTTCTACTTTCTTGATGAAGTTCTTTGATGCACAAAAGTGTTTAATTTTGAGGAGTTCCCATTTATTTATTTCCTTCTTCAGTGCTCTTGCTTTAGGTGTAAGGGCCATAAAACGGCCTCCAATTGTAAGATTCATAAGATATCTCCCTACATTTTCCTCTAACTGTTCTATGGTCTTAGACCTAATGTTTAGATCTTTGATCCATTTTGAGTTAACTTTTGTGTAGGGTGTGAGATATGGGTCTTCTTTCATACTTTTGCATATGGATATCCAGTTCTCTAGGCACCATTTATTGAAGAGACTGTTCTGTCCCAGGTGAGTTGGCTTGACTGCCTTATCAAAGATCAAATGTCCATAGATGAGAGGGTCTATATCTGAGCACTCTATTCGATTCCATTGGTCGATATATCTATCTTTATGCCAATACCATGCTGTTTTGACCACTGTGGCTTCATAATATGCCTTAAAGTCAGGCAGTGCAAGACCTCCAGCTTCGTTTTTTTCCCTCAAGATGTTTTTAGCAATTCGGGGCACCCTGCCCTTCCAGATAAATTTGCTTATTGGTTTTTCTATTTCTTAAAAATAAGTTGTTGGGTTTTTGATTGGTATTGCATTGAATCTGTAATCAATTTAGGTAGGATTGACATCTTAACTATATTTAGTCTTCCAATCCATGAACACGGTATGCCCTTCCATCTGTTTAGGTCTTCTGTGATTTCTTTTAGCAGTTTTTTTTAGTTTTCTTTATATAGGTTTTTTGTCTCTTTAGTTAAATTTATTCCTAGGTATTTTATTCTTTTAGTTGCAATTGTAAATGGGATTCGTTTCTTGATTTCCCCCTCCGCTTGTTCATTGCTAGTGTATAGAAATGCTACAGATTTTTGAATGTTGATCTTGTAACCTGCTACTTTGCTGTACTCATTTATTAGCTCTAGTAGTTTTGTTGTGGATTTTTCCGAGTTTTCGACGTATAGTATCATATCATCTGCAAACAGTGATAGTTTTACTTCTTCCTTTCCAATTTTGATGCCTTGTATTTCTTTTTCTTGTCTAATTGCTCTGACTAGAACCTCCAACACAATGTTGAATAATAGTGGTGATAGTGGACATCCTTGTCTTGTTCCTGATCTTAGGGGAAAGTTTTCAATTTTTCCCCATTGAGGATGATATTAGCTGTGGGTTTTTCATATATTCCCTCTATCATTTTAAGGAAGTTCCCTTGTATTCCTATCCTTTGAAGTGTTTTCAACAGGAAAGGATATTGAATCTTGTCAAATGCCTTCTCTGCATCAATTGAGATGATCATGTGATTTTTCTGCTTTGATTTGTTGATATGGTGTATTACATTAATTGATTTTCTTATGTTGAACCATCCTTGCATACCTGGGATGAATCCTACTTGGTCATGATGAATAATTCTTTTAATGTGTTGTTGGATACGATTTGCTAGAATTTTATTGAGGATTTTTGCATCTATATTCATTAGAGAGATTGGTCTGTAGTTTTCTTTTTTTGTAATATCTTTTCCTGGTTTTGGTATGAGGGTAATGTTGGCTTCATAGAATGAATTAGGTAGTTTTCCCTCCACTTCGATTTTTTTGAAGAGTTTGAGGAGAGTTGGTACTAATTCTTTCTGGAATGTTTGATAGAATTCACATGTGAAGCCGTCTGGTCCTGGACTTTTCTTTTTAGGAAGCTTTTGAATGACTGCTTCAATTTCTTTACTTGTGATTGGTTTGTTGAGGTCATCTATGTCTTCTTGAGTCAAAGTTGGTTGTTCATGTCTTTCCAGGAACCCGTCCATTTCCTCTAAATTGTTGTATTTATTAGCGTAAAGTTGTTCATAGTATCCTGTTATTACCTCCTTTATTTCTGTGAGGTCAGTAGTTATGTCTCCTCTTCCATTTCTGATCTTTTTTATTTGCATCCTCTCTCTTCTTCTTTTTGTCAATCTTGCTAAGGGCCCATCAATCTTATTGATTTTCTCATAGAACCAACTTCTGGCCTTATTGATTTTCTCTATTGTTTTCATGTTTTCAATTTCATTTATTTGTGCTCTAATCTTTGTTATTTCTTTCCTTTTGCTTGCTTTGGGGTTAGCTTGCTGTTCTTTCTCCAGTTCTTCCGAATGGATAGTTAATTCCTGAATTTTTGCCTTTTCTTCTTTTCTGATATAGGCATTTAGAGCAATGAATTTCCCTCTTAGCACTGCCTTTGCTGCGTCCCATAAGTTTTGATATGTTGTGTTTTCATTTTCATTCACCTCGAGGTATTTGCTAATTTCTCTAGCAATTTCTTCTTTGACCCACTCGTTGTTTAGGAGTGTGTTGTTGAGCCTCCACGTATTTGTGACTTTTCTGGCACTCTGCCTATTATTGATTTCCAACATCATTCCTTTATGGTCCGAGAAAGTGTTGTGTAAGATTTCAATCTTTTTAAATTTGTTAAGACTTGCTTTGTGACCCAGCATATGGTCTATGTTTGAGAATGATCCATGAGCACTTGAGAAAAAGGTGTATCCTGCTGTTGTGGGATGTAATGTCCTATAAATGTCTATTAAGTCTAGTTCATTTATAGTAATATTCAGATTCTCTATTTCTTTGTTGATCCTCTGTCTAGATGTTCTGTCCCTTGATGAGAGTGGTGAGTTGAAGTCTCCAACTATTATGGTATATGAGTCTATTTCCCTTTTCAGTGTTTGCAGTGTATTCCTCACGTATTTTGGGGCATTCTGGTTCGGTGCGTAAATATTTATGATTGTTATGTCTTCTTGTTTAATTGTTCCTTTTATTAGTATATAGTGTCCTTCTTTGTCTCTTTTAACTGTTTTACATTTGAAGTCTAATTTGTTGGATATTAGTATAGCCACTCCTGCTCTTTTCTGGTTGTTATTTGCATGAAATATCTTTTCCCAACCTTTCACTTTCAACCTATGTTTATCTTTGGGTCTAAGATGTGTTTCCTGTAGACAGCATATAGAAGGATCCTGTTTTTTAATCCATTCTGCCAGTCTATGTCTTTTGATTGGGGAATTCAGTCCATTGACATTTAGTGTTATTACTGTTTGGATAATATTTTCCTCTAACATTTTGCCTTTTGTATTATATATATCATATCTGATTTTCCTTCTTTCTACACTCTTCTCCATACCTTTCTCTTCTTTCTTTTCGATTCTGACTCTAGTGCTCCCTTTAGTATTTCTTGCAGAGCTGGTCTCTTGGTCACAAATTCTCTCCGTGACGTTTTGTCTGAGAATGTTTTAATTTCTCCCTCATTTTTGAAGGATAATTTTGCTGGATATAGGAGTCTTGGTTGGCAGTTTTTCTCTTTTAGTATTTTAAATATATCATCCCACTGTCTTCTAGCTTCCATGGTTTCTGCTGAGAAATCTACACATAGTCTTATTGGGTTTCCCTTGTATGTGATGGATTGTTTTTCTCTTGCTGCTTTCAAGATCCTCTCTTTCTCTTTGACCTCTGACATTCCAACTAGTAAGTGTCTTGGAGAACGCCTATTTGGGTCTAATCTCTTTGGGGTGCGCTGCACTTCTTGAATCTGTAATTTTAGGTCTTTCATAAGAGTTGGGAAATTTTCAGTGATAATTTCTTCCATTAGTTTTTCTCCTCCTTTTCCCTTCTCTTCTCCTTCTGGGACACCCACAACACGTATATTTGTGCGGTTCATATTGTCCTTGAGTTCCCTGATACCCTGTTCAAATTTTTCCATTCTTTTCCCTATAGTTTCTGTTTCTTTTTGGAATTCAGATGTTCCATCCTCCAAATCACTAATTCTATCTTCTGTCTCTTTAAATCTATCATTGTAGCTGTCCATTATTTTTTCTATGTTTGCTATTTTATCCTTCACTTCCATAAGTTCTGCAATTTGTTTTTTCAGTTTTTCTATTTCTTCTTTATGTTCAGCCCATGTCCTCTTCATGTCCTCCCTCAATTTATCGATTTCATTTTTGAAGAGGTTTTCCATTTCTGTTCGTATATTCAGCATTAGTTGTCTCAGCTCTTGTATCTCATTTGAGCTATTGGTTTGTTCCTTTGACTGGGCCATATTCTCAATCTTTTGAGCGTGGACAGTTATCTTCTGCTGCTGGCGTCTGGGCATTTATTCAGATTTCTCTGGGTGTCGGACCCAGCAAGGTTGTAAGATTTTTCTGTGAAATCTCTGGGATCTGTTTTTCTTATCTTGCCCAGTACGTGGCGCACGTGGCACACGTTTGTCTCAAGTGTTTGGAATGGGTCTCCCCCAGTCACCGATCTCCGCGGCCTGGGGATTTCGGATCCAATTCTCTCCGTTGGTTCAGGGGCCGCGCATGGTGGGGGCGTCAGCTGCCGCGGCTTGAGGGGACCCTGTGGCTGGTCGCAGGCTGCAGTGGGCCTGGGGGATTCCCCACGGGACCAGGAAGCCTCCCACGGGGGGGGCTACCGCGGCTTGGATAGCCCTCCGATCCGAGACTCGTATCCGCGGACTCGAAGCAGAGACTCGAAGCTGCCCGCAAAAGAGGGGCACTGGCCGTCTCGGCTTGGGAAACTTGCCTCTCCAAGACTCTCAGCCGGCCTGGGAAGGAGGGAGGGAGTAGCTCGGACTGCCGCAGCTGCCGCTGATCGGGAAATCGTGCGCCGCTCGGGGGTCTCACCGCATCCGAGTCTCGCAGTCAGACTAGCCAGCCCAGACTTTGGATAGCCCTCTGATCCGAGATTCGTAGCCGCGGACTCAAAGCTGAGACTCGAAGCCGCCCGCAAAAGAGGGGTGCCGCCTGCCTCGGCTTGGGAAACTTGCTTCTCCGATACTCTCAGCTGGCCCGGGAAGGAGGGAGGGATTAGCTCGGACTGCCGCAGCTGCGGCTGCTCGGGAAATCGCACGCCGCTCGGGGGTCTCACCGCAGCCAAGTCTCGCAGTCAGACTTGCCAGCCCAGACTTTGGATAGCCCTCTGATCCGAGACTCGTAGCCGCGGACTCGAAGCCGCCCGCAAAAGTGTGGCGCCGGCCGCCTTGGCTGGGAAGCTTGTCTCTCCGAGTCTCTCAGCCAGCCTGGGAAGGAGGGAGGGATTAGCTCGGACTGCTGCAGCTGCGGCTGCTCGGGAAATCGCGCGCCTCTCGGGGATCTCACTCACCGCAGCTGAGTTTCGCAGTCAGACTAGCCAGCCCAGACTGGGTTACGCTGTGTGTCCATTCCCTGCTGTAGCCCCGGGAGCTGTTCTGTACTGTTTCTGTTCACCTATTAGTTGATTTGGAGTCAGAGGAACTAAGACGCATGTACCTTACTAAGCCGCCATCTTGGATCTCTTTTCAAGCGTTTTCATTGAGATAGGATGTTGGATTTTTCCAAATGCCTTTTCTTCATCAGAAGAAATGCTCATGTGATTTTTTCTCTTCTCTTTGTTAATGTGGTGCATTGCATTGTTTTTTTAAAACTTTTTTATTGTATAACATAACATATATACAAAGCAAAGAAAGTAAAAAGAATAGTTTTCAAATAACTCTTCAACAAGTAATTACAGGACAGATCCTAGATTTTTAATGGGCTACCACACCATCATTTTCTTTCTAGCTGCTCCAAAACATTGGAGGTTAGAAGGAGTACATATTTTTTTCATCATCACAATTGACTTTTTTCTTTTTTGTGAAAAATAACATATGTATATATATGTGTGTGTGTAAAAGCAATAAATTTCAAATGACAGCAAAACAATTAGTTGTAGAATAGATTTTAGAATTTGGTATGGGTAACAATTCCACAATCTTAGCTTTTTACTTCTAGCTGCTCTGAGATACTGAAGACTAAGACAAATATCAGTATAATGATTCAGCAATCATACTTGTTTGTTAAACCCTACCTTCTCTGCATAACTTATAGAGAGTGAGGCCACATCTGAGTAACAAAAGAGGTCTTACAGAAGTAACTCTTAGGCATACCTATAGATAGGCTAAGCTTCTCTACTACATACATAAGCTTCACAAGTGCAAGTCTCAAGATCAAGGGTTTGACCTGTTGATTTTGGTGTTCAAATGTTTGACACAGTATCAGGAATTTCCCCAGTGGTAAAGTTTAATGGTTCCATATTTTTTCCCCCATGCCTCAAGGTAAAATTGGCCAATACTTTTTGATTATCTGCTTAATATATTCTTGGATATATCCAGGCATTACATTAAGCTATACAGGATTAAAGGCCCTTATTCTTATTCTGGACTCCTCTGTTTCAGTTGTTTAAATGAGATATCCCAACAGGTTGAGTTAAATTATGTGCTACAGAAAATTTAGGTTCTGACAAAATAAACCTTTCTTCCCTTGGTCTCAAAGAGGAGGTGAGGTTCTAAAATATAGACAATAACTTCCTTACCCTTATGTTCTGAATTACCTCAATCCTGACTGATTGGCTTTGTTCTTATCTCTAAATGCCACATTATACATATATAAAACCAGAGGTGCATAAGTGTCCCAACTTCTTCACATCCTCTCCAACGTTTATAGTTTCCTGTTTGTTTAATAGAAGCCATTCTTATAGGTGTGAGGTGGTATCTCATTATAGTCTTGATCTACATTTCCCTTATAGATAATGAAAATGAGCATCTCATCACGTGCTTTAGAGTCATCTGTATTTGCTCTTCAGAAAAATGCTTATTCATATAGTTAACCTATTTTATAATTGGGTTGTCTATTCTTTTGTTGTTGAGCTGTATGATTTCTTTATATATACAGGATACCAAATTTTGTCTGATGTGTAATTTCAAAATATTTTCTCCTATTGAGTTGGCTGCCTCTTCACCTTTTTGACAAAGTCTTTTGAGGTGCAGAAGTATTTGATTTTGAAGAGTTCTCATTTATCTGTATTTTCTTTTGTTGCTTGTGCTTTGGGTATAAAGTGTAAGAAGCTACCTCTTATTACTAGGTCTTGAGGATGTTTCCTTATATTTTATTCTAGAAGTTTTGTGGTATCAGTTCTTACATTTAGATGTTTGATCCACCTAATTTTTGTATAGGGTGTAAGGTGAGGGTCCTCTTTCATTCTTCTGGTTATTGATATCCAGTTTTCCCATGCCCAGACTATTTTGACTCAGTTCAGTGGTTCTGAGGCCTTGTGAAAAATCGGTTGACATAGATTTGGTGGTCTATTTCTTGCATTTTCAATTTGATTTCATTGGTCAATGCTTCTATCTTTGTGCCAATACCGCACTGTTTAGACCACTGAGGCTTTATAATGTTTTAAAATCTGCGAGTGTTAATCCTCCCACTTCGTTCTTCTTCTTTTTAGAATGCTTTTAGGTATTTTGGGTCCCTTTCCATTCCAGCTGAACTTGTAACAAGCTTTTCCAAGTCTTCAAAGTAGGTTTCTGAAATTTTGCTTTGTATTGTGTTGAATTTACAGATCAATTTGAGTAGAATTGGCATTTTAACTATATTTAGCCATTCTATCCGTGAGCAGGGAATGTTTTTACACCCATTTAGATTGTCTTTGATTTCTTTTAGTAGTGTTGTACAGTTTTCTGTGTACAAGTCCTTTACGTCCCCAATTAAGTTCATTCCTAGGTACTTGACTCTTTTATTTGCTATTTTAAATGGAATTTTTTCCTTAACTGTCTCCTCAGTTAAGTCACTGCTTGTGTATGGAAACATTACTGATTTTTTGCTCATTAATTTTATAACCTGCCACCTTGCTGAATTTCTTTATTAGCTCATGTAACTTTGTGGTAGATTTCTTAGGATTTTCCAAGTATAGTATCATGTCATCCTCAAATGATGATAGTTTATTTCCTTCTTTCTAATTTTGATGCCCTTTATTTCTTTATCCTGCATGATTGTTCTAGCTAGAGCTTCTAGTACAATGTTGAAAAATAGTGGTGACAGAGAGCATCCTTGTCTTGTTTCTGATCTTAGGGGGAAAGCTTTCAATTTTTCTCCATTGAGTATAATGCTGGCTATTGGTTTTTCATATATGCCCTTTACCATATTGAGGAAGTTACCTTTAATTCCTAATTTATGAAGTGTTTTTATTAGAAAACTGATGTTGAATTTTTTAAATGTTTTTTCAGCATCAGTCAAGATGATCATATGATTTTTTCCCTTTCCATTTGTTAGTGTGCTGTATTACAATCATTGATTTTCTTGCGTTGAGCCATACTTGCATTCCTAGTACAAACTCCACTTAGTCATGATGTGTAATTCTTTTAATGTGTCATTTGATTTGATTTGCAAGTATTTTGTTGAGAATTTTTGCATCTATATTCATTAGGGAGATAGGCCTGTAGTTTTCCTTTTTTATAGCATCTTTACCCAGTTTGGGCATTAAATTGATATTAGCTTCATAAAATGTGTTAGATAGTGTTTCTTTTCCCTCAATTTTTTGGAAAAGTTTGAGCAGGATTAGTGTTAGCTCCTTTTGGAATGTTTGATAAAATTCCACTGTGAAGCCATCTGGCCCTGGACTTTTCTTTGTAGGAGGATTTTTGATGACTAATTGAATCTTTTTACTTGTGATTGGTTTGTTGAGATCTTTTATTTCATCCTGAGTCAGTGTAGCTTGATTTGTGTGTTTCCAGGAATTGTCCATTTCATCTAAATTATCTAGTTTGTTGGGATATAGTTGTTCATAGTGTCTTATGGTTTCTTTTATTTCTTCAGGGTCTGTGGTAACACACCCTTTCTCATTTCTCATTTTGTTTCTTTGCATCCTCTCTCTTTTTTTCTTTGTCAGTCTTGTTAGTGGCCCATCAATTTTATTGATTTTCTCAAAGAACCAACTTTTGGTTTTATTGATTCTTTCTATTGTTCTTTTGTTCTAACATTCATTTAACACTGTTTGATCTTTGTTATTTCTCTACTTCTATTTGCTTTGGGGTTAGTTTACTGGTCTTTCTAACGTTCCTCCAGGTGAGTAGTTAAGTCCTCGATTCTTGCTCTACTTTTTTTTTTAAATATAAGCATTCAGGGCAATGAATTCCCCTCTCAGCACAGCCTTTGCCACATCCCATAAGCTCTGATATGTTGCATTCTCATTTTCATTTGTCTCCAGATAGCTACTGATTTCTCTAGCAATTTCTCCTTGATCCACTGGTTTTCTAAGAGGGCGTTATTTAATCTCCATATATTTTTGAAAGTTCTCAGTCTTTGGTGGTTATTGATATCCAGCTTCACTCCATTGTGATCAGAGAAAGTGCTTTGGATAATTTCAATGTTTTTTAATTTATAAAGACCTGTTTTTTGTCCCAGCATATGATCTATTCTAGAGAATGTTTCATGACCACTAGAGAAGAATGTATATCATGGTGTTTTGGTGTGTAATGGCCTATATATGTCTGATACATCTAATTCATTTATCAAGTTGTTTAACTTCTCTGTTTCCTTGTTGATATTCTGCCTGGTTGTTCTATCTATAGAGAAGAGTGGTGTATTGAAGTCTCCTGCTATTATTGTTGAAACATCTATTGCTCCCTTTAGTTTTGCTAATGTCTGTCTCATGCACTTTGGAGCTCCTTGATTGGTAGCATAAACATTTATGATTATTACTTCTTCTTGGTGAGTTTTCCCTTTTATTAATTATTAATATATAGTGTCCTTCTTTGTCTCTTATGATGTATTTACATTTAAAGTCTATTTTGTCTGATATTTTTATAGCTACTCCTGCTTTCTTTTGGTTGCAACTTGCATAGACCATCTTCTTCCATCTTTTCACTTTCAATCTGTTTGCATACTTGTGTCTAAGGTGAGTCTCTTGTAAGCAGCTTATAGCTGGATTATATTTCTTAATCCATTCTGACAATCTGTTTTTTAATTGGTATGTTTATTGTGTTAACATTCAAAGTTATTACTGAAATAGCATTTCTTGAACCCACCATCTTATTTTTTATTTTATTTGTCAGATCTATATTGTTTCCCTTTTTCTCTTTTCATCCTTTAAGTTATTCTTACTAGTACTCTTCAATTCTGTGCCACCTGCAGACCTCCCTCTCTTGTCTTTTTCTTTCAGCTGGCAGAACTCCCTTTAGTATTTCTTGTAGGACCAGTCTCTTGTTGACAAATACTTTCATGACTTGTTTGTGAGCATTTTAATCTCTTCCTTAGTTTTGAAGGACAATTTGGCTGGGTATAGAATTCTTGTCTGGAAGTCTTCTCTTTCAGGATCTTAAATGTATCATACCACTGCCTTCTTGCATCCATAGTGCCATTTGAGTAGTCTGAATTCATTCTTATATGGTTTCCCTTGTATATAGTAGATTGTTTTTCTCTTGCTGCTTTCAGGATTTTCTGCTTCTCTTCAACGTTGGATAGACTGATTAGTATATGTCTTGGGGAAGGCCTATTTCTATTTATTCCATCTGGAATTCCTTGAGCATCTTTGACCTGTATATTTTTGTCCTTTATAAGGGTTGGGAAGTTTATCCCCATTATAACCTCAACTAAATCTTCCTAATCTTTTACTCCTCTCTTTTCCTTCTGGGACACCAATGATTCTTATATTTGTTTTATCCATCATTTCCCTGTGATCCAATTCAAATTTTTCCATCTTTTTTTGCTATTTTCTGTTTTGAGTCTTCAAAATCAGTTGTTCTGTTCTCCAGTTCACTTATTCTTTCTTCTTCTTCTTCAGATCTGCTGCCATGTGTCTCTAGTATACTTTTTATTTGGTCAACAGGATCTTTAATCTTTGTGATATCTGCCATTTTTCTATTCTTTCAAATTCCTCTTTATGCTCTTCTAATTTCCTCCTGATCTCCTTTATGCCATCATCCACCCCATTTATTTTATTTAGTACAGTTATATGAAGAACTTTGATTAGTTCTCCCAAAGTCTATGTCTCCTCTGGTGTTTTAATTTGGTCATTAGGTGGGTTATATCTGTCTGCCTTGTGATATACTTAGTGATCTTCTGTTGTCTTAGAGCCATGTAAATATCATAAGTATACTTGGGAAGTTAATTTCCCTTGTAGTCTAAAGCTTTGCAGTTGTGGGATGGTTGTGAAGTAAGTTGTCAGTTATGAAGTGGGGCACAACAGTGCAGTGACACATTACAGTGCAGGTATAGGCACAAGTTGAGGACACTACGCTGGTCCCTATGAGCATTGGGTGCAGGTCACAAAGTTGTGGAGGTGCAGGGTGGGAGCTGAGGGAACATGGCGCAGGCTAGGCAGACCTCAGTGTGCAGGACCAGGGTGTGGCTTGGAGGACACAGAGATAGTACATAGTGGGAGGCAGGTGGGGAGGCTGTGTGTATGCACGAGTTTGATGTGGGTAAACACGTGGATTCTGGGGGTCATATGTATCAGGGTGTAGGTTAGGTGGCACAGAGTTTGGGCCATGGTGAGAAGGGGTTTGGAGCAAGTGGGCAGGACTGCACTTGAGGAGGAGAAGTCAGTTGGACTGGAGCAGGCATGCATGCAGAAGTATTTAAGTGTGGGAAGTTGGGGGTGAGTGACTGGGTTCAGTTGCATGGGGTATGGGGTGAGTTGTGGGTCTCAAGGTTGTGTTGGTGAAGATAGTGCATTAAAGGAACACGACTTCGCTAGCTTACTAATTCCCATCCTCCGTTCACTGCTGAGGGCTCCAGGCTCCCATTTGAAAAGGGGTGTGTTAGGCTGCTTGCACCTGCAGGGACGGTCTCCAGTTCACTGCATCTCAGTTCTTCAACTTTTGGAACCAGGTCTTCCCTATGTTGTGTAACAGAACCTCCCAGATCACTTACACCCTGGAACCACTGTCTCAGCTACTTTCCCATCCTTCCTCTAGCTGTTTTTTGGAGCAGGGGTGAACTCGACCTACCCTATACTGCCATCTTTCCAGAATCTCCATTAATTGTTTTTTTAGGTTAAACCACCCTTGAATACTTGGGATAACAATCACGTGATCATGGTGTATAATTCTTTTGCTGTGCACTTGGAATACATTTGCAACTGTTTTATTTAGGATCTTTGCATGTATATTCATAAGGTAAATGGGTCTGTAATTTTATTTTCTTCTAGTTTTTTAACTAGCTATGGTATTAGTGATTTCGGTCTCATAAAATGTTGGGTAGTATTCCCTCTTCTTTTAATTTTTTGAATAGTTTGAGCAAGATTGGTATTGATCTTTCTTGGTATGATTGGTAAAATTAACCTGTGGTGCCACATTGAGCTGAGCTCTTATCTGTTGGGAGGTTTTTGATGACTGATTCAGTATCTTTACTTGGCTATTGAGGTCATTTATTTCTTCTATAATCAGTGTAGGCTGTTCATATGCTTCTAGGAATTTGACCATTCCATCTACGTTGCTTAATTTGTTGGCATACTGCTGTTCATAGTATCCTCTTATGATCTTTTTATTTTGTGGTGTCAGTAGTAATGTCCCTCTTCTCATTTCTTCTCTCATTTTTCTTTGTCAGTTTAGCCAGGTGGTTGTCAATTTTATTGATCTCTTCAAAGAATTGACTTTTGTTTTTTAAAATTTTCTCTATTGTTTATTCTTGATTTCATTTATTTCTGTTCTAATCTTTCAGTTAGGTCTTTGATTTTAGCTCTTCCTTCATCTTTTTTTTTAATACATGTGCAGGCGCTGGGAATCGAACCCAGGTCTCTGGCACGGCAGACGAGAACTCTGCCACTGCCCCCTTTCTCTTTTGATATGTGTTTAGAGCTACAAATTTCCCACTCAACACTGCATTTGCTGCATCCTCTGAACTTTCATATGCTGTCCTCTCATTTTATTTGTCTCAATATTTACTTAGTTTCTTTGCAATTTCTTCTTTGACCCTCTGGTTGTTTAAGGGAGTGTTATTAACTCCCATATATTTGTGTATTTTCTAGTTCTACACCTGTTATTGATTTCCAGCTCCAATTCATTTTGGTCAGAGAAAATTATTTGTACAATTTAAGCCTTTCTAATCTTTGTGAGACTTTTCTTGTGAGCCAGCATGTTTTCTATCCTACAAAGTGATCCATGTACACTTAAGTAGAATGTATATCCTGCTGTTGTGGAATGCATTGTTCTGTATGTAACTATTAGGTCTAGATCATTTGACATATTATTCAAGTTCCCTGTTTCCTTATTGATCTTTTGTCTAAATGTTCCATAAATTCTTGAGAGTGATGTATTGAAGCTTCCAAATATTATTTTAGTTGTGTCTATTTCTCCCATAAATGTTGCTAGTGTTTGCCTGGCACCATGGTTTGATGCATACATATCTATGGTTGCTATTTTTTCTTGGTGGTCTGCTTCTTTCATTAATGTAGAGTGTCATTATTTGACTCTTATAGCAGTTTTTGATTTAAAGTCTATTTCATCCTATATGAGTATTGGAACTGTGCCAATTTGAAAGGATATATGTAACCTAGAAAAGTCATGTTTAATCTTAATTCCATTTTGTAAAGGCAGCTGTTTCTTCTAATCCCTATTCAGTACTGTATGTTTGAAACTGTAATTGTATCACCTTCCTAGAGATGTGACTCAATCAAGAGTGGTTGTTAAGCTGGATTAGGTGGAGACGTGTCTCCACTCCATTCGGGTGGGTCTTGATTGGTTTACTGGAATCCTATAAAAGAGAATGACAAGAGAGAAAGCCAAGAGATTCTGAGAGAGCAGAGAATGATATGGCCACGAGAAGCAGAGAGTCCACCATCAGCAACCTTTGGAGATGAAGAAGGAAAATGCCTCCTGAGGAGCTTCATGAAACAGGAAGCCAGGAGAGAAAGCTAGCAGATGATGCTGCGTTTGCCACGTGCCTTTCCACTTGAGAGAGAAACCTTGAACTCCATCAGCCTTCTTGAACCAAGGTATCTTTCCCTGGATGCCTTAGATTGGACATTTCTATAGATTTGCTTTAATTGGGACATTTCCACAGCCTATAAACTGTTAACTTGCAACTTATTAAATTCCCTTTTTTAAAAATGCAATATTTCTGGTATATTGCATTCTGGCAGCTAGCAAACTAGAACAGGTACAAGCTCTTTTTTTTCGTTCTGTTTTGGTTACTGTAAGAATGCAATATATTTTTCAATCATTTCAGTTTCCACCTATTTGTGTCTTTGGGTTGCATGTGAGTCTCTTCTAAACCACTTATAGTTGGATAATGGTTTTTTTATTGGGGGCAGGGGCGGGACGTGTGGTCCAGGAATTGAACCCTGGTCTCCCACATGGAAGGCAAACATTCTACTACTGAACCACGGATAATGCTCCCACCCCCATTCTGCCAATCTGCGTCTTTTGACTGAAGATTTTAATCCATTAACATTAATTGTTGCTTATGTAAAGACAGTACTATTTAAGTCATTTTGTCCTTTGGTTTTTATATGTGATATAATTTTTGTGTTTCTCTTTCCTGTATTGCAACCTCCTTTTTGGTATGGCTGATCTTTTGTGATGTATCCCACTGATTCTTTTCTCATTTCTGTTTCTGTATATTCTTAAATACTTTCTATGAAGTTACTCTGTAGTTTATATTACAAAATCCATACCTAAAACTTAATAATTTGAAAAGATATCATTTTACCTTCAATAGCATGCACAATCTCTGCTCCCTCTGTCTCCTCTTGATGTTGCATTTAACCCACTTTACTACTTCATATTTTGGACATCCTTTACAGAAAATATGCATTTTTATTGTTCAATTCTATTCTGACATTTATAGGAATTAACATGTAGAGTTGTATATTGAAGATACGGTTCAATCGGATTTTGTATTTACACTTTTAGTTACTGTTATTGAAGGTCTCTACTTCTTCACACTACTCCAAGCCACTCTCTTCTCTCTTTTCCTTTCAACCTGCAGAACTCCCTTTGGTAATTCTTGTAAGACAGTACTTTTGTTGATAAACTCTCTCCATCTCTCTTTATATGTGAATATTTCAAGCTCTCCCTCACCTTTTTAATAAAAAGAAAGCTATATCCTATAATCTGGAGCAGCTAGAAGGAAAAATCTGAGAAGATTGTATGGTAGCCCATTACAAACTCTGGAATCTGTCCTGTAACTACTTTTGGGTGCCATGTCTTGTAACTGTTGTTTTCTATTTTTTTTTTGTTTTGTATATATGTTACACCATATAACAAAAAAAGTTAAAAAGAAGAAGGCTACATTTTAATAAGGAATAATTCCAACAAAGGACTTTTCTCTCTCTTCATACCTGCATTCAATCATATTTTATAGGCTAATTTCTAAACAAATGTATATTTTCTAGAAATGATTAAAGTAAGCCACGTTTTGCTCAGGACTACTATTATACACATACCATACAGGGTAGTTTGCAGCATATACTAATTTGTCAAGGTTCTGAAGGCAAAATGCTAAAATGTGAGTGAGTTCATTATGGTCCAGCTAGTTGTTTTTCCTTGCCCTGGAGAATCTGGTGCCATGTACTTTTGAGAGACCACCTTATGTCAGCATTATTCCCATCACATTTGAATCCAATTTGATAGATTGTTCATCCTTAAGATGCAAGGACCAGCAAAATGTCTCCCACAAATCCAATGGATATCGCAATATTCTTTTGATAAATTCTTTTCCTTCAACTAAATTGTTGATTTCTGGTGCTTTTATTTGCTTGTTTCTTAATATGTCTTTTTGCTTTGTTTACCTCTCTTTCAACTCTCTTCCAGTCAATTTGCACATAGCCACTGTGACTGGCAATATGAAGGAGAAGAAATCCACTGCCTACATTGGTTGTTGCAAGTTTTCCAACTTTCTGGAAGAAAAATCCCACATATCAGCCAGTCATATCACCCATTACAATGTGAGTGGCCACTGAGTATTTTTCTACCATAGGTCTAGAACTGTGGCAAAACAAACAACTCCACCAGTGATGTCTTCTTGCACACTCAATTAAATCCAACACTTTATAAGAGCCATCAAAACTTTCATATTCTTGGGAAGGGGCATTCTAGTTTGCTATTATTTCACTAGTGGCCAGTTCTAAAGGTGGTCCCCATATGTCTTCCTCTTCCCTATCCTGCAAATTCCACTCTAGGCTGAGGAAGAAGTCTATGGTCTCATTTTTCTCCTTCTCCTCTTCTTCCAGGCACATTGTCTTTTCCCTGCCTCCATCTCTCCAGCATGGGGCCTTCTGCGCAGGCCTCTCCCTCATTTTTCTCCCTCAGTTTTGAAGGATAGTTTTGTCAGGTAAATAATTTGGGGCTGACAATTTTTCTCTTTCAGTGCCTTAGATATATCATAGCACTACCATCTCACCTCTATGATTTCTGATGAGAAATCAGAACTTAGATTTATTGAGAATCCTTTGTATTTTTCTTTTGCTACTTTCAGAATTCACTCATTATCTTTGGCACTTGACATTCTGATTAGTGCATGTTTCACAATAGGTCTATTGGGATTTATTTTGTTTGGAATATGTTGAGGTTTTTGAACATGTATATTTATGTCTTTCATAACAGTTGGTATATTGTCGGCCATTATTTCCTAAAATATTCTTCTATTTTCCCTTCTCTTCTCCTTCTGTTACATCCATGATACATAAGTTTATGTGATCTTTGATGTTACTCAAATCCCTGAGACACTACTCAGTTTTTTATGTTCATTTCTATATCTGCCCTTAAACTGTTTTTAATTCTTTTTTATTCTAATTCACTGATTCTTTCTTTTGCCTGTTCAGATCTGATCTTGTATGTCTCTAGTGTATTTTAACCTCAATTATTGTGCATTTCATCCCCATAATGTCTGTTTCCTTTTATAATTACAAGTTATTCTTTATGCTCGAACATTATCTTGTTTTCTTAACATTTTTTATTGTGAAATATACCATATATTTTAAAAAGCAATAAATTTCAAAGTTGTTATAAACAGATTTCAAAGTTTGGTATGGGTTACAGTTCCAAATTTCAGGTTTGTCCTTCTAGCTGCTCCAAGACACTGGAGACTAAAAAGAAATATCAATATAACAATTCAGTAGTTATACTCATTTGTTGAATCCTATCTTCTCTGTTATAACTCCTCCTTCTCCATTATTTTTAACTTTTTGATTGTATAGTGTAACATATATGCAAAACAAAGAAATAAAAAAGCTATAGTTTTCAAAGCACACTTCAACAAGTAGTTACAGGACAGATCTCAAAGTTTGTCATGGGCTACCATATAATCCTCTCAGAGCTTTCCTTCTAGCTGCTCCAAAATAGAGGAGGCTAGAAGGCTTAAATATTTTTTATCACCACACTCGACTTTTTTCTTTCTTTTTACTGAAAAAAATATACAAAAAAGCAATAAATTTCAAAACACAGCACCACAATTAGTTGTAGAATGTATTTAAGAGTTTGACCTGGGTTACAATTCCATAATTTTAGGTTGTTACTTCTAGGTGCTCTAAGATACTGGAGATTAAAAAAAGATATCAATTTAATGATTCAGCAATCATATTAATTGGTTAAATCCTATCTTTTCTGTATAACTCCACCATCACCTTTGATCATTCTATCCTTCTCTTTAGGGGTATTTGGGCTATGGCCATTCTAATTTTCATGTTGGAAGGGTCTGCCACTGATACAGGGTAGGGAAATGGAACTACCTGATATTCTGGAGAGACAGAGCCCTCTAGGTTTCAGGACTTATCTAGTCCAGGGACCTATCTGGAGGTTGTAGGTCTCTAGAAAGTTACTCTAGTCCATGGAACACTTGTGGAATCTTATGTATTGTCCTAGGTGTTCTATAAGATTGGCTGGAATGGTCCTGGTTGGGGTTTAGCAGGTTATAAGTAGCAAGGTTTAATTGAAGCTCTCATAAGAGCAATCTCCAGAGTAGCCTCTCTACTCTATTTGAAATCTCTCAGCCACTGATACTTTATTAGTTACACTTCTTTCCCCCTTTTTGATCAGGATGGAATTGTTGACCCCACAGTGCCAGGGCCAGATTCATTTCTAGGAGTCATGTCCCATGTCTCCAGGGAGACTTTCACCCCTGGATGCCATGTCCCATGTAGCAGGGAGGGCAATGATTTCATTTGCAGAGTTGGGCTTGGTGAGAGTGAGGCCACATATGAACAACAAAAGAGGTCCTCGAGAAGTAACTCTTAGGCATACCTATAGGCAGGCTAAGCTTCTCCATTACCTACATAAGCTTCACTAAAGTAAGCCTCAAGATCAAAGGTATGGCCTATTGATTTGGGTGTCCCTAAAGTTTGACACAGCATGAGGGGATTTCCTGATGGTAAAGTTTAATGGTTCCATATTTTTCTCCCATCCTGCCAGGGAATTTGCCAATATTTTTTGATCATCTGTTTAATATACTCTAGGATATATTCAGGCATTACATAAAGTTATGCAGGATTAAAGAATCTCTTTCTTATTCTGGGCTCCCTGTGTTTCAATTGTTCAAATACAGGTAGGTTGAGTTAGATTGTGTGCTACAGAAAATTTTGGTTTCAAACCAAATAAACTTTTCTCCCTTTGGTCTCAAAGGGTATGTGTGGTTCTAAAATATAAACATTGTCTTCCTTACTCCTGTGTTCTGGATTACTTTAACCCCTATCTGATTGGCTTAATTCTTATCTCTAAATATAATGTTATATATATATATATATATCAGCTTCTCAAAATCCAGAAATAATAATTACCACTCCCAATTAAATGTGTCTGCTATAAAAGCTTACAATCTAGGCCCCTGTTTTCTTGTAAACATTTTCTAAAGGAGACCATACTATTGTTGTTCTCTTGTTTCCGGCTTATTTTATCTCACCAAATGTCCCACACGTTCATTCACATCATTGCTTGCCTCATGACTTTTTCCACTTTTTGTAGCAGCACAGCATTCATTTATAAGTATACATTATCGTTCGCCAATCTACTTCTCAGTCAGTGCATCCTTCAGCCACCTGCCTTCATAAGGCATCATGTAGAGGGCCCAAAGTCCACAGTCCATCAACACTCTCAGTTTTAGATAACTTCATTGACCCTAAGAGAAAGAAAACCAATAAACACACCCTCTCCAAACAAGAAATCTAAACCTCCTCTTAACTCTTGTCCCTCTCCCCATTATTTACCTCTGCTGTTGCTGTGGTAGCACTGATGTTTTCCTTTTAAACATAGCCCATAGCATGCAATAGCAGTTTTCCCCCTGTACCTTGGACTTAAACACTCTTAGTACGTGAATAAATCCTTTGAAATTGTTCTTGCAAGAGCTAATTTATATTTCTAGTGTTAATCAGTGGGACACATATTATCTATACAACCCCTTTCATTATTGTTCATCTTCAATATTGTAATATTACTTATGGACCCACTAGAGAGCCACCTTCACTTCTAGCTTTTCCCTTACATTGGAGTTCAATCTCATTAGCTAACCATTCACCCATCTCTAGCTTCTATGTATTTCTAAGTCCTCTACATTCTGTATTATAAGCCTCTGATTATACCTTTTCCATGGTAATAAAAGTGGAGTCATACAGTATCTATCTTTTTGTGACTGGATTATTTCATTCAGCATTATGTCCTCAAGGTTAATCCACCTTGTCATGTGCTTCAGGATATCATTTCATCTTACTGCTGCATAACATTCCATCACATATATATATGCCATATTTTGTTAATCCACTCATCTGTTGATGGGCATTTTGTTTCTTTCCATCTTTTGGTGATTGTGAATAATGCTGCTATGAACATCGGTGTGCAAATGTCTGTTTGTGTCATTGCTTTCAGCTATTCTGGGTATATACCAAGTAGTGCTATTGCTGATTCATAGGGCAACTGGATATTTAGTTCCTAAGGAATCACCAAACAATATACCATAGTGACTGTAACATTATACATTCCCACCAGCAGTGCATAAGTGTCCCAATTTCTCCACATCCTCTTCAACATTTATATTTTCCTTTACCTCCCCCCATTATTTACCTCTGCTGTTGCTGTGGTAGCAGTTAATAGCAGCCATTCTTATAGGTGTGAGGTGGTATTTCATTGTAGTCTTGATCTGCATTTCCCTTATAACAAATGAAGATGAGCATCTCTTCGTGTACATTTGAACCATCTGTATTTGTTCTTCAGAAAAATGCCTATTCATATCTTCATCCCATTTTACAATTGAGTTGCTTGTTCTTTCATTGTTGAGTTGTATTTCTTTGTGTATATGAGATATCAAACCTTTGTCAGATTTGTGATTTTCAAATGCCTTTTCATCTTCTTGACAAAGGCTTTTGAGGTGCAGAAGCATTTGATTTTGAGGAGTTCCCTTTTATCTATTTTTTCTTTTGTTGCTTATGCTTTTGGTGCAATGTTTAGGAAGCTACCTCCTATTACTAGGTCTTGAAGATGTTTCCCTACGTTTTCTCCTAGAAGTGTTATGGTGCTAATTCTTATATTTAAGTGTTTGTTCCACTTTGAATTAATTTTTGCATAGGGTGTAAGATAGTGGTCTTCTTTCATTCTTTTGGCTATTGATATCTAGTTCTTTCATGGGCATTTATTGAAAAGACTATTTTGTCCAAGTTCAAAGGATTTTGGGGCTGTCATGGTCAGGTTCATGTGTCAACTTGGCAAAGTGAGGGTATTGTTTGTCTGGTTGGGCAAGTGCTGGCCTGTCTGTTGTGATGAGAACATTTCATAGAATTAAATCATGATCATGTCAGCTGCATCCACAGCTGATTCCATTTGCAATCAGCCAAAAAGGAATGTCTTCTGCAATGATTGATGCTTAATCTAATCACTGGAAGCCTTTTAAGGAGGATTCAAAAGAGACAGGCTCTCTTCCTGTTTCAGCTGGTGAGCCTCACCTGTGGAGTTTGTCCAGACCCTCCATCAGAATCATCAGCTTCACAGCCTGCCCTGCGGATTTTGGACTCTGCATTCCCATGGTCACGTGAGACACTTTTATAAATTTTATATTTGTGAGTGTTCCCTGTTGATTCTGTTTCTCTAGAGAACCCTAACTAATACAACTCGGTACCAGGAGTGGTTCTTAAGAAACAGAATCTTAAAAGTGGGTTTTTATGAATGGCTTTCTACTTTAAATGGACTCAAAGGCACTAAGGACTCTGATTCCCATAATCAGAATGACACTCCCAATCCATAAAATGAGTTGGTAAAAGAGATAGTCAAAATATCACCATTTGATTCTCCTAATGCTTCACTTGTACAAACCCAGGCTCTGGGGAATAATGTTTTTGACACCTTTACAGAGTTTTGTGGAAATAAGAGGTATATAGATGTTGGCTGATTGTTGTTAGATACACTGGCTACATTAAGGAGTGAAAGGGATGGACTTAAGTCTTCAAACAAGAAGCTTAAGCAGCGTCCGACAGATGTAGAAGCTTCTATGAGTATCCTGAAGGAAAATCTTATTTCCTGTAGCTGTAGACTTGAGATTTCTGACAATCAGACTTAGAATCTTATTTTTAGAGTAGCAATTTTGCAATATAATCTGAAATCTCGATGTTGCATGGTGTCTGCCAATAAAGTGAGGGCATTGATTGGAAAGGAGTGGGACCTTAAAAATGGGATGGTGACATATGGCTTGATAATGATGTCGGGGGTGAAGTTGAAACCCTAGGTCATGTTGAGTCTTCTTTAGATAACCCTCTAATAATCTACCCTGAGGACATAGCCACCGAACTTCCAGCCTGCTTTGAGGAGTTGGCCACCCAACCTCCTCCTGAAAGGATTAGCCGTAGAGTGATTAATCCTGTTTCACCAGATGAAACTGAAAATGAATGCCCTGAAGCAAATGGCTTGGAAGACATTCTTTTCTAATTATTTCCATGACCCACTCCCACCACTCATCATTTCTTCCAGACCTATAACTAGACTAAAGTCCCAGCAGGCTCCTAAAGGTGAGGTACAAAGTATCACACATGAGGAGGTACATTATACATCAAAAGAACTGTGTGAGTGTTCCAATTTATATAGATAGAAAGCAGGGGAATATGTGTGGCAATGGATTCTAAGTGTGTGGGATAATAGTGGGAGGAATATAAGGCTGGATCAGGTTGAATTTACTGATATGGGCCCACTAAGCAGAGATTCTGCATTCAATGTTATAGCTCGAGGGCTTAGAAAAGGTATTAACAGTTTGTTTGGATGACTGGTTGAAACATGGATCAAAAGGTGGTTGATATTACATGAGGTTGAAATACCAGAACTGCCCTGGTATAATGTAGATGAGGGGATCCAGAGGCTTAGAGAGATTGGAATGTTAGAGTGGATTTATCATGCAAAGCCTGCTCCTACACCCCAGGAATGTCCAGAGGATGCACCTTTTACCAGAACAATGAGAATTACATTTGTGAGACTAACGCCATCATCACTGAAGAGCTCTGTAGTTGCACTTCTCTGTAGGTCAGATATCCCTGTGGGAACTGCTGTCACTGAACTGGAATCCTTAAACACAATGGGGATGACAGGATTCTGAGTTGGCAGAAGCCGGGTGGCAGCACTTAATCACTAAAGACAGGGTGGACGTGGTTATTATGATAGATAGGAAACTGAAAGCAGGATTCAAAATTATCTGACTCACAGAGATTTGTGGCACTGGCTAGTAAATCATGGGATACCTAGAAATACAATAGATGGGCTGTCTATTAAATTATTGTTTGAGCTGTATAAACAAAAGAATTCTAGGTCAAGTGAACAGAAATCTAACCTGAATTACAAAAACACAGAGTCATGGCCCCTTAATCAATTTCCAGACTTGAGACAGTTTACAAACCCAGAGCCCTTTGAATGAAGGGGAGGCCAGGTCCCTTTGGGGGAGAACGCTGCTACACTGCCACAAATTTATACTGTTTATCTTCCTCCTAGCCTTACCCAAGGAGACCGATGGTCTTTTACCAGGGTAACTGTGCATTGGGTAAAAGGAAATGATCAGATATTTTGGGGATTATTAGACAACGGTTCAGAAGTGACATTAATGCCAGGGGACCCAAAATGTCACTCTGTTACACTAGTCAGAGTGGGGGTTTATGGAGGCCAGGTGATCAATGGAATTTTAGTTCAGGTCCATCTCATAGTGGGTCCCGTGGGACCCTGGACCCATTCTGTAGTTAATTCCCCAGTTCCAGAATGTATAATTGGTATAGACATACTGAGCAACTGGCAGAATCCCCATATTGGCTCTCTAACTTGTGCAGTGAGGGCTATTATGGTGGGAAAGGCCAAGTGGAAACCACTAGAACTGTGCCTACCTTGCAAAATAGTAAATCAGAAGCAATACCAGATTCCTGGAAGGATTGCAGAGATTACTGCCACTCTTAAGGACTTGAAGGATGCAGAAGGATGCAGAGGTGGTGATTTCCACCACATCCCCATTCAACTCTCCTATTTGGGCTGTGCAGAAAACAGATGTGTCTTGGAGAATGACAGTGGATTATTGTAAGCTCAACCAGGTGGTAACTCCAATTGCAGCTGCTGTTCCAGATGTGGTATCATTGCTTGAGCAAATTAATACATCTCCTGGTACCTGGTATGCAGCTATTGATCTGGCAAATGCTTTTTTCTCAATAGCTATTAGTAAGGACCACCAGGGGCCTTGTTGAAGATCAGTGAACCATAGATTTCATGGTATATTTCTACACTCTCAATTTGATTCCACTGGTCAATGCTTCTATCTTTGTGCCAATACCATGCTGTTTTGACCACTGTGGCTTTATAATAGGCTTTAAAATCAGGGAGTGTTAATCCCCCCACATCGTTCTTTTTTAGAATGCTTTTAGTTATTCAGGGTCTCTTTCCTGTCCAGATGAATTTGGTAGTTAGCTTTTCCAAGTTTTCAAGGTAGGTTGTTGGAATTTTTATTGGTTCTGTGTTGAATCTGTAGATTAATTTGGATAGAATTGACATCTTAACATATAGTTTGCCGTCCTAGCCATAGCAGGGAATGTCTATACACATTTAGATCTTCTTTGATTTCTTTTAGCAGTGTTATGTACTTTCTGCATACAAGTCCTTTACATCCCTGGTTAAGTTCATTCCAAGGTATTTGATTCTTTTAGTTACTTTTTTTGTTTTCTTTTTTATTGTATAATATAACATACATATAAAGCAAAGAAAGAAAAGAAGCAATAGTTTTCAAAGCACTCTTCAACAAATAGTTACAGGACATATCTGAGTTTATCATGGAATACCATACCATCATCTCAGATATTTCCTTCTAGCTGCTTCAGAACATTGGAGGCTATAAAGAAAATACATATTTTTTATCATCACTTTTTCTTCTTTTTTGTGAAACATAACATATATACTAAAAAAAAAAAACAAATTTCAAAACACATCCAACAATTATTTGTAGAACAGATTTCAGAGCTGGATGGGTTACAATTCCAAAATTTTAGGATTTACTTTTAGCTGCTCTAAGATACTGGAGATTAAAGGAAATATCAATACATTGATTCAGCAATCATATTCATTTGTTAAACACTACCTTCTCTGTATAACTCTATCATCACCTTTGATCTTTCTATCCTACTTTTTAGTGGTATTTGGGCTATGGCCATTCTAACTTTTTCATGTTAGATGTGTCTGTCAATAATGTGGGGTAGGGAGATGGAACTAGCTGATGCTGTGGAGAGGATGGGCCCTCTCTATTTCAGGAATTATTTGGTCCAGGGACCCATTTGGAGGTTTTAGGTCTCTGGAAAGTTACCCTAGTGCATGGAGTCTTGTAGAATCTCATATATTGCCCTAGGTATTCATTAGGATTGGCTGAAATGGTTTTGGTTGGATTTGGCAAGTTATGATAGATAGCAATGTCTAACTGAAGTTTACATAAGAGAAACCTCCAGAATAGCCTCTTGACTCTATTTGTACTCTCTTAGTCACTGATATTTTATTAATTACACTTATTTTCCCCATTTTGTTCAGGATGGAGTTGTTGATCCCACAGTGCCAGGGCTGGATGCTTTCCTGGGAGTCATCCCCCATGCTGCCAAGGAGACTTTCACCCTGGATGCCATGTCCCATTTAGGGGTGGGGCAATGATTACACTTGCAGAGTTGGGCTTGGAGAGAGTGAGGCCACATTTGAACAACAAGAGGTCCTCCAGGACTAACTTTTAGGCATACCTATAAATAGGCCAAGTTTCTCTGCTACCTATATAAACTTCAAAAAGAAGCTTGAATTTTGTCGAATACCTTTTCAGCATCAGTCAAGATGATCATGTGATTTTCCATTTTGATTTATTAATTTGCTATATTACATTAATTGATTTTCTTGTGTTGAACAATCCTTGCATTCTGGTATAACCCCACTTGGTTGTGCTGTATAATTTTTTTTAAATGTTTTTATTGGAAACCTTAACAAACAAACATACAAACATTCTTGACATATAAAACATTCTATACATGGTGTACAATCAGTGGTTCACAATATCATCACATAGTGGTGTATTCATCATGATCATTTTTTTTAAACATTTGCATCTCTCCAGTAAAAGAAAGAAAAAATTCATACATACTATACCCCTTACCCCCTCCCTCTCATTGATCACTAGTATTTCAATCTACTCAATTTATTTTAACCTTTGTTCTCTCTTGTGGTAGTTAGATTCAGTTGTCAACTTGGCCACATAAACACCCCTAGTTCTGTTGCTGTGGACATGAGCCAATGGTATGTGAATCTCATCTGTTGCTAATTACATCTGCAGTTGGCTAGGAGGCATGCCTGCTGCAATGAATGATGTTTGACTTAATTGGCTGGTACTTAAATGAGAGAGCACAATGTAGCACAGCTGAAGCACCTCACAGCCAAAGAATTTCCACATACCTCATCTCAGCATTTGCAGCTCAGCCCAGGCCTTTGGAGATGTAGAAAGAAATGACCCTGGGGAAAGTTGTTGGAACCCAGAGGCCTGGAGAGAAGGCCAGCAGAAATTACCCTTGAGCCTTCCCACATAAGGAAGAACTTCAGATGAAAGTTAGCTGCCTTTCTTCTGAAGAACTAGCAAAATAAATCCGCTTTTATTAAAAGCCAGTCCATCTCTGGTGTGTTGCATTCTGGCACCTAGCAAACTACAACATCCTTATTATTTGTTTATTTTTATCTGTATTTTTTACTCATTTGTCCATACCATAGATAAAAGGAGCATCAAACACAAGGTTTTTATAATCACACAGCACATTGAAAAGGCTATAACATTATATAATCATCTTCAAGAAACATGGCTACTGGAACACAGTGCTACAATTTCCGGTTCTTCCCTCTAGCCACTTCAATACACCATTAACTAAAAACGGGCTATCCATGTAATGCATAAGAATAACCTCCAGGATAACTTCTCGACTCTGTTTGAAATCTCTAAGCCACTAACACTTCATTTGCCTTCTTTGTCTCTTCCTTCTTTTAGTGGAGCAGACTTTCTCCATCCTTTGATGTTGAGTCCCAGCCCATCCCAGGATTTCTGTCCCAAGTTGCCAGGGAGGTTTTCACCCCTGGGAATCATGCACCACGTAGAGGGGAGGGAAGTGAGTTCACTTGCTGTGTTGTCTTAGTGAAGAGAGGCCACATATGAACAGCAAAATAGGTTCTCTGGGGGTGACTCTTAGGTCCAATTTTAAGTAGACCTAGCCTGTTCTTTGCAAGGATAAGTTTTATAGCGTGAACCCAAAGATCGAGGGCTCGGCCTATTGATTTGGTTGTTCCCACTGCTTGTGATTATATTTGGAATTCTCCATTTGGGAAAGTTGAATATTCCCCCTTCCCTCCTCCCATTCTTCAAAGGGGCTTTGTAAATACTTCTTTGTTCACTGCCCAGATCACTCTGGATTTTATCAGGGTATCACACTAACCAAGCCAAGCTAACAAAATCTCATGCCCTGTTCAAGGTTCCATGTACTTATGGTATACAGTTACACTGACCATGCAAGTTAAATTAAGAAATGCGCTAGTCAAAATATAAATTTTGCACCAAATAAGCATTTCTCTCTTTAGTCTCATGAAGAAGTTGAAATTTTAAAATATCGATGCCCATCTATTTTCAACACCCTGCAATACTGACATTCCTCTGTTTTCCTCATGCAAAAACACTTTTTAATTTGCACATTTAATCACCATCATTGTACACTGTAGGCATTCCTATATTATACCAGCTTAGTCTTTATTGTCTATCTTTCCTTCTGGCTTCCTGTGTGCCCCAAGCCTTTCTCCCTCTGCTTCATTCAGTGTACTTACATTATAGTGCTACAATCAGGTAGTATTGTGCTATCCATTTCTGAATTTTTACAATTGATCTGTTGCACAATCTGTATCTCTTTAGCACTTGGTGCATAATTATTTTAATGTGTTGTTATATTTGATTGACTAGTATTTTGTTAAAAATTTTTGCATGTATGTTCATTAGAGAGATTGGCCCATAGTTTTCTTTTCTTATAGCATCTTTACCCAGATTTGTTATCAAAATGATGCTAACTTCATAAAATGAGTTAGGAGTGTTCCTTTTTCCTCAACTTTTTGGAAAAGTTTGAACAGTATTGGTATTACTTCTTTTTGGAATGCGTAATAAAATTCCCCTGTGACGCCATCTGGCCATGGGCTTTCCTTTGCAGGAAGATTTTTGATGACTGATTGGATCTCCTTATTTGTAATTGGTTTGTTGAGATCTTCTATTTCTTTTTGAGTCAGGGTAGCTTGTTTGTGTATTTCCAGGAATTTGTCCATTTCACCTATATTGTCTAGTTTTTTGGAATGTAGTTGTTCATAGTATCATCTTACAATTTCTTTTATTTCTACAGGGTCTATGGTGACACACCATTTCTCAGTTATGATTTTGTTTATTTGCATCCTTTCTCTCTTTTTCTTTGTCACCCTTGCTGGTGGCCCATTGATTTTATTGATTTTTCTCAAAGAACCAACTTTTGGTCTTATTGATTCTTTCTATTGTTCTTTTGTTCTAATATTCATTTAGACTGCTTTAATCTATGCTATTTTTCTTCTTCTATTTGCTTTGGGGTTAATTTGCATTCTTTCTCAAGTTCCTCCAAGTGAGCAGTTAAGTTCTCAATTTTTCCTCTCTCTCTTTTTTTAAATATAGACATTTAGGGCAATAAATTTCCCTCTCAGCACAGCCTTTGCCACATCCCTAAGTTCTGATGTGTTGTATTCTCATTTTCATTCATCTTCAGGTAGATACCAATTTCTCTAGCAATTTCTTCTTTGACCCACTGGTTATTTAAAAGTGTGTTATTTAATCCCCATATATTCATGAAAGTTCTAGTTCTTTGGTGGTTATTGATATCTAGCTTCAATCCATTGCAATCAGAGAAAATGCTTTGAAAGATTTCAATGTTCTTAAACTTATAAAGACTTGTTTTGTGCCTCAGCATATGATCTATCCTGGGAATTGTTCCATGAGCATTAGAGAAGAATGTATATCCTGGTGTCTGGGTGCATAATGACCTGTATATGCTTGTTATGTTTAATTCATTTATCAAGTTGTTTAACTTCTCTATTTCCTTGTTCATCTTCTGTCTTGTTGTTTTATCTATAGAGAAGAGTGGTGTATTGAAGTCTCCTACTATGATTGTTGAAACATCAGTTGAAAACATTCAGTTTTGTCAATCTCTGTCTCATGTCCTTAGGTTTTTACTTCTAGCTGCTCTCAGATACTGGAGACTAAAAGAATGATCAATATAATGATTCAGCAATCATACTCATTTGTTAAACCTTATCTTCTCTGTATAACTTCTCCATCACTTTTGATCTTTCTCACTCTTTAGGGGTATTTGGGCTATGTCCATTCTAACTTTTTCATGCTGGAAGGGCTGTCAATAATAAGGGGTAAGGAGATGGAACTAGCTCATGTTCTGGAAAGACTGATCCCTCTAGGTTTCAGGACTTATCTGTTGAGGGACCCATCTGGAGGTTGTAGGCTTTTGGAACTTTACCCTAGTGCATTGAGCTTTTTTAGAGGTTGCCATAGGTGTTCTTTAGGATTGACTGGAATGATTTTGGCTGGTATTTGGCAAATTAATGTCTAACTGAAGCTTGCATAAGAGTGACCTCCAGAGTAGCCTCTTGACTCTATTTGAGCACTCTCAGCCACTGATACCTTATTTGTTACACTACTTTTCCCCCTTTTGATCAGGATGGCCTGGTTGATCCCACAGTGCCAGGGCTGGACTCATCTTTGGGAGTCATCTCCCACACTGCAGGGAAATTTTCACCCCTGGATGTTATGTCAGACATAGTGGAGAAGGCAAAGATTTCACTTGCAGAGTTGGGCTTAGAGAGAGTGAGGCCACATCTGAGCAACAAAAGAGTTCCTCCAGACATGACTTTTAGGCACATTTATATGTAGACTGAGCTTGTCTGTGTAGTCTTAATGTTACATTTTTATTCTTTTTTTGAGCCTAATATTGAACTGTTAAATGTTTGGTAGAGGGAGTTGGAATGGAGGAGAGGTTTTCCACACTTCTCTTTTATTTTGACTATAAAAGCCAATAAAGAGCTGTCCATATCAGAAAGCATAAAAGTATAAATGTATGTGTTACTTGTATCTTGTGTAAGGCAGTTTAGGTTGCAAATCAGAAGGCTAAGTTTTTACCAAGGACCTAGCTGGATGCAAAAGAATGTGAACTTTGTTTCCTCTGTACATATTTTTGAGGAATTAGGTCACAAACCCAATAAAGATACTTTTCCAAAGTGTATGCATATTAAGAGTTAGGTGCTGAATTATAACTTCAGGGCTGTGCTACAAATACTCACAGTTACTTTCATTGGGACATTAACCTGTGAATTAACTGTAGCTCAACACCATGTGACCATACAGCCATAAGGGCTGAAAAATATGTGATGGACTTAGCTGAGATAACTAGTTGTCACTGCCTGGGCCCTCTCCTGAAAGGCCTGTAACAAAACTGCTTTAGTCAAGGACAAATTCTAAAAAGTACACAACCTCCTTAGAGGGGAAAAATGCAACCACAGATTTAAAAATGACATTGCATCTTCATCTCAAACACTAATCTTTGTAAAACATCAAGTTTTAAGCTCATTTAATGATTATACTATAGACCCAAAGTCCTCATAGTATATGGAATGTCTTTGTTCTAAAATCACACGTTACTCCTTATACTCCACCCAACTCTTGCAGATGCTTAACTTCCACATGGCCACCACCAGAGAAATTCTCCTGTTCATAAGTCTCAATAAATCCCTCTCTTCCTCCATGCCTGGTGTACTTTTTGTTCTCACAGTAGTCCCAAACCCATGCTCTGCATGGACTTGGTCTTGGCCTGAACACTAACATAGGGGAAAGTGGGAGAGAACTGACCAGTGTGGGCAAATTATCAATGTCTCATTTGTCCAAATCACCTCCTCTAAACCCCTGTTTAAAAAAAAATGTCAAAATGGGGAATGACTGTAAAGATTATGAGGTTTCTTTTGAGGTAATTAAAATGCTCTTGAACTAGATGTTGGTGATGGTACAACAATTATGTGAATGCATGAAATGTAATTGAGAGTAAATTATGTATGTATATTTTATCTCAATTTCTTTAAAATAAAAAAAGAAAAGAAGTCCAGAAGAAATGTAAGGACTTCAAATAGCATTTGTTCCTCGGTTGGGCTGAAGTCTGGCAAAAATATTATGTCTGTGAAAGCTCCTGGCACTGGGGCCCATCAGTTATAGGCAGTGTTTCTCTGCAGGGAGTTCCCATACACTATGGCTTCCTCAGTAAAATCCTCTAAAATTAACCTCCTTCTCACAGCTTATTTTTAAACTTTTTATTGTATAGTATAATACATATATACAAAGCAAAAAAATTAAAAAGCTATAGTTTTCAAAGCACTCTTCAACAAATAATTACAGGACAGATCCCAGAATTTGTCATGGGCTACCATGCAATCATCTCAAATTTTTCCTTCTAGCTGCTCCAGAATAGAGGAGGCTAGAAGGCTTAAATATTTTTTTATTATCACCGTCTATTTTTTCCTTCTTTTTGTGAAAAATAGCATATATATATATAAATAAATTTCAAAGCACAGCACCACAATTAGTTGTAGAACATATTTAAGAGTTTAACATGGGTTACAATTTCACAATTTTAGGTTTTTACTTCTAGGTGTTCTAAGATAGTGGAGACTAAAGGAAATATCAATTTAATGATTCAACATTCATATTCATGTGTTAAATCCTATCTTCACTGTATAACTCCCACCATCATCTTTGATCTTATATGGAAGGGTCTGTCACTAATATGGGGTAGAGAAATGGAATGATCTGATGTTCTGGAGAAGCTGGGCCCTCTAGGTTTCAGGATTTATCTGGACCAGGGACCCATCTGGAGGTTGCAGGTTTCTGAAATGTTACTCTAGTACATGGAACCCTTGTCGAATCTTATATATTGCCCTATGTGTTCTGTAGGATTGGCTGGAATGGTCCTGGCTGGACCATTATAATAGGTAGCAAGGTCTAACTGAAGCTTGCATAACAGCAACCTCCAGCATAGCCTCTCGACTCTATTTGAACTCTCTCTGCCACTGATACTTCTTTTCCCCATTTTGGTCAGAATGGAATTGTTGACCCCATGGTACCAGGTCTGGATTCATCTCTGTGAGTCATCTCCCACATCCCCAGGGAGACTTTCACCCCTGGATGTCATGCCCCACATAGAGGGATAGATAATGATTTCACCTGCTGAATTGTTAACTTATTTACATTTATAATAAGTACTAATAATGCAGGATTTTTTTTTTGCCATTTTGCTATTTGGTCTTTGTATGTCTTACACCTTTTATGAATCTATAGATTTTATTGAGATATATTCACATGCAATATATGCAAAGGTTTGTCAAAGTATATAATCTTTGCCTCACCTAGTTGTGCAATCATCACCATACTCAATTTTAGGCTCTTTTTGTTGCTCCAAAAAGAAAAGTATCTGATAGACACAAAAAAGAAAACCCCAAACACCCCACATCCCTTATCTCTCCTCTTATTATTGACCCCTACTATGGGTGTGGCCCACCTGTTGATGAAAGAATATTAAGGATTACTGTAAACTATAGTCCAGTGCTTGCAATAAGCTTATACATATTTGGCCCCTCATTCTGCCATTAATGCCTTCCTTCATATTTATGTGATTTTTATAGTGTACCTATTTTTTGTATGCTGTATGGTGGGGGTCACATATCATTCTTTTTCCATGTGGGTATCCCATTATTGCAGCACCATTTTGTTTAATTTCTTTTTGTTTGCTTGTCTTTTCTTTCTTTGCTTGTTTGTTTTGGGGAAGTACATAGGCTGGGAACCAAACCATGGTCTCCCACATGGCAAGCAAGAATTCTACCACTGAACTTCTTGCACTCCCTACAGTGTATCATTTTGAGTCTCTTCTATAAGTATATACTTTTAAAATATTGCTTTGATGGTTACTTTGGTGCATAAAGTTGCATCCTAAATCTATTGCAATCACCTTTGATTTGATACCAACTTAATTTCAGTTGCATGCCAAAAACCTGATCTTATACTCCTGTTGCAGATTGCTATTTTTTGTACTTGTTACAAATTAAAGTTGCACACATCGTATGTTCTGTACCATAGATTTATCATTACTTTGTATGCATTTGCTTTTAAGAACCTGTAAGACATAAAAAATGGGTTACACAACAAGTGTACAATAAAGCACCACTGACATTTATAATGGTTACTTTTACTGAACGTCTTTATTACTTTATGCTACTTTGATACACTTTCTACTTCCTTACTTTTCAGTCTGAACAACTTCCTTTATCATGGTAGGGCAGGTCTAGTGTTGACAACTCCCTCAGCTTTTTTTTTCTGAGAATATCTTAATCTCTCCCTCATTTTTGAAAGACTGCCCCACTGAATCTAAAATTCGTTGGTGATTTTTTTCTTTCAGTTCTTTAAATATTTTGTCCCATTGCTGTTTTACCTCCCTAGATTTTGATGAGAAATATGCACTTCATGCTACTGGGACTCCCTTGCACATAACATGTTGTTTTTCATTTGCAGCCTTCAGAATGTTCTCTTTGTCCTTGGCATTCAACAGTTTGACTGCAATATTGAAGGGCATAGTTCTCTTAGAACTTTTCCTGTTGGAGTTTCACTGGGCATCTTGAATGCGTATATTAGTGTATTTCATTAAATTTGGGAAGTTTTCTGCCATTATTTCTTTAAGTATTCCTTCTACCCTTTTCTCTCTTTCTTCTCCAAGAACTACCACAGTGTGTATTTGGTATGCTTGATGTTGTTACACAGGTTTCTTAGGCTCTGTTCACTTTTTCTATTCTTTTTCCTTTTTGGTCTTCAACCTGAGTTATTTCTTATCTTTGAATTCACTGATTCTGCTTTCTGCCAGCTCTTATTTGCTTAGGAAATCATCTAGGGATTTTCAAATTTTAGTTATTATATTTTTGAACTTGAATATTTCTGTTTCATTCAAATTTCTACCTTTTTCAAAATTTTCATATTGTTCATACATCGTTTTCTTGAAATCTTTTATTTCCTTATGTTTTACTGTATTTTTTGAGCATATTGAAGATCATTTTTAATATCTTGGTCTGGCATAATGCACATTTCTTTTAAGGCACAGATGGGACATGTACAAACTTTCAAAAGTTGGAAATCACAGAGATAGTACTCTTTGATCTCAATTCCATTACACTAGATATCCAAAGATAATTTAAAAATCCCTGCAAATTGGAAACTAATAATCAAATATCTAAATAATCTATGGACCAAAATAAACCAAAATGTCAAATTAGAACATAATTTGAACTGAACAACACTAAAAGTAGTTCATATTCAAACTTGAGAGATGTAGCTAAAAGAAAAATGCTTTTATTTATGTGCAAATATTATAGAACAAAGAACGAACAGTAATGAGCTAGGCATCTATTTGTAATAGTCATGATTCTCTAGAGAAACAGAACCAACAGGATATATTTATATACGTGTGTGTATATATTGCTATACATAAACTTAAATATATTGTTAGTATGATTTATTTCAAGGAAATGGTTCACACAACTGTAGAAGCTGGCAATTTGAATCCATAGAGTCGGAAGAATTCTGTAGTGTAGAGAAATTCTGGTGAAACTACTTTCAAAGTCTTGAGTCTGAATTTCTTAAGGGAAGCCAACAGGCACACAAATCTGATAAAAATTGATGTTGAAGTTTTGAGACCATAGCCTGTAAGGAAAGCCAGAATCCTGGAAACTGAGAGAGAAATACACAGTGTAGTTTTGAGGTAGAATTTCTTCTCTCTTGACTCCAGAGTTCTTTGTTCATAAGACCTCCAGCTGATTGGATGAGACCCACAAATATTATTGATGATAATCTCCTTTACTTAAAGTCAAGTGATTATAGTTGCTAATCCCATCTACAAAATACCTCCCCAGCAACATCTAGGCCAGGAATGAACAAACAACTGGTCACCATAAGTGAACCAGGTTGACACATAAAATTAACCATCACAACGTCCATCTCAATTAAATAGAAAAGGACAGCTAAATAATATCAAGTAAAGTAGAAAGATTACAAAAGTAAAAGCAAAAGTCAATGGAATAAAAAACAAACATATAAGAGAAAGAGCAAAAAGAAAGCCAAAAGTTTTTGAAGCCTACTAATGTTGATGAACCTCTGGTGAGACCATTAGTGACAAAAGGAAAAGCATAAATGACTCATATCATAATGAAATAGGTATTGCTATCAATTAAGCATGCTTTCAAACGCTGATCAGGATAAATCTTTACAACTTTATTAATGGGTTGGGAGATTTGAAATTGCAAAGATGTCAGCTCTTTCAAATGTTCTATAGATTATACAATCCCAACAAATATCCTAACATGTTTTGCTGGAAATTGCCAAGCTAATGTTAACACATATGGAAATGCAATGGAAAACAAATAACTGAGAACATTTGAAAAAATAAATTGGTACGAACTCTCTCTGCCAAATATCAGGATTTGTAATAAAGCTACATTAATGAAGACACTGTTGTATTGGCACAGAGATAGAAAATAGACCCATGGAATATCATAGAGTTGTCAGAAAAAGACCCGTGCAGTATGTCTGTATTTTATTTATAACAGTGATGGCAGTTCAGTCCGGTGGACACAGGACAATATTTTCAATAAGGGATGCTAGTAAAAATGACTATTTATATGGAAAAATAAGAAATCAGCTCTCTACCTCATACCAAATTCAAAAACCAAACTTGAATACAGAACGTTCAATAAGGTTGATTGTAAAGATTCAGGAATGGATAACACAATACTGTTGTGATCTGTAAGTGTATTTAACAAAGCTGAGTGTGAGTATGGTTAAAAGAGGAAAACTAGAGTCATGCATGTCACCAGAAGGAAAGCTAGAGGATAAAAACTGGGACTGTATAACGTAGTGGAACCTAGAGTGGACAATGATGGTGGTTAATTGTATAAATATAAGGAAGTTTTTACATGAACTAGAACAAACATATGTCCTTATTACAAGGTCTTAATATGCATGCACACACTCCTACCATGGGTACCCTTGCCCCGCATATATGCATACCTTTGCTCTGCCCCCCAACACATTTCCCTGCTCCCACACCTGGCAGATGCTCACGTGCACATCTGTGCCACACTTCCCACACCCTGTAAATGTGTGCAACCCTGTCTCACACCTCTACACCTGTGTACCCACACCAGGGCCCTGCCTACCCCACACCAAGGGAAAACACCCCAATCCCCCACACCCAGCAACACCTGTGACCTGCACCCTGCCCATGTACATGCATGCATCCACATCCAGATCACCCTGGAACCCTTACCCCTATGTAAGAATGCACCCATGCCCTCCCCACCCTACACCCCAACCTCTGCACCCTGAACCCCACATCCTGATACCTGTGAACCCTGTGATTCATGTGCCCATGTGCATCCTACCGATGCACCAGCCCCATGCATATGCACAACATCCTAGATCTGCCTCCCAGCATGCCCTACCTCTGTGTTCCTCATGCTGCAGCCTTTTCTTGTGTTTCAAAGCCTACCAAAGCTGCACCCCACTCCCATTGCCCCCACAATGCCCCACCATAACCCATGCCTTGCATCCCACATTCCCAGGCACCAGCATAGCACACATAACCCACGCCTATAGCTGCGCCACAACCCACCACTGCATTCTTATGCCAAACCACATGCTATACATCCTGCTACTCACCCATATTGAAAATACAAAACTGTAGACTACAGAAGGAAATCAATTCCAAAGTAACCTTATCAAGATATTTATATGCCTCAAAGGCAACAGAAAACCACAATGCATATGAAGATGCAGAAGATAAAGCCCAGACTAATGACCACATTAAAACACTGGAGGAGACAAACTTTGGAAGAACTAATCAACGATGTTCATATAACTCTACTAAATAAAATCAGTGGGTTTGTTAATGACATAAGGTGATCAAGAAAACACTAGTAGAGAAAAACAGAATTTGAAAGAATAAGTAGAAAAATGGAAGATGTAAACAGAGGTTAAAGATACTGTTGATCAAATAAAAAATATGCTAGAGATACACCACAGCAGAGTTGAAGATGCAGAAGAAAGAATAGGTAAACTAGAGGACAGGACAACTGATTGCAAACAGAAAAAAAAAAAGAGCAAATGGCAAAATAGATGGAAAATCTTGAATTGGATCTCAGGGTAATGATGGACAAACGAAGTGCAAAAAAGGTAAGAATCATCAGTACCTCAGAAGGAGAAGAGAAGAGTGAAGGGCTAGGAAGATTCATTGAAGATATAATGGGGGGAAACTTCCAACCCTTATAAAAGACATAAATGTGCAAATTAAAGAAGCCCAATGAAACCAAAATAGAAGAAATCCAAACAGGCCTATTCCAAGACACATATTAATCCATCTGTCAAATGTTGAAGAAAAGCAGAAAATCTTGAAAGCGACAAGGGAAAAAAAACTACTACATACAAGGGAAACAATACAATACTGAGTTTGGAGCCATCAATAGGCACTATGGAGGTAAGAAGGCAGTGGTATGATATATTTAAGATCCTGAAAGAGAAAGACTTCCAGCCAAGAATTCTGTACCCAGCCAAACTGTCCTTCAAAAGTGAAGGAAAGATTAAAATTTTCAGACAAACTAATGTTGAGAGAATCTGTTAACAAAAGACTGGCCCTACAACAGATACTAAAGGGAGTTCTGTTGACTGAAAAAAAAAGGCAGGAGAAGGACGTCTGGAGAAAAGCATAGAATTTAAGAGTACCTGTAAGGGTAACTTAAAGGATGGAAAGAGAAAGAAGGAAAAGAATATATAGATTTGACAAACAAAATCCAAAGAATAAGATGGTAGATTCAAGAAATGCCTATACAGTAATAACTTTGAATATCAATGGACTACGCTTACCAATTAAAAGATAAATATTGGTGGTTCAGTGGTAGAATGCTTGCCTTCCATGCGGGAGACCTGGGTTTGATTTCCATACCATGCTTCCAGAATAAATAAATAAATGAGATAAACACTGGCAGAATGTATTAAGAAATATAATCCAGCTATTTGCTGCTTACAAAAAGACTCATCTTAGACACAAGGATACAAATTGATTGAAAGAGAAACGATGGAAAAAGATGTTTTACATAAGCTGTAACCAAAAGAAAGCAGGAGTACATATATTAACATAAGACAGGCTAGACTTTAAATGTGCAGGCTCATCATAACAGACAAAGAGAGACACTATTTATTAATGAAAGGGACAATTCACTAAGAATAAATAAAAATCATAAAAATATTTATGCTTTCAATCAAGGAGTTCCAAAGTACTTGGCAAACATTGGGAAAAATGAAGGCAGCAGTAGAAGTTTCAACAATAATAGGAGACATCAATACACCTGTCACTTTCAGAAGCCCCAAAGATAAATGATTCTCAGACTTTGAAATCTAATGGACTTTGTCCTGCAGGTTTTCAAGGCTGCTTGGGTCCAGTGACCCCTGTAATCCTTCCTCCTTATGGAAATGTGTATATGTATCCTATGAATGTTCCTCCTTTGTATGTTGGCAACAAATAATTTGTTTTGAGGTTTTATAGTCCAGAGCCAGAGTACACTTTTGCCTTAGAACAAACTATGCTTGTAACTAACTTTGATAGGAGTTTGTACATTTCTAACTTTGTATTTCATATGTATTGCTACTGAAATGGTTTAAAGATTTCTGATATTGTTATGAAATTAATGTACTTCGTATACAGGGAAACACGTCTTTTTTAGGGTCCAGAGGGTGGAATGTGCTGGTTTGGAAGGACGTATGTCCCCTAAAAGCCATATTTTAATCGAAATCCCATTTCATAAAGGCAGAATAATCCTTATTCAGTACTGTATGTTTGAATCTGTAATTAGAGCATCTCTTTGGAGATGTAACACAATCAAGAGTAGTTGTTAAGCTGGATTGGGGGAAATGTGTCTTCACCCATGTGGGTGGGTCTTGATTAGTTTCTGAAGTCCTACAAAAGAGGAAACATTTTGGAGAATGAAGGAGATTCAGAGAGAGCAGAGAATGCTGCAGCACCACGAAGCAGAGAGTCCACTAGCCAGCGCTTTGGAGATGAAGAAGGAAAATGCCTCCTGGGAAGCTTTATGAAACAGGAAGCCAGGAGAGAAAGCTAGCAGATGACACTGTGCTCACCATGTGCACTTCCAGCTGAGGGAGAAACCATGGCTGTGTTCATCATGTGCCTTCTCGGATGAGAGAGAAATCCTGAATTTCATCAGCCTACTTGAACCAAGGTATCTTTTCCTGGATGCCTTTGATTTGACATTTCTATAGACTTGTTTTAATTTGGGACATTTTCTCGGCCTTAGAACTGTAAATTAGCAACTTATTAAATTCCTCTTTTTAAAAGCCATTCTGTTTCTGGTATATTGCATTCTGCTGGCTAGCAAACTAAAACACCACCACTCTCCTCTATAGATAGAACAACAAGATAGAGGATCAACAAGGAAATAGAGAACTTAAACAATTCATAAATTAATTAGACTTAGCAGGCTTATATATATCATTACACCCCAAAACACCTAGATATATATTCTTCTCTAGTGCTCATGGAACGTTTTAGTTTGTACCAACAAACTAGACAACTTAGATGAAATGGGCAAATTACTGGATACACATGAACAAGCTACACTGACTCAAGAAGAAATAGAAGATCTCAAGACACCAATTACAAGAGATTCAGTCAGTCATCAAAAATCTTCCTACAAAGAAAATCCAGGGCCAGATGGTCTCACAGGGGAATTTTACCAAACATTCCACAATGAATTAACACCAATCCTGTTGTTCTAGTTTGCTAGTTGCTGGAATGCAATATACCAGAAACAGAATGGCTTTTAAAAGGGGGAATTTAATAAGTTGCTAGTTTACAGTTCTAAGGCCAAGAAAATGTCCCAATTAGAACAAGTCTATGGAAATGTCCAATCAAAGGCATCAGGGAAAGATACCTTGGTTCAAGAAGGCCGATGAAGTTCAGGGTTTCTCTCTCAAGTGAAAGGCATATGGTGAACCCAGTCAGAGTTTCTCTCTCATCTGGAAAGGCACATGGTGTACACAGTCAAGGTTCCTCTCTCATCTGGAAGGGAACATGGTGAATATGGCATCATCTGCTAACTTCTTCTCCTGGCTTCCTGTTTCATCAAGCTCCTGGGGAGCCATTTTTCTTCTTCATCTCCAAAGGCCACTGGCTGGTGAACTCTGCTTCTCGTGGCTATGTCATTCTGCTCCGCTCTTTCTGAATCTCTTTCATTCTCCAAAATGCTTTCTCTTTTACAGAACTTCAGAAACTAATCAAGACCAACCCGAATGGGTGGAGACATATCGTCACCTAATCCAGTTTAACAGTCACTCTTGATTAAATCACACCTCCAAGGAGATGATCTAATTTCAGATTCAAGCATACAGTATTGAATAGAGATTATTCTGCCTTTACAAAATGGGATTTAGATTAAAACATGGCTTTTCTAGGGGACATACATCCTTTCAAACGAGCACAACTGTTCAAATTTTTCCAAAAAATTGAGGAAAAATAAACACTCCCTGACTCATTTTATGAAGTTAACATCACTCTAATATCAAAACAGAGTAAAGATAAGATAAGAAAAGAAAACTACAGGCCAATCTCCCTAATGAATGTAGATTCAAAAATTCTCAACAAAATATGAGCAAATCGAATCTAGTGACACATTAAAAGAATTATACACCACTAACAAGTGGAGTTTCTACCAAGAATTCAAGGGTGGTTCAACACAAGAAAATCATTAACAATTCAAAAGGGAAAAATCATATGGTCATCTTGATTGATGCTGAAAAACCATTCGACAAAATTCAACATTCTTTTCTCTTAAGAATATTTCAGAAGGCAGGAGTCAAAGGTAACTTCTTCAATATGATAAAGGGTATATGTGAAAAACCCATAGTCAGCATCATACTCAATGGTGAGAGACTGAAAGCCTTCCCCATAAGATTGGGAATGAGACAAGGATGCCCTTTGTCACCACTATTATTCAACATTGTACTAGAAGTTCTAGCTAGAGCAATCAGGTAGGAACATGAAATAAAATCATCCAAATTGGAAAGGAAGTCAAATTTTCATTAGTTGCAGATGACACGATATTATACTTGGAAAATCCTGAGAAATCTACAACAACATTGCTTGAGTTAGTAAAAAAATTCAGCAAGGTGGCAGGATATAAAATTAATGTGCAAAAATCAATAATGTCTCTACCCAAGCAATGACCTAACTGAGGAGTCAGTTAAGGAAAAAATTCCATTGTAAATAGCACCTAAAAGAATGAAGTGTCTGGGAATGAGCTTAACTAGGGTTGTAAAGGACCTGTACTCAGAAAAATACATAACATTGCTAAAAGGAATCAAAGAAGATCTAAAAAGGTGGAAAGACGTTCCCTGCTCATGGACAGGAAGGTTAAAAGTAGTTAAGATGTCAATTCTACCCAAATTGATCAACACAGTCAACACAGTGTCAATCAAAATTCCCACAACCTAATTTGAAAACTTGGAAAAGCTAGTTGCTAAATTCATCTCAAAGGTAAAGAGACCTCAAATAGCTAAAAATATCCTTGAAAAGAATGAAAAGAGAGGATTAACAGTTCCTGATTTCAAAGCTTACTGTAAAGCCACAGTGGTAAAAAACAGCATAGTATTGGCACAAATACAGAAATATTGACCAATGGAATCAAATGGAGATCACAGAAATAGACCACCAAATCTATGGTCAATTGATCTTTGACAAGGTCCCCAAATCCACTGAACTGAGGCAAAACAGTCTTCAATAAATGGCGAGGGGAGAACTGCATACCAATAGCCAAAATAATGTATACACCATATACAAAAATTAACTTAGCATGGATCAAACACCAGTACCATAAAACTCCTTGAAGAAAATTTAGGGAAACATTTTCAAGAGTTAGTAATAGGAGGTTACCTCCTAACTTTACATCCAAAGCACAAGCAACAAAAGAAAAATGGAAACTTCACAAAATCAAATGCTTTTGTGCCTCAAAAGACTGTCAAAAGGGTGAAAAGGCAACCAAATCAATGGGAGAAAATTTTTGGAAATCACATATCAGATAAAGGATTGATGTTCTGTATATATAAAGAAATCATACAACTCAACAAAAAAATGACAAACAACCCAATTATAAAATTATAAAATGTTCTAAAAATAAGCTTTTTTCTGAAGAGCAAATACAGATGGCTAAAAAAACACATGAAGAGATGCTCATTTTCATTAGCTATACGGGAAATGCTGATTGAGACTACAATGAGATACCACCTCACACCTATAAGAATGTTAAACAAACAGGAAGCTACGAATGTTGGAGGCGATTTGGAGAAATTGGGACACTTATGCACTGCTGGTGAGAATGTATAATGGTACAACTGCAATGGAAGACAGTCTGGTGGTTTCTCAGAAAATTAAATATTGAGTTGTTTTATGATTGGGCAACACCACTACTCGGTATATACCCAGAAGAGCTGAACGCAGTGACAGAAACAGAAATTTGCCCACTGGTGTTCATAGCAGCATTAGTCACAATTGCCAAAAGATGGAAACAATCCAAGTGCCCATCCACAGTGAAGTGGATTAACAAAATGTGATACATACATATGATGGAATATCATGCAGCAGTAAGACAAAATGACATACTGAAACTAGGTGGATGAACCTTGAGGACATAATGCTGAGTGAAATAAGTTAGACACAAAAGGATAGATACTATATGATTCTGCCTTTATGAATATGGTAATGGTAAACTCAAAGGCTTATAATACAGAATATAGGAGCCCTAGATATACACCAAAGCTAGAGATGGGTGAATGGTTACTTATATGAGGTTGAGCTTAAATGTAAGGGAGTAGACAGAAGTGAAGGCAGTTCATTAGTGGGTTTATAAGTACTATTGCCATATTGAAAGTAAACATGATTGAAAGGGGCTGTACAGACACATTTGCCTCACCAATTAACACCACAAATATAATTAAATTCTTGCATGAACTCCTTGAAAGATATGAATCTTGTACAAGGTGTATAATTTTGGGGTATAGGGGAGAAACTGCAATTGCATGCTATGGGCTATGTTTAACAGGAAGCATCAAGAGTACCACAGCAATACCAAGTATAAATAATGGGTACAGGGACAAGAATTAAGGGGAGATTTGAATTTTCTATTTTTAAGGGGTGTTTATTGGTTATTTTTCTCTTGGAAACCATGAAATTGTCTAAAATTGAGAGCATTGATGTACTGTTGACTTTGGACCTTATGCATGATGCCCAATGGATGGAGATGACTGAAGGGTACACTGGATAAGAAGTAGAATGATGAACAATGGTGTATACATGTGACAGAATATTGTGCTGCTATAAAAATGAATGAAGTTGTGAGGCATGCAAGTTGTGAATGAACCTGTGGAACATTTCATCAGGCAAAATAAGCCAGAAATAAAAGAGTAGATATTGTACGGTCTCATTTAGAAAATACATTTAAGAAAATTGAGACCTAGATTGTAATCTCTTATACAATCCCCCAAGAGCTGTAATTTCTATTTCTAGATTTTAAGAGGTTGTGCTATATATGCATAACCTGGTATTTAGAGATAAGAATGAAGCTGATCAAGTCAGGATTAAGGTAATTGGGAGTACAGGGGTAAGACATTGTCTGTATTTTAGAACTTAACCAAAGGAAGAAAGGTTTGTTTTGTCCAGAACTTAGTTTTCTGCAGTGCATGATCTAACCCAAACTTTCCAGATCTTTTAACCAATCCAAACCAGGGAGACCAGAATAAGAATGAGAGCCTTTAATTTTTAATAGCTTAACGTAATGCCTGGATGCATCCCAGTGTATATAAAGCAGATGATCAAACAGCCCCTTGAAGAATGGGAGAAAGAATATGGAACTATCAACGTGAAAAATTTAGAATGGGCATACTCCAAATACCCTAAAGCATAACAGAAAGATCAAGGGAGATGATAGAGTTATGCAGAAAAGGTAGGGTTTATTAAATTAGTATGATTGCTAAATCATTATATTGATATTTCTTTTAGTTTCCAGTGTCTTGGAGAAGCTAGTAGTAAAAATTTAAAATTGTGGATTTATGACCCGTACCAAACTCTGAAGTCTATTCTATAACTAATTGTTGTGGTGTGCTTTGAAATTTATTGTTTTTTGAACATATGTTATTTTTCAAAAAAAAGAAAAAAGTTGACTGAGATGATAAATGCACGATGATATGTCAACTATTGATTGTGCACTTTGGATGATTAAGGGTATATGAATATATAATATCAATAAAATTGCATTAAACTTTAAAAAGAAATAAAAGTAATAGTGTGGTATATGGAAAAATACATTTAATGTCAACTAAATTCTATAGTTAACAGTAACATTGTAAATTCTTGCATTAATTGTAACAAAGCTACTATACCAAAGCTAAGTGTCAATAATAGGGTATATAAGAGGATTGGAATTTTTTTTCTTTGGAAGAAATGAGAATGTTCTCATATTAACTGTTGGGGTGAATGCATAACTACGTGATTATACTATTAGTCATTCATTGTACACTTAGTATGGATTGTGTTCTGTGAGGATTAAACTGTTAAAAAAGTGATAGGATGTTTTGGGCTTTCCTTATAATATTTATTTCTTTTTTTATGTAATGGAAATGTTCTAAAACTGATTGTGTTGATGAATGCACAAGTATGTGATGATGCTGTGAGCCATTGACTGTATATTTTGGATGGGATTATATGATGTGTGAATATATCTCAATGAAATTTCATTTAAAACAAAAAAGAAAGTTAATGTGGCTGGAAACAAGAGAGGCAGATACAGAATTGTAGAATATGGTGTCCCAGAGGCAAGAATGATGAGATCATGGTGGGGGGACAGAGAACTGTGGGTGAGAAGCATTCCAAAGCTATGAAGGGTTGTGACCAGGAGCAGTTTCCTCTTCAAATCTGTGTCACTAATCATTCTTCTTAGCAGCCTCCTTTGATATCATTTAATAAACATGGCTCAAAGACATCTCTTCTGAAAAAAAAATCAGTCTTGAAAAACTTATAATCTAAAATGAGAAAGGCAAAACTATATTCTCCAATAGTACCTCTTAAAGCTAATTAAAGAGAAAATAAGAGAGAATATCTCCACATCTGCTGGGTAGGGAAACTTTTCTTAAACAAGACACAAATCCCTATTCATAAAGAAAAGGTTTATGAATTATACTGTATTTAAAATAAGAATTTTTATCTATCAAAAGACACTAGACAGGATTATCTGGGAGTCAGGCAACAGGATGGGAGGCACGCGGAAGAAGGGATGTGAAGCTGGTGCCAGGTGCTCAGAGGAGTCACTCTCTCTGACCACTTCAGTTGAGGACCCATTCGGAGTCCTGTCTTATCCTCAGAACAATGGGACTCAGTGCAGGAGGAGTCCCATTGAAGGTGCTAGCGCTGTTGTGGACAGCACAGCAGATTCAGGGGGCTATACAAATTGAAGGAATTCTTTGCTTCTACTAAAGTCCATTGCCAAATAAGCAGGGAGTGTTCTAGAATTGCCTAACCATACAAGTGAAACTTCCAGGAGCACTTTGAAACAACTAACAACCCCGGTTTCCGCAGTTTTAAGCAAAGTGAAAGAGTTCACAGCAGCATCTATTTATGACTACATTAGGATCGCTGCAAATACTTTCACCACCTTAAAGTCTACACTCAATACAAGTATTTCATGAAGCACATCCCAGGTGTCAACATCCCCAAAGGCCATAACCCATAATAGTTCAATGGCAACTGTTTCTTCATTAGTAACAATCACAGCAACTTTTAATTTTAAGGAAAATAAAGGATCAAAAAATTGATATTGGAAGGTCTATTGGTGGCATTCTGTTAACACTGGGATTTTTATCTCTTCTTTACATTGGTTGCAAAACACATTATTCAAAAAGAGGCATTTGGTATAGAATGATCAATGAACATAATGCCATCATTTAAAGAAATCCTAAGACCAAGGAAAGAAGAAAGATTGATGCAGCCTTATCAATTAATTTTGATTCATTATTGGTTTAAAAATATTATTTTCTTGAGAATAGTATGAACAAACCATGCATATAACATACAATGTACTATCCAAGTTTTCCTCATGATTACTAAAGATAAAAATGTTTTGGTTTGTGTGTATATTTGTTTAATGAACATTTGGAACTTATAAACAGTGTAATGGTTATTTTATCTCTTAGCAAATACACATACATACAAGCAAGTCCTTTCACTTTTTGGTGATATTGGGTCATAAAGGGCCACTAATTGGAGGACATCATCACTGAATGACAGGATGCCATCTGGGCATGTAATTAAGGAATTTGTCATGGCACTTAGAATTTTGAGTCTTGATTGAACATACAAAGAATGCCAATACTTTTCAGAGCTGGATTTATCTTAATTACTAATGTTACACAGCAGAAATTATACCATAGTTTAGACCCAGATACTAAGCATAATTTTAGTTAAGGTGTCTCTTCAAAAAGCATCAAAAGGAAGTGGGGCAACATGGCAGCATAGGGACATGGAATTTAGTTCATTCTCCAGAGCAGCTAGTAAATAGCCAGGAACTGTACAGAATTGCTGAGGGGATAACAGTGACTAGACACACTTCATACACCAGTCTGGACTGGGAGAAATGGCTGAGATCCCACACAGAACTGTAAGTCCCAAGCCATGGAAGCTGTTGCCACTCCCATATGGGCATGGCATGCTGGTTCCCCATGGGCAAAGGAAACAAACTTTACTAGTAACAGAGTTAGCTTAACCAAGCTCCATTTGTGGAATTAACAAACTCTGACTACTGAAAACAGGCCCTGAGCTCAGATAAACCTGGAGTAAGCACTAAAGGTACCAGGAGTTTTTGCCCCAGCAGAAAGTGAGTGGGGATGATGGAAAAAAAGGGGTCTTTTTAAGTTGGACACCTCTAAATTCTGGGAAAGTTCTCAATCCCCAAAAATCGGGCTCATAGAGGCTGGGAACACATAGTGCCATGTGCCAACTACAGCTTTTGTTTGACACACCCGGGAAGTGGGGATCCGGTTTTGGAAAAGCTTTTTTTCATTTCATAGCAGCTCATTAGATAGAACTGTTAACACTCTCAGGCTCCAGCATTACCACAGGTAAGGATGCAAGTAAGGCATGTCTGAGAGACAAAGTAAATAGTCAGGTGAACTATGCCTTAAAGGATGTATCTTCCCCAAGAAAAGTGGGATGGGGCTCAGTACAAGTGGAGGCCCTCCTTCAGGGAATTGAGGCCCAAGGGTGTGAAAAGCAGAAGCAGTCAAGTCCACCTACTATCTCAGCCTCAGTCTCAACCATGCCATTGGCAGGGAAAGTCTGTTGAAACTAAAGGCACTGTATTATTTTATACTGGTGGGAAGCTGCAGGCAGACAAGTGTCACATGATGGGGAGGAAAGAAAGAGCAGAGAGTCTAAAGGCTTTATAGGAAAGTCTTACAACATGCTGGGTCTCCCTCACAAGGAAAATTGATACTGGCTACTCTCTCCTCCTAAGACATGGGCCTGTCTTGTCTGGGACAACCTGACTGAGGTCAATCATATCTGAGGAGACCAGCCTCAAAAAAAGCCTCCATATAGTGTGGGCAAGAAACAGAAAACAAGAACTGAAAAATTCTGATCAGTTAAACAGAACCTATGCTAGAGGTCTAAAGTAAGTTGAAATGAATGACAAAGAGAAGATAGAGAACAAAGTCATCCAAAAAGAAAACCCAAGGAAAAAAGTGAAAACAACCTACAGAATTAATGAATTAAGGAAATCAAAAGCCCAGATGTCAGCAAAAAATAACGAATCATGCTAGAAAAATCAAAGATATGGCCCAGTCAAAGAACAAACCAACATTTGAAATGAGATACAGGAGTTGAAACAACTAATACAGGATGTTCAAACAGACATGCAAAACTGATCAAAAATCAAATCAATGAGGTGAGGAGGATATAAATAAGACATGGGGTAAGCATAAAGAAGAACTCAAAAATTTAGAAAGCAAATCATAGAACTTACAGGAATAAATGGCAAAATAGAATAAATGAAAACAAATGGAGACCTGCCAAAATAGATTTGAAGAGGTAGAAGAAAGGATTAGTGAACAGGAGGACAGGACATTTGAAATCTGACACACAAAAGAAAATTTAAGGAAAAGAATGAAAAATATGAGTGGGGCCTCAGGGAATTGAATGACAACATGAAGCACATGAATATACATGCTATGGGTGTCCCAGAAGGAGAATAGAATGGGGAACAGAGTGGAAAGACTACTGGGGGAAATAATCACTGAAAATATCCCATCTCTTATGAAAGATACAAGAAGTAAAACATACCCCAAACTGAAGACATCCAAATAGACCTATTCCAAGACATTTACTAATCAGATTGTCAAATGTCAAAGACAAAGAGAATTTTGTAAGCAGTAAGAGGAAAGCAATCCATCACATACAAGGGAAGCTCAATAAGTTTATGTGTAGATTTCTCAGAAGAAACCATGGAGGCAAGAAGACAGTGGTATGCTATATTTAAAATTCTGAAAAAGAAAAACTGCCAACCAAGACTTACATACCCAGAAAAACCATCCTTCAAAAATGATAGGGAGATTAAAACTATTTCAGACACACAATTACTGAGAGAATTCATGACTAAGAAACCAGCTCTGTAAGAAATACTGAAGGAAGTACTACCACTACAAACAGATAGGAAAAGACTGGATAGAGAAGTCTGGAGAAGAGTGTAGAAATGAAGACTATCAGTAAAGGTAAAAGAAAAAAAAGTAAGATATGCCATATAAAACCCAAAAGACAAAATGTCAGAATTACTGTCTTTACAGTAATAACATTAAATAATAATGGATTAAACTCCCAATCTCTGCTGATTTGAAAGGAAGTATGTCCCCTATAAAAACCATGTTTTAATCAAAATCCCATTTCATAAAGGTAGAATAATCCCTATTCAATATTGTATGTTTGAAACTATAATCAGACCATCTCCCTGGATGATGTAATTTAGTCAAGAGTGGTTGTTAAAATGGATTAGGTGATGACATGTCTCCACCCATTTGGGTGGGTCTTGATTGGTTTATTGGAGTCCTATAAAAGAGGAAACATTTTAGAGAATGGGAGATTCAGAGAGAGATTCATAGAGAGCAGAGCAGAATTGCAAAGCCATGAAAAGCAGAGTCCATGAGTCAGTGACCTTTGGAGATGAAGAAGGAAAATGCCTCCTAGGAAGCTTCATGAAATAGGAAACCAGGAGGAGAAGTCAGCAGATGATGCCGTGTTCACCATGTGCCCTTCCAGATGAGAGAGAAACTCTGACTGTGTTTGCCATGTGCCTTTCCAGATGAGAGATAAACTCTGAACTTCATTGGTCTTCTTGAATCAAGGTATCTTTCCTCGGATGCCTTAGATTGGACATTTCTATAGACTTGTTTTAATTGGGACATCTTCTGAGCCTTAGAAATGTAAAAAACTAGCTACTTATTAAATTCCCCTTTTTAAAAGCAATTTCCAGTATTTTGCATTCTGGCAGCTAGCAAACTAGAACACAATCAAAAGACATAGGCTGGCAGAATGGATTAAAAAAGAAGACCCATCTATATGCTTCTACAAGCGACTCACTTTAGACCCAAGGACAAAAACAGATTGAAAGGGAAAAGTTGGAAAAAGATATTTCACACAAGCAACAACCACAAAATATTGGGGTAACTATACTATCAAAACTGTTAAAGAAGACAAAGAAAGACATTATATATTAATAAAAAGGACAATACATCAAGGGGAAATAACAATCATAAATATTTATGAATCTGACTAGGGTGCTCCAAAATACATAAGGTAACACTGAAGGGAGAAATAAACATCTCTAAAATAGTAGTTGGAGACTTCAATACACCACTCTCACCTATAGATAAAATGTCTAGACAGAGGATCAATATGGAAACAACTTCAATAATATAAATGAATTAGATCTAACAGATATTTACAGAACATTGCACCCCACAATAAAAGAATATACATTCTTCTCAAGTGCAGATGGATCATCCTCCAGGATAACTCACATTTTGTGTCATAAAACAGGTCTCAGTATATCTTAAAAATTCACAGATTAATGGAGGTTAAACAATACACTCTTAAACAATCAGTCAGTCAAATAAGAAACAGCAAGAGATATCAGTAAATATCCTGAGTTTAATGGAAATAAGAACACAGCATATCAAAGCTTATGGCAATGCTGTAAAGGCAGTGGTGAGAAGTAAATTGCTTGTCCTAAACACCTACATTAAAAACAGAAGAAAGAGCTAAAATTGAATCTGTAACTGTACACCTGAAGAAACTAGAAAAAAACAGGAAACTAACCTCAAAGAAAACAGAAGGAAAGAAATAGCAAAGATTAGAGATGAAATAAATGAAATTAGCAGTAAAAGAAAAACAATAGAATTAACAAAGTCATGAGATTTTTTCTTTGAGAAAATTAATAAACAAATATTTAGCTAGGCTGACAAAGAGAAAAAGAGAAAAGATGCAAATATATAAAGTCAGAAATGAGTCGGAGGCATTACAACTCACCCCACCCAAATAAAAGAGATCATAAGATGATACTATGAATAGCGGTAGAATAAATTAGACAAATTAGATAAAATGGACAACTTCATAGAAACACATGAACAAACTACAGTGATTGTAGAAGAAATAGAAGACATCAACAAGCTAATCAAAATCAAAGTGATTGAAGCCGTTTTCAAAGCCCAACACATAGAAGCTCAGGACTTGATAGTTTAAATGACAATTTTACCAATCATTCCATGAAGAATTAATACCTGGTAAAAGTTTTCCAAAAAAATTGAAGAGGGCGGAACGCTACTTGGCTCTTTGAAGACAACATCATCCTCAAATCAAAGCTGAATAAAGATATTCCAATAAAAGAAAGCCACAGACCGATTTCTCTAATGGATATAGATGCAAAAGTCCTCAACAAAATACTAGCAAATCAAATTCAACAGCACATTAAAAGAATTATACGCCATGACCAAATGGTTTTTATCCAAGGTATGCAAGGGTGATTCAATACAAGAAAATCAATTATTGAAATACACCACACTAACAAATCAAAGGGGAAGAATGGCATAATCACCTCGATTGATGCAGAAAAAGCCTTTTACAAAATCCAGCATCCTTTCTTGATGAAAATACTTCAAAACAAAGGAATAGAAGGAAATTTCTTCAACATGATAAAGGACATATATGAAAAACACATAGCTGACAACATACTCAATGGGGAAAGACTGAAAGCTTTCCCTCTATGATCTAGAACAAGACAAGGATGCCAACTCTTACCATTGTTATTTATCATTGTGTTGGTAATTTAGCTTGAGAAACAAGACAAGTAAAAGAAAAGTCATCAAAATTGGAAAGGAAGAAGTAAAACTTTCACTACTTGCAGATGACATGATCCTATATTTAGAAAGTCCCCAAAAACCTGCAACAAAGCTACTAGAGCTAATAAGTGAGTTCAGAAAAGTGGCAAGATACAAAATCAAGATGCCAAAGTCAGTGATATTCCTATACACTAATAATGAGCAATCTCAGAAGGAAATGAAGAAAAAATTTCCATTTACAATACCAAGTAAAGAATCAAATATATAGGATTAAATCTAACCAAGGACATAAAGCAATTTTGTGCAGAAAATGAGAAAACATTTGTAAAAGAAATCAAGGAACACCTACATAAATGAAAGGGCATTCTGTGTTTATGGATCGGAAGATGAAATGTAGTTAAGATGTCAATTCTACCCAAGTTGATTTACAGATTCAATGCAATGCAAATCAAAATTCCAACAGCCTACTTTGAAGAAATGCAAAAATCAATCATCAAATTTATTTGGAAGAGCAAAAAGCCCCAAATAGCAAAAAGAAAAAGTCATTGTGGGAAAGAAAAACAAAGTTGGAGGACTCATATGTCCTGACTTTAAAGCATATTAGAAAGATAAAATAGTCAAAACAGCATGGTACTGGTATAATGAATGATATATTGACCAATGTAATCAAATTGAGAGTTCAGAAATAGACCCTCACTTATATGGTCAATTGATTTTTGTCAAAGCAGCCAAGTCCACTCAACTGAGACTGAACAGTCTCTTCCACAATTTGTGCTTTGAAAACTGGATATCCATTTCCAAAAGAATGAAAGAGGATCCATACCTCACACCTTGTAAAAAATTAACCCCAAATGCATCAAAGTCTTAAAGATTAGAACTAGAAGAAAATGTAAGAAAGCATCTTCAATGTCTTGTGGTAGGAAGTGGTTTCTTAGACAGTACACCCAAAGCACAAGCAATTAAAGAAGAGATATATAAATAAGACCACCTCAAAAGTAAATACTTTGGTGCTGCAAAGGGTTTTGTCAAAAAAGTGAAAAAGTAGCCAACTCAAAGGGTTAATACATTTGGAAAACACATATCTCATAAGGTTTAATATCCAGAATATATTTTTTAAAATCCTATAATTCAACAATAAAAAGATGAACAACCCAATTGAAAAATGGGCAAAAGATTTGAACAGAAAGTTTTCCAAGGAGGAAGCACATGAAGAGATGCTAAAATAGCTGTTAGGGAAATGCCAGTCAAAACATAATGAGATTCTCAGCAGGCAGAGTTCTCACCTGCCATGCCAGAGACCAGGTTCGATTCCTGATGCCTACCCATGCAAAAGAAACAAACAAACAAACATAATGAGATAATTTCACACCTACTAGAATGGCCATTATTCACAAAACAGAAAACTACAATTGCTGGAGACGATGTGGAGAAATGGGAACACTTATTCATTGCTGGTGGAAATATAGAATGGTATAGCTGTTTTGAAAGGCAGTTTGGAAGTTCCACAGGAAGCTAAGTATAAAATTACTATATTATTCACCAACCCCATTGTTAGGTATATATGCAAGAGAACTGAAAGCAGGAATGCAAACAGACATTTGCACACAGTTGATCATAGTGGCATTATTCATGATTGCCAAAAGATGTACACAACCCAAGTGTCCATCAACTGATGAGTGGATAAACAAACTGTGGTATATACATACAGTGGCATACTATGCAGCTGTAAGGAGTGAGGTCCTAATGTATGCAACAACATGGATGAACCTTGAGGACATTATGTTGAGTGAAATAAGCCTCACACTTAATGACAAATATTTTATGGTCTCACTACTATGAACTAATTATAGTGCACAAACTCTGGGAGTTAAAATCTAGAATATAGGTTACCAGGAGATAGAAAGAGGGTAGAGAATGGGCACATGATTCTTAAGGTGTACAGAATTTTTAATAAGGTTGATTGTCAATGTTGCAAATTAATAGAGGTGTAGTAGTATAATATTGTAAATGTGATTAAGAGTGATGTGTGTGAGGAGGGTTTAAAGGGGGAAGTCTAGGGATGTGTATGTCACTAGAAGAAGAGTGGAGGATAAAACATGGGTCCATATAACAATGAAACATGTTCTGGACAATGACTGTGGTAAATATATAAATATAAGAAAGTTCTTACAGGAACTTCAACACATGTACGTCACTATTACAAGGTGATAACAATAGGGTAAAATATGGGAGGGATACAATTAATGTAAACTAAGGACTATAGCTTACAGTAACAATGTAATAATCTTTTATCAATTGCAACAAATGTACTATACCAAAACTGAACATTAATTATAGGAAGATATAATATATATATATCTTTTTTATATTATTATAAAATATTATTATAAATTTTTTTTCAGAGCAATGAGAATGCTCACAAATTGATTATGGGGGTGAATGCATAACTCCATGATTATATCAAGACACATTGATTGTACACTTTGGAAATATTATGTGGTGTGTGAATAAAACTTTTTTGAAAGCAAAAACAACCTAAGAAAACTCTTAGACCCCATCATGTACACTAATATATGCACTATGGAAGTTCCAGAAGGAGAAGAAAAGGAGCAGAAAGAATAGTCAAAGAAATAAGGACATAGAACTGCTTAAACATAACAAAAGACATGAATATGCACGTCCAGGAAGTTCAGAGAACACCAAAAAGGATAAACATGATAAAAAATATACTCCTTCATATATTAATTACACTATCAAATGCAAAAGACTAGGGCAAAGTTCTGAAAGCTGCAGAAGAAAAGCAGTGTGTTACATACGAGGAATTCACAATTAGATTGAGTTCCAATGTCTCATCAAAAACCATGGAGGCAAGAAGACAGTGGGTTGAAATACTTAGAGTGTTGAAGGAAAATAGATTAATTTTGTATAGACTGAGAGTGCCTTTCAAACATGAGGGGGGATATTAAAACATTTTCAGATAAAGAAAATCTGAAGGAATTCATCACGTCTAGGTTGGCACTTCAAGTAATGCTAAGTGGAACTCTTCAGACTGAAAGGAAAGACATGAGACAGTGGTTCAAAGGAGTACAAAGAAATAAATGCTTGTGGTAAAGGTAACCTTTTGGGTGATTATAAATGCTAATATTATTGTATTCTGTTGGTGTGTAACTACACTTCTTACTTTTTACAGGTGGTAAAATGCAAATGCATAAAATGTAACGATAAATCTAGGTTTGGAGACATAAAATGTATAAAGATATGTTATAACATACAAAAATGGTGAGGGAAAGAGGGGTACAGGAAAAATATATGTGCATACTTTTGAAATTCACTTGGTATCAAATAAAATATTGTTTGTTATTTATTTAGGGTGTTAAATTTTAACCACAAGTTAACCACAAGGAAAATAAATGAAAAATATATCCAGATAGCACTGAGAAGGCACTCAATACTGTATAACACAAAAAGATAAATAAATATGAAAGCAGGCATTAGCAGAAATTGAAAGAGGAAAAATGGTATAAAAATCATAAAGGCTTAATAGCAAAATGGCAGAAGAAACTTCTGTATTATCAGTAATGAGTTTAAATGTAAATTGATTAAGCTCTCCAGTCTAAAGGCAGAGATTGCCAGAATGAATAAAAACCATGACTCAACTATATGCTGTCTGCAAGACACTTACCTTAAAGTCAAAGATACAAGTAGGTTGCAGGTAAAAAGATAATAAAAAACATACCAAGCAAGTAGTAACCAAAAAAGAACTTGCCTGCCTATACTAATATTGGATAAAACAGACTTTAAGTAATACACAGTTACATGGAACAAAGATAGTCATTATATACTGATAATGATAACAATTGAGCAGGAAATTGAACAATTATAAATATGCATGCACCTAACAGCAGAGCCCCAACATATATGAAGCAGATACTGAGATTTGAAGGAAGAAATTGATGGTTCTACATTAATAAGTAGGAAACTTTAACACAGCACTCTCAATAATGGATGAGACATTTTGTCAGAAGATCAATAAGGAAGTACAGTACTAGAATGATACATTAAACCAACTAGACCAAACAGACATATAGAACATTGCACCCAATGAAAACAGAATACACATTCTTCTTGAGGGCACGTGGATCATTCTCCAAGATAGACCATATGTTAGGTCACAAAACAAGTCTCAATAAATGCAGAAATATTGAAATCATACAATGTTTCAGAAATGAAAAAGACAATCATCAAATTTATATGAAAGAATAAGAAGCCCTGAACAGCTAAAGCCATCTTGAAAAAGAATGACATCAGAGGACTCATACTTCTTGATCTTAAATATTATTACAATGCTCTAGTAATCAAATCAGGACAATTCTGACACACAAAGAAGACATATGGAATCAAACCGAGGGCTCAGAAATCAATCCTCACATTTATGTTTAACTGATTTTTGAAAAGGCGGCAAAGACCACTCAATTAAGAAAGAATAGTTTCTTCAACAAATGATGCTGGGAAAACAGGATCTCTATTGCATAACAAATACCTCATGCCATATTCAAAATTCAACTGAGAATGGATCAAAGACCTAAATATAAGAGTTAGGGTTATGAAACACCTGGAAGAAAACAGAGGGAAGCATCTTTAGCACCTTGTGTTAGGCAATGGTTTCTTAGACTTTAAACCTGAACCAGAAGCAACAACAAAAACCACATAAATACATAAATGGGACCTCATCAGAATTAAAAACTTTTGGGCCTCAAATATCATGAAAATAAAAAGGCAATCAACACAATGGGAGAAAAGATTTGGAAACCACATATCCAATAAAGGATTAATATTTTAATATTATATACAGTTATATAAATTCTTCAAGTTAACAAAAAGGCAAACAACCCAATTTTTAAAATGCACAAAAGACCAGACCAGACATCTCTCTAAAAAGATATGCAAATAGTTGAAGGCACATGAAAAGATTTTCAATATCATCAGCCATAAAAAAATGCAAATCAAAACCAGAATAAAATGCCATCTCACATCATTAGAAGAGCTGCTATTAACACAATGGAAAATAACAAATGTTGGAGATAATATGGAAAAACAGGAACACTCATTCTTTGCTGGTGGTAATGTAAAATGGTGCGACCAATGTGAAAGAGAGTTTGGCATGTCCTCAGAAAGCTAAGTATAGGACTATCATATGACCTGGTAATCCCATTTTTAGGTATACACTTAAGAAAATTGAAATCAGGGACTCAAACAGATATTTGCACATTGATGTTCATATTGGCATAATTCACAATTGCCCAAAGATGGAAGCAACCCAAGTGTCCATCATACAATGAATGGATAAATAAAATATGATATATATATACACAATGGAATATTATCCAGCTATGAAAAGGTATGAATACATGTGACAACATGGGTGAACCTTGAAGACATCATGTTGAGCCAGTCACAAAAGGACAAATATTGTAAGATCTCATTAATTTGATACAATTATAATAAGCAAACTAATAGAGTCAGAATCTAGAATATAGATTATCAAAGGACAGGGGCAGGGGATAGGGAATGAAAAGTTAAGGTTTAAAATGTACAGGATTCCTATTTGGAATGATGGAAATGTTTTGGTAATGGATGTTGTTGATTCCCAACATTTTGAATGCAATTAACAGCACTGAAATACATATCTGAATATGATTCAAAGGAGAATGTTAGATTGTATGTATGGTGTTTTAGTTTGCTAAATGCTGCTGGAATGCAATATACCAGAAACAGAATGACTTTTAAAAAGGGAATTTATTGCATTGCAAGTTTCCAGTTCTAAGGCCATGAAAATATCCAAATTAAGACAACAACAAGGGGTTACCTTCACTCAAGAAAGGCTGATGCCATCTGGAACAAACTCTGTCATCTAGGAAGGCACTTGGCTGGCATCTGCTGGGGTCTTTGGCTTCTAGAAACCTCTATTAGCGGGGAAGTCACATGGTGAAATCTGCTAGCTTTCTCTCCTGGCTTATCATTTCATAAGGCTTCCCTGGGGGCATTTTCTTTCTTCCTCCCCTTTTTCTAAAATGATTCCCTTTTAAAGAACTCCAAGCAGCCCCACTTTGAATGGGTGGAGATGCATCTCCATGGAAACAATCAAAAGATCCTATCTGCTAGGAGAACCTGGAAAGATGGCAGAATAGGATAGGTCAAGTTCACCGCTCCAAGGAACAGCTAGAGAAGTGACAGAAAAATGACAGGGACAGCAATTTCAAGGTGTAAGTAACCTGGGAGGGTCTTCTACAACACATAGGGAAGCCCTGGTTGAAAAAGTAGAAGAATTGAGGTACAGAGAACCAGAGGCCATCCAGCTGGTGCAAATAGCCTAATGTACCTCTTTTCAAATGGACGCTGGGAGCCTTCAGGAGTGCATGGACAGAGAAACAGGGACAAGGAAGTAAGCTAAGCTGTATTCCTTGAAAGCGCAACACTCATGCCTGCTGTTCCTGCCCTGTGACCCGCCACTCCCCCCACACCCCCATGCACCTGAACCCCCATCACCCATCCCTTCACTGTGCTCCAAGCACCCCTACGAAACTCCCCTCCCTGCACATCCCCAACCCCCTCTCTGTGCATCCCAACTCCACACTGCTGTTACTGTACAAAAGCCATGGATTCTCCTGCCTGATGCGCTCAATAACCAATTCCAGAGACACCGGGGTTTCAAAGAGAGAAAAAATTTATTACTATGCATGCATGGTAGGAGAGCAGACAGCCTAATGGCCCAAAATCTGTCTCCCCAAACTGCAGCTATTCAGATAGTTTTATTAGAGAAAAGTTGGGTAACGTTTAGGGTAATGAGTACAGTGGTCCCAGATGATGTAACTACATGTGATCTAATTATTGAGCATGCACAGATTGATTATATGCTTAGTCACTGAGTGTATGAAAGAAAATGACAGAATAGAGTATAGGTGCCTAGTTGCTTAAAGTCTAAGCTACTGCGCATGTCAAGTGGGCCCACTTAGGCTAAATCCAGTTTCTGTCATCAAGATAATTTGGGACTTGGGGTGGGTTAGTTCTGGGTGGACCCAAGACCCTTCATTAACAGCCATTAAGGGCTATCTTTAGTGATTACAAGACTTTAAAATTGAAAAACTGAATACCTAGGTACAGATGATGGTTAGTCACAAGGTTATTACAATCACAGGGGCAGAAGATAATGGCTATACAATCGTTATCACAGATCAAGGCAGCAGCTGGATTACAATTCAGAGATTTCATGTGTTTCCCTTTGTACTCCAATATTCCAGAAAGCAAAAAGGAATCTTTATATAATGATTCACTAATCAAACTCATCCCTTAAATCCTGTTTTTTTGGTTGCACTGTCACCCCGTGCATGCACAGAAGCCTGTCCCAGGCTGACCCACCTCTCCCGCACAAACACACAGTCTCATCCCCCCTCCAAAGACCCACTCACACATGTCCCCTTGATCCCACCTCCCCGTCCCCGGCCGCTGCAAGCAATCACCTGCACATCCTAGCTGCAGATACTCACCTTCATACCTGTGCCACACCCACTCCCAGCCCATACAGTCACACAAACCTGCCCCACCCTCCCTGAGCTCTGAGCATGCCTACATCAGCATCCGGTCCCCTGGAATCCTGCAGGCACACACACCCACCCATACCACACTCCTACAGCTCTGGGCAAATGCTGACCTGCGCATCCAGTCCACACCCGCCCCCAGCACATGCAGGCATAATTTGGCATCACTGCCCCGAGCTCTGCAGATGCGCACAACCAGGGCCCTGTTCCCCAGACCCATGCACACGCAAAGCCACTTCCTTCCCATCAGGCACCCATGTATCTGTGCACAAACCTCTTGAGCCATACTTACCAGCCCCCTGCCCCGCACACATGCACACCCTTGCATAACACCCTGGTACAAGTACCCTTCTCCTACACCTAACAAGTGGTCTTGTGTGCATCTCTGACACATAGTGCCCACCTTGCACATGTGTGCACCCCTACATCACGCCCACCCACACTGATGAACTGGTGCCATGGCCCTGCCAACTCAACATAATCCACCCTTGACACATGTCCAGCAAACCCTGCAACCTATGCTCTGCCCCTACACATTTACACATCTGCATTCTGGCCCCCTGCACAAGAACTCATCCATGCCCTGCCATCCATGTGCCTGGATTTCTGTACCCTGTACCCCACACCCTGACATCCACAACCCACAGATTCCACACTCTCACATCTTGCCCACGTACCAGCACCAGCACATCCATACAGCACCCCCATCTGCTTCCCATCACCCACTACCTCTGTGTTGCATGCTGCACCCTGCTCTTGTGCTCCAAGGCCTGCCTGAGCTGCACCTCACCCCCATGGCCACCACACCACACCTCCACAATCTAGTGACACACACCCCACACTAACAGGCACCACCTTAGTGCCCCCAACCTGAACATATATCTTCGTGCAACCTGACACTGCACTGTTGTGCCCCTCCCACACCGCATATCTTGTTCCACACCTATCCTGAAAATACAAAACTTTAGACTGCTGAAGGAAATCAACTTCCAAAGTAACCCTATCAAGATATTTACATACCATGGAGACAACAGAAAATTATTAAACATATGAAGATGGAGATGTATAGAGTCCAGTATAATGACCAAATTAAAACAACAAAAGAGACACCAACTTTGGAACAACCAATCAGAGATTTTCATATAACTCTACTGAATAAAATCAGTGGATGGCTAATGACATAAAGGAGATCAAGAAGGTACTAATAGAGCACAAAGAGGAATTTGAAAGAACAAACAGAAAAATAGCAGATATCACAGAGATTAAAGTTGCTGTAGACCAAATAAAAAATATACTAGAGACACACAATAGCATATTTGAAGAGGGAGAGGAAAAAAGAAGCAAACTAGAAGACAAGACAATTGATTTCAAACACACAAAAGACCAAAAAAGATGGGAAAATTTGAATTGGTTCTCAGGGAAATCACCGACAAAACAAAGTGCACAAATATAAGAATCATCAGTGTCCCAGAGGGAGAAGAGAAGAGTAAAGGGCTAGGAAGATTGGTGGAGGATATAATAGGGGGAAACTCCCTAAACATTTATGAAATACATAAATATGCAAATCAAAGAAGTTTAATGAATTTCAAATAGAATAAATCCAAAAAGGCCTTCCCCAAGACACATACTAATCAGTCTCAAATGTTGAAGAGAAGTAAAAATTCTGAAAGGGGCAAGAGAAAAACAATTTACTACATACAGGGAAACCATGTAAGACTGAATTTGGACTACTCAACAGGCACTATGGAGACAAGAAGGCAGTGGTATAATATATTTAAAATCCTGAAGGAGAAGGACTTTCAGCCAAATAGTCTGTACCCAGCCAAATTGTCCTTCAAAAATGAGGGAGAGATTATAATTTTCACAGACAAGAAAAGGCTGTGGGAGTATTTCAAAAAGACACTGGCCCTATAAGAAATACTAAAGGGAGTTCTGTTGACTGAAAAAAAAGACAGGAGAGGGACGTCTGGAGGAGGGCACAAAATTGAAGAGTACCAGTAAGGGTGATTTAAAGGATACAAAGAGAAAGAGGGCAAAGAATACATAGATCTGTCAAGTAAAATCCAAAGGATAAGACGGTGGATTCAGGAAATGCATTTATACGAATAACTTTGACTGTTAATGGGCTAAATTTACCAGTTAAAAGATACAAATTGGTAGAATGGATTAAGAAATACAACCCATTTATATGCTGCTTACAAGAGAATCACCTTAGATGCAATGATACAAATAGATTGAAATTGAAAGGATGGAAAAAGATGTTCCATGCAAGCTGTAACCAAAAGAAAGCAGGAGTAGTTATACTAATATCAGAAAAAATAGACTTTAAATGTAAAGACATCATAACAAACAAAGAAAGACACTATATATTAGTAAAAGGAACAATTAGCCAAGAAGAAATAACACTCATAAATGTCTATGCTCCCAATCAAGGAGCTGCAAAGTACATGAGACAGACATTGGCAAAACTGAAGGGAGTGATAGGTATTTCAACATGAACAGTAGGAGACTTCAATACATCACTCTCTTCTATAGATAGAACAATCAGGCAGATAATTAACAAGGAAATAGAGAACTTAAATAATTTGATAAATGAATTAGATCTAAAAGACACTTATATGCCATTATACCCCCAAAACACCACCATATGCATTCATCTCTAGTGCTCATTGAACATTCTCCAGGATAGATCACATACTGGGGCACAAAACAGATTTTCATAAATTTAAAAACAGTGAAATTATTCAAAGCACTTTCTCTGATCACAATGGAATGAAGCTGGAAATCAATAACCACCAAAGAATGAGAACATTTGCAAATATACGGAGATTAAATAACACACTCTTAAACAACCAGTGAGTGAAAGAAGAAATTGCTAGAGAAATCAGCTACTAGCTAGATATGAATGAAAATGAGAATACAACATATAAGAATTTATGTAATCTGGAAAAGGCTGTGCTGAGAAGGAAATTTATTGCCCTAAATGCCTATATTAAAAAAGAAGAAAAAGTAAAATTGAGGACTTAATTGCTCACGAGGAGGAACTTGAGGAAGAATAGAAAACTAACCCCAAAGCAAACAGAAGAGAAATAACAAAGAATAACAAAGCAGAGTTCAATGAATGTGAGAACAAAAGAACAACAGAAAGAATCAGTAAAACCAGAGGTTGGTTCTTTGAGAAAATTGATAACATTGATGGGCCACTAGCAAGGCTGATAAAGATAAAAAGGTAGAATGTGCAAATAAGCAAAGTGACAAATGAGAGTGAGTCATTATCCCAGAACCTGAAGAAATAAAAAGAGGATACCATTAACAACTATATGCCAACAAACTAGACAACTTAGATGAAATGGACAAATTCCTGCAAACACATGAACAAGCTACACTAATTCAAGAAGAAACAGAAGATCTCAAGAAACCAATTGCAAGTGAAGAGATTCAGTCAGTCAACAAATATCTTCCTAGAAAGCAAAGCCCAGGGCCACGTCTTCACAGGAGAATTTTATGAAACATTCCAAAAATAAATAACTCCAGTCCTGTTAGACTTTTCAAAAAAATTGAGGAAAATGAACATTACCTAATTCATTTTATAGAGCTAAGATCGCTTTAATATCTGTTCCAGTTTGCAAGCTGCTGGAATGTGATATAGCAGAAATGGAATGGCTTTTAAAAAGGGGAATTCATTAAGTTGCAACTTCACAATTCTAAGGCTGTGAAAATGTATAAATTAAAGTAAGGCTATAAAAATGTCCAATCTAAGGCAACCAGGGAAAGATACCCTGGTTCAAGAAGGCTCATGATGTTCAGGGTTTCTCTCTCAACTGGTAAGGCACATGGTAAACATGGCGATGTCTGTTAACTTTCTCTCCAGGTTTCGTGTTTCATGTAGCTCCCCCAGGGACATTTTCCCTCTTCATCTCCAAAGGTTTCTGGTTGTGTGGACTTTTTTTTCTCGGCACCCTGCAGTAATGACATTCCTTTGTTCTTCCTCATGCAAAAACATTTTTAAAATTTGTACATTTAGTCACAATCATTATGTACTCTAGGCATTCCTAGATTATACCATCTCAATCATTATCGTCTATCTTTCTTCTTTATTTCATTTGTGCCCCCAGCCCTCCTCCCTCTATCATTCTCACATTCAGCTTCATTCAGTGTTTTAACATAATTGTATTACAGTTAGGTAGTATTGTGCTGACAATTTCTGAGTTTTTATATTCAGTCCTGTTGCACAATCTGTACCCCTTCAGCTCCAATTACCCAATATCTTACCCTATTTCTATCTCCTGATGGTCTCTGTTACCAACGACATATTCCAAGTTTATTCACTAATGTCAGTTCATATCAGTGAGACCATACAGTATTTGTCCTTTTGTTTCTGGCTAATCTCACTCAGCATAATGTCCTTAAGGTCCATCCATGTTTTACATACTTCATAACTTTATTCTATCTTGAAGCTTCATAATATTCCATTGTATGTATATGCCACAGTTTGTTTAGCCACTCATCTGTTGATGGACATTTTGGCTGTTTCCATCTCTTTGCAATTGTAAATAATGCTATGATAAACATTGGTGTGCAGATGTCCGCTTGTGTCCTTGCCCTCATGTCCTCTGAGTATATACCTAGCAATGGTATTGCCGGGTCATATGGCAATTCTATATTTAGCTTTTTGAAGAACCGCCAAACTGCCTTCTATAGTGGTTATACCATTTGACATTCCCACCAACAGTGGATAAGTGTGCCTCTTTTTCCACATCCTCTCCAGCACTTGTCACTTTCTGTTTTATTGATAATGGCCATTCTGGTGGGTGTGAGATGATATCTCATTGTGGTTTTGATTTGCATTTCCCTAATGGCCATGGAAATTGAGCATCTCTTCATGTGCCCTTTGGCCATTTGTATTTCCTCTTCTGAGAAGTGTCTGTTCAAGTCTTTTCCCCATTTTGTAATTGGGTTGGCTGTCTTTTTGTTGTTGAGTTGAACAATCTCTTTATAAATTCTGGATACTAAACCTTTATCTGATATGTCATTTTCAAATATTGCCTCCCATTGTGTAGGCTGTCTTTTTACTTTCTTTTTTTTTTTACCACATGTATTACTGTATCACACATTTGTTTTTTAACAATTTTATTTAAATATATTTATTTTAAATATATCAATTATTTCAATATGATTGGTTTCCTTTTTTTTTATTAACGGAAAAAAAAGTTAGCACAACATTTAGAAATCATACCATTCTACATATGCAATCAGTAATTCTTAACATCATCACATAGATGCATGATCATCGTTTCTTAGTACATTTGCATCGGTTTAGAGGAACTAGCAACACAACAGAAAAAGATATAGAATGTTAATATAGAGAAAAGAAATAAAAGTAGTAATAATAGTAAAAAAAAAAAAAAAAACCCAAAAAAACCCTATAGCTCAGATGCAGCTTCATTCAGTGTTTTAACATGATTACTTTACAATTAGGTATCTTTTTACTTTCTTGATGAAGTTCTTTAATGTGCAAAAGTGTTCAATTTTGAGGAGTTCCCATTTGTTTCTTTCTTACTTCAATGCTCTTGTTTTGGGTGTAAGGTCTAGAAAACCACCTCCAAGTATAAGATTTATAAGATATTTCCCTATATTTTCTTCTAACAGTTTTATGGTCTTAGATCTAATGTTTAAGTCTTTGATCCATTTTGAGTTAACTTTTGTATAGGGTGTGAGATGGGTCCTCTTTCATTCTTTTGCATGTGGATATCCAGTTCTCTAGGCACCATTTATTGAAGAGACAGTTCTGTCCCAGGTGAGTTGGCTTGACTGCCTTATCAAAGATCAATTGTCCATAGATGAGAGGGTCTATACCTGAACACTGTATTTGGTTCCATTAGTCAATATATCTATCTTTATGCCAGTACCATGCTGTTTTCACCACTGTAGCTTCATAATATGCCTTAAAGTCAGGTAGCGTGAGACCTCCGACTTCATTTTTTTTTCTCAGGATAGTTTTAGCTATTCGGGGCACCCTGCCCTTCCAGATAAATTTGGTTATTGGTTTTTCTAGTTTGTAAAAGTAAGTTGTTGGGATTTTCATTGGTATTGCATGGCTGTGTGGACTTTTGTGGCTCTAAAGCTTTTTCCAAAATAGTTTCTTCTTAAAGGGCTGCAGCAAGCAACTCCACCTTGAATGGGTGGAGACACATCTAGGTGGAACCCATCTAATCAAAAGTTACCACCCACAATTGGGTGAGTCACATTTCCATGGAAATAATCAAAAAGCTCCACCAAGTAATATTGAATAAAGATTAAAGAATTTGGCTTTTCTGGGGTACACAACAGATTCAAAGCAGCACAATTCCAAAACTGGGTAAAAATGCTACAAGAAGAGAAAACTAAAGTCCAATCTCCCTAATGAACATAGACATAAAAATTCTAAACAAAATATTAGCAAATTGAGTCCAACAGAACATTAAAAGAATTATGCACCATGACTAAGTGGGGTTTATACCAGGAATATGAGGAAACTTCAACATGAGAAAATCAGTTAATGTAATACAACAATTAACAATGGAAAAAATCATATGACATCTCAATTGGTGCTGAAAAGGCATTCAATCAAATTCAACATCTTTTTCTGATAAAAACACTTCAAAAGGTAGGAATCAAAGGTAACATCCTCAATATGATAAAGGGCATATATAAAAAATCCATAGCAGCATTGTGCTCAATGATGAGAGACTGAAAGCTTTCCCCCTAAGGTCAGGAATGAGACAAGGATGCCCTCTGTCACTGCTATTATTCAACATTATACTAGAAGTTCTAGCTAAAGCAATCAGGCACATAAAAGAAATAAAAGGCATCCAAATTAGAAAGGAAGAACTCAAACATTTACAGATGACGTGATACTATAATAGGGAAATCTTGAGGAATTTACAGCAAAGTTACCTGAGCAAACAAACAAATTTAGCAAGGTTGCAGGTTATAAAATTAATGTGCAAAAATCAGTAATGTTTCTATACACAAGCAATGACCTAACTGAGGAGTCACTTAAAGAAAAATTTCACTCAAAATGGCAACTAAAAGAATCAAGTATCTAGGAATGAACTTAAATAGAGATATAAAGGACTTGTACACAGAGAACTACATAACATTGTGAAAAGAAATCAAAGAAGATCTAAGTACTTGGAAAGACATTCCCTGCTCATGGATAGGAAGGTTAAAGGTAGTTAAGATGTCAATTCTACCCAGATTGATTTTCAGATTCAATGCAGTACATGTCAAAATTTCAACAACCTACTTTGAAGACTTGGAAAGGCTAGTTACCGAATTCATCCTGAAGGGAAAGAGACCCCAAATAGCTAAAAGAATCCTAAAAAAAGAAGAAGAAAGTGGAGGTTTAACTCTCCCAAATTTTAAAACTTATGATAAAGCCACAGTGGTCAAAACAGCAGGGTAATGGCAGAAAGATAGAAGTATTGACCAATGAGATTGAATCAAGAGTGCAGAAAAAGACCACCAAATCTATGGTCAAATGATCTTTGACAAGGCCTCCAAATCCACTTAGCTCAGACAAAATAATCCTTTCAATAAATGAGCATGGGATATCAGTTGCCAAAGAATAAAGGAGAACACTTACCTTACACCCTGCTTTGTAAACTTTACACCCAAAGCACAAGCAACAAGAAAAACAAAATAAATGGGAACTCCTCAAAATTAAATGCTTTTGTGCTTCAAAAGACTTTGACAAAAAGGTGAAGAGGCAGCCAACTCAATGGGAGAAAATATTTGAAAATCACACATAGAATAAAGGTTTGATATCCTGTATACATAAAGAAATCATACAACTTAACAACAATAGAACAACCAACCCAAATTATAAAATAGGCTAAAGATATAAATAAATATTTTTCTCAAGAACAAGTACAGATAGCTAAAAAGCACAGGATGAGATCCTCATCTATATTAGCTATGAGGAAAATGCAGATCAAGACTACAATGAGATACCACCTCACACCTATAAGAATGGTTGCTGTTAAACAGTTAGGAAACTATAAATGTTGGAAAGGATATGGAGAAATTTATGCACTCCTTGTAAGAATGTATAATGTTACAGCCACTATGGAAGACGGTCTAAATATAAAGTTGCCCTATAACTCACCAACACCACTACTCAGTATATACCCAGAAGAGCTGAAAAAAGCAACACAGAGTGATCTGCACTTGGATGTTCATAGCACCATTATTCACAATTGCTAAGAGATGGAAACAGTTCAAGTGCCCATCAACAGATGAGTGGATCAACAAAGTCTGGTATATACATATGCCTTAGATTGGACATTTCTGTAGGCTTGTTTTATTTTTATTTAATTAAATTAATTAATTAATTAATTAATTTGCATGGGCAGGCACCAGGAATAGAACCCAGGTCTCCGGCATGGCAGGCAAGAACTCTGCCTGCTGAGCCACCGTGGCCCCCCCAACTTGTTTTAATTGGACATTTTCTCAGCCTGAGAACTGTAAATGAGCAACTCATTGAATTCTTCTTCTTAAAAGCCATTCTGTTTCTGGTGTATTGCATTCCAGCAGCTAGCAAACTAGAACAGATTTTGGTACTGAGAGTGGGGTGCTGCTGCAGTTTGCAAATACCAAACATGTTGGGACGCCTTTTTAAATGGATAAGGGCAAAGTTTTGGAGGAGTTGTGAGGCGTTTGATAGAGAAGGCCTAAAATGCTTTGAAGAGACTGTTGGTAGAAGTGTGGACTCTCAAGATACCTCTGACGAACACTTAGACAGAAAAGAGGCATGTGTTATTGCAAACCAGAAGGAAGGCAATCCTTCTTTTAAAATGGCAGATAATCTGGCAAAATTGAGTAGTGACTTTGGCTGGAAGGCAGATTTTAAAAGCCATGAATTTGGATATTTAGCACAAGAGATCTCCAAATTAAATGTGGAAAGTGCAACCTGGTTTCTCCTCACAGCTTATAGTGAAATGCAACAGGAGAGAGATGAGCTGAAAACTGAATATCTTTTGTACAAAGAAACAAAAAATTGATGTCCTGGAAAATTCTGGGCCTCCAGAAATGGAGACCCCAGAGAATAGTGCTCCATTTGAGGATTTAGCCAAATATGAAACCAGTCAGCCATTTCAGAGAAAGTCAGGATTGGTCATGGAATTATCCAGGAAGGATTTGTGGAAACTCCTTACGTCTGATGGGCATGATCCAAGGCTACTGCATAGAAAGCCAACGAGAGTGCTGCGGGCCCTGTATAAATAGCAACTGCCAGTCTGGGCTGGGGTATTCAGAGAAGGGACACATTGGAGGAAAAATAACTTCAGAGGCAAAACCATGGAGGCTGAGGTCTGAGGTCAAGAAGCCTCGGGCCAGGAGAGCAGAACCACCCAAGCCCATGGAGAGGGTGAGTTTGCCCCAAAGGCAGAGGATGGGCCTTCCACTTTGGTGCAGTGGAAGAGTCATGCCACCTCAGGCCTTGGAGAGAGTGAAGCACATTTCTTGGGGTTTGGGGAGAGCCTGACTACCACCAAATGGAGGGGTTGAGTGTGTGCCCTGGAGATGACAGAGAGCCTGGGTGCAGCCCTGATGCTTGGAGAGGGTGGAGCTGAGAAAAAGGTGGTCCCCCAATGTCCCCCAAGGTTGCATTCAGAGTGAGGCAGGCCTCTGAGTAAGCATTTGGAAAGGGTGTGACTGCCACTTTCAGAAGCCCTGAGGATAAATGATTCTCAGATTTTGAATCTAATGGACTTTGCCCTGTGGGTTTTTGAAACTGTATGGGTTCAGTGACCCCTGTGTTCTTTCTTCCCTATGGAAATGTGTATATGTATCCCATGACTGGTCCTCCTTTGTATGTTGGCAGCAAATAACTTGTTATAATTTTTCAAAAACCCAGAGCCATAGAATTTTGCCTTAGAACAGACCATGTCTGTAACTAATTTTGAAGGAGTTTGTACTGTTTTTAAGTTTGTATTTAATTGTATTGCTACTGAAATGGTTTAAGGATTTCTGATATTGTTATGAAATTAATGTATTTTGTATATAGGAAAAACATGTCTTTTTTTAGGGGCCAGAGGGTGGAATGTTCTGGTTTGAAAGGATGTATGCCCCCTAGAAAAGCCATGTTTTAATCAAAATTCCATTTCATAAAGGTAGAATAATCCCTATTCAATACTGTATGTTTCAAACTGTAACCAGATCATCTCCCTGGATGATGTGATTTAGTCAAGAGTGGTTGTTAAACGGAATTAGGTGATGACATGTGTCCACCCATTTGGGTGGGTACTGATTGGTTTACTGAAGTACTATAAAAGACAAAACATTTTGGAGAATAAGAGATTCAGAGGGAGCAGAGAATGCTGTAGCACCACGAAGCAGAGAGTCCACGACCCAGAGGCCTTTGGAGATGAAGGAAAATGCCTCCCAGGGAGCTTCATGAAACCGGAAGTCAGGAGAGAAAGCTAGCAGATGATGCTATGTTTGCCATGTGCCCTTTCAGCTGAGAGAGAAATCCTGACTGTGTTCCCCATGTGCCTTCTCACTTGAGAGAGAAACCGTGAACTTCATCGGCCTTCTTGAACCAAGGTATCTTTCCCTGGATGGATGCCTTCGATTGGACATTTGTGTAGGCTTGTTTTATTTTATTTATTTATTTGTTTGTTTATTCATTTATTTATTTGCATGGGCAGACACCAGGAATTGAACCCGGGTCTCCAGCATGGCAAGCAAGAACTCTGCCTGCTGAGCCACTGTGGCTTGCCTGACTTACTTTAATTGGGACATTTTCTCAACCTTAGAACTGTAAATGAGCAACTCATTAAATTCCTCTTCTTAAAAGCCATTCTGTTTCTGGTATATTGCATTCCAGCAGCTAGCAAACTAGAACAACATATGATAGAATATAATGCAGCAGTAAGAAGAAGTGACATCCTGAAGCACGTGAGAAGATGGATGAGCCTTGAGGACATAATGCTGAGTGAAATAAGGCAGACACAAAAGAATAAATACTGTATGATTCCACTTTTATGACCATGGTAACGGTAAAATCACAGGTTTATAATACAGAATATAGGGGACCTAGAGATACATGGAAGCTTGAGATGGGTGAACAGTTAGCTAATGAGGTTGAACTCCAATGTAAGGAAATAGATAGAAGTGAATGTGGTTCACTAGTCAGTCTATAAGTAATATTACCATATTGATGATGAAAATGATTGGAAGGGGTTGTATAGACTCATTTGTACCACTGATTACACTACAAATATAAATAAATTCTTGCAGGAACTACTGCAAAGTTGTGAATCTTGTTCAGATGTTTATAAATTCAAGGTATGGGGGAAAACTGCTATTGCATGTTATGGGCTATGTTTAACAGGAAAACATCAACAATGCTACAACGATACCAGAGGTACATAATGAGGTGAGGGACCAGAGTTAGTGGGAGGTTTGGATATTCTGTTTGGTGAGGATGTGTTCATTGTTTATCTTTTTCTTGGGAACAATGAAATTATCTAAAATTGAGAGTGTTGATGGACTGCTGACTTTGGATATTATACACAAGGTCCAGTAGATGGAGATGGTTTTAAGATGCACTGACTGAGAACTAAATAGGCAAACATGGTGTATACACAGGATCAAACATTGTGCTGCTACAAAAAGGAACAAAATTGTGAGGCATGCAATGATGTGAATGTAGCTGTGGGACATTTGGTGAGGCAAAATAAGCCAAAAACAAAAGAGTAAATGTTGCATAATCTCATATAGAAAATATTTATAAGGAAACTGGAGCCTAGATTGTAAGCTCTTATAGCAGTCATATTTAGTTCAGAGCAGTAGTTATTTTTGGATTTTGAGGGGTTATTTTATATATGTGTAAATTGGTATTTAGAGATAAGAATAAAGTCAATCAGGTTGGGATTAAGGTAATTCAGAATACATGGATAAGGAAGGCATTTGTCATCTACTCTTTGAGACCAAAGTAAGAAAGCTTTATTTTGTCCAGAACCTAAATTTTCTGTAGCACATAATGTAACTCAACCTGTCTGGATAGATAATTTAAACAGTCCAAACACAGGGAGCCCAGAATATGAATGAGAGCCTTTAATCATGTATATCTTAATGTAATCATCCTAGAGTGTATTAAGCAGATTATCAAAAAGTATTGGCCAAGTCCCTTGAGGGATGGAAGAAAAAATATGGAGCTATTAAACTTTACCGCTGAGGAAACCCCAGATACTATGTCATACATTAGAGATACCTAAATCAATACACTGAGCCCTTGATCTTGAGTCTTGCTCTTGTGAAACTTATATATGTAGTGGAGAAGCTTAGCCTACCTATAGGTTTGCCTACAGGTCACATCCAGAGGACCTCTATTGTTGCTTAGATGTGGCCTCATTCTCTTTCATCCCAACTCTGCAAATGAAACCATTGCTCTTCCCCGCTACATGGGACATGACATCCAGGGTTGAAAGTCTCGCTGGTGGCATGGGAGATGACTCCCAGGGATAAGCCTAGTCCTGGCACTGTGGGATCAACAAAGCCATCCTGACCAAAAGGGGGAAAAGAAGTATAATTAATAAAGTATCAGTGGCAGAGAGTTCAAATAGAGTTGAGAGGCTACTCTGGAGGTCACTCTTAGGTAAGGTTCAGTTAGACATTGCTACCTATCATAACTTGCCAAACCCCAAACAAAGCCATTTCTGTCAATGCTAAAGAATAGTTAAGGTATTAGATCAGATTCTAAAAATGTTCCATGCACTAGGGTAATTTTCCAGAAACCTAAAACCTCCAGATGCGTCTCTGGACCAGATAAATCCTGAAATTCAGAGGGGCCAGCCTCTCCAGAATATCAGCTAGCTCCATCCCCCTGATCCATATTATTGACAGCCCCTTCCAACATGAAAAAGTTAGAATGGGCATAGTCCAAATACTCTAAAGTGTGTGTTCTAGCTTGCTAGCTGCCAGAATGCAATATACCAGAAGTGGAACAGTTTTTTAAAAGGGGGAATTTAATAAATTAAAAGTTTACAGTTCTAAGGCCATGAAAATGTCGCAATTAAAGCAAGTCTAGGGGCAGGGAGGGCTGCTGGGCCAGATGATGTGGCCTGGCGGCGTCCGCGAGCGTGCTATCCCCGCCTCGGGGCCTCCTCATGACTCGCCGCGGCCACGAGCAGCCGGCGCAGTAGCGTCACTCCCCCATGGCACCGGCCCCGTCGGGTCTCCACAGGTCCGGGCCGGTGTCGTCGCTGCCCCGGGCTCCTGCTCCTACTCACACGGGCTCATAGCCCGGGGATGGAGGAGAAATACTGCGGGGACGTCCTAGCCGGCCCCGGGGGCGGCGGCGGCGGCCTCGGGCCGGTGGACGCGCCCAGCAGCTCGATTAATGAAATATATCGTGTTACTATGTTTCACTAAATTTTTGAAGGCTTTGGGACTGTTTGAATCATATGATCTTCTAAAAGCAGTTCATATTGTTCAGTTCATCTTTATATTAAAACTTGGGACTGCATTTTTTATGGTTTTGTTTCAAAAGCCATTTTCTTCTGGGAAAACTATTACCAAACATCAGTGGATCAAAATATTTAAACAAGCAGTTGCTGGGTGTATCATTTCACTCCTGTGGTTTTTTGATCTAACTCTTTGTGGACCACTAAGGACTTTGCCGTTATTTGAACACAGTGATATTGTTGTCATCTCACTACTCAGTGTTTTATTCACTAGTTCAGGAGGAGGACCAGCAAAGACAAGAGGAGCTGCTTTTTTCATTATTGCTGTGATCTCTTTATTGCTTTTCGACAATGATGATCTCATGGCTAAAATGGCTGAACACCCTGAGGGACATCATGACTGTGCTCTCACTCACATGCTTTTCACAGCTATTTTCTTCCTAGGTGTGGCAGATCACAAGGGTGGAGTATTGCTGCTAGTACTGGCTCTGTGTTGTAAAGTTGGTTTTCATACAGCTTCCAGAAAACTCTGTATAGATATAGGTGGAGCCAAACGTCTTCAAGCTTTATCCCATCTCGTTTCTGCACTTCTCTTGTGCCCATGGGTTGTTGTTCTTTCTGTGACGACTGAGAGTAAAGTCGAATCTTGGTTTTCTCTCATTATGCCTTTTACAACGGTTATCTTTTTTGTCATGATCCTGGATTTCTATGTGGATTCCATTTGTTCAATCAAAATGGAAGTTTTCAAATGTGCCCACTATGGATCCTTTCCCATTTTTATCAGTGCTCTCCTTTTTGGAAATTTTTGGACACATCCAATAACAGACCAGCTTCGAGCTATGAACAAAGCAGCACACCAGGAGAGCACTGAACATGTCCTGTCTGGAGGAGTGGTAGTGAGTGCTATGTTCTTCATTTTGTCTGCCAACATCTTGTCATCTCCCTCTAAGAGAGGACAGAAAGGTACCCTTATTGGATATTCTCCTGAAGGAACACCTCTTTATAACTTCATGGGTCATGCTTTTCAGCATAGCTCTCAGTCAGTCCCTACGTTTATTAAAGAATCACTAAAACAAATTCTTGAGGAGAGTGACTCTAGGCAGATCTTTTACTTCTTGTGCTTAAATCTGCTGTTTACCTTTGTGGAATTATTCTATGGCGTGTTGACCAATAGTCTGGGTCTGATCTCAGATGGATTTCACATGCTCTTTGACTGTTCTGCTTTGGTCATGGGCCTCTTTGCTGCACTGATGAGTAGATGGAAAGCCACTCGGATTTTCTCCTATGGGTATGGCCGAAGAGAAATTCTCTCTGGATTTATTAATGGACTTTTTCTGATAGTAATAGCTTTTTTTGTGTTTATGGAATCGGTGGATAGATTGATTGATCCCCCGAAATTAGACACACATATGTTAACACCGGTCTCAGTTGGAGGACTGATAGTAAACCTTATTGGTATCTGTACCTTTAGCCATGCTCATAATCATACCCATGGAGTTTCTCAAGGAAGCTGTCACTCATCTGATCACAGCCATTCACACCATATGCACAGCCACAGCCACAGTGATCATGGGCACAGTCACAGCCACGGATCTGCAAGTGGAGGCATGAATGCCAACATGAGGGGTGTATTTTTACATGTTTTGGTAGACACGCTTGGCAGTATTGGTGTGATTGTATCCACCATTCTTATAGAACAGTTTGAATGGTTCATTGCTGATCCTTTATGCTCTCTTTTTATTGCTATATTAATATTTCTCAGTGTTATCCCATTGATTAAAGATGCCTGTCAGATTCTGCTTCTAATACTGCCACCAGAATATGAAAAGCAGCTACATATTGCTTTGGAAAAGATACAGAAAATTGAAGGCTTAATATCCTACCGAGACCCTCATTTTTGGCGTCATTCTGCCAGTGTTGTGGCAGGAACAATTCATATACAAGTGACATCCGATGTGCTGGAACAAAGAATAGTACAGCAGGTTACAGGAATACTTAAAGATGCTGGAATAAACAATCTAACAATTCAAGTGGAAAAAGAGGCGTACTTCCAACATGTGTCTGGACTGAGTACTGGATTTCATGATGTTCTGGCTATGACAAAACAAATGGAGTCCATGAAATATTACAAAGATGGTACTTACATCATGTGAAACAACTCAAGAATTACCCTTGATATATAACTAATGAAGATTACATGGTTTGATATTTATAATATTGCCAGAAGGAAGAAAATTGCCCATAATTGCACAGAAACACTTTACCATATTGAAAAAGGTTTTAAAGCTCTCTACTGTTGGATCAAATAATCTTTCTTAAAGGAGATTTCAATACACAACGAAGTATTAATTGTGCAAGTAAAAACATTCAAATTATTTGTGTACAAAGAATCTTCATTTAAGTCAACATAATGGATCATATCATCTTGGAAAATGGACAGATAATGGATTATAGTGAAGACCAAAATTACTGTTGTGTGTTTACTTTCTGTGAGAAAGCATCTCCATTGTAAATATATATTTACATGTTTATTACAAAGACACAAATGAAAAATTGAATTTTTAATCAATTTTTTGCATCGCCTAAGGATAAAATTGAAATAAAAGTTCTATATTTATGGATTTTCTGTATATAAAACTGGTTTCTAATTATAACTTAAATCCATTAAGTAAAATCTATATTGCCACTTTAAGTGTATACTAAATTATTTGGAAGAAACTTCAGCTGGTGATAAGAGACAAGCAGTAAGATAAAGGAAGTGTAACTTTACATTTTTTTGATGTGTTACAAAACCAGCCATGCTGTAAAATAAATTTTTTACTTTTGGTAATATTTGCAAATGAATAATTAATTTATTAGTGTAAACAACAAATACTAAGTTGTGTCTGTATTATTCATTCACTTTCTTCTTCCTCCAAAGTGAAATGTTCCATTTTCTGGTATCCCAAGCTTATCAAGCTGGTATCTAAGCAATGTTAGACTTTTTATCTTTTCATTTAGTTCCGTGTATTATGGAACAGTAAGTTGAGCAAATCATAAATAATTGTCAACTCAGGGTTGAACTCTCTGCCTATGGATGTAACTTCTAAAAAATTTCTGAAATATATGAATATATTAGAAATATATAGGTAAAGAATAGGTAGTTTTTTTAAGGTTTAATTTTAAAAAACTTGTCCATAGACATTGGGGTACCATGAAATCAAAATATTTACCCTGTGATTACTTTCTAATTTATATTTTTTTACTTCTGTTTAAACTGAAGGAATAGTCTGAAAAGGCTGTACAATAAAGAAATATATAATAATATATGCAATTTTATGAACACCAAAAAATGTTATCCAAAAGAAACTTTTGAATATCTATTTATAAGCATCTGAATATTTTCATTCTTAAACTATAAATTTTGATAAGTAGGATGAATGAATTTTAGTGTGGAGACTATTTTCTTATCTATACCATAATGTCAAACATATATTGTAAATAATATTTTTGTCTTAGCAATTTCAATATGTGAAGTTTCTATCTCAAGTGAAAAGGCACATGGCGAACACAGTCAGCATTTCTCTCTTATCTGGAATGGCACATGGCAAACACAGCATCATCTGCTAGCTTCCTCTCCAGACTTCTTGTTTCATGACTTTCCCCCAGGGGCAATCTCCTCATCTCCAAAGGCTGGTGGGCTCTGCTTCATGGATCTCATCATTCTGTCATCCTTCTCTACTCTCTCAGACTCTCCAAAGTCGCTGGCTGGTGGAGTCTGTGGTTCTCTTGGCCTCGTGGCTCTGCTTGACTCTGCTGTGGTTTTTTTTTGTCATTCTCAAAAGAAACTCTCCAAAGTGTCTTCTCTTTTATAGGATTCCAGTAAACTAATCAAGACCCACATAGAATGGGTGGGGACACATCTCCATCTAATCAAGTTTAATACCCACAATTGATTGAGTCACATCTCTGTGGAGATAACCTAATCAAGTTTCCAATCTATAGTACTGAATAAGGATTAGAAGAAACTGTTGCTCCCACAAAATTGATCAGGATCAAAACATGGCTTTTCTAGGGTACATAAATCTTTTCAACCAGCACAGCGTGGAAGAAAGATCAAAGGTAATAGTGAAGTTATACAGAAAAGGTAGGGTTTAACTAATGAGTATGATTGCTGAATCATTTCATTGATATTTCTTTTAGTCTCCAGTATCTTAGGCAGCTAGAAGTGAAAAACAAAAATTGTGGAATTGTAACCCATACCAACCTCTGAAAGCTGTTCTAGAACCAATTGTTGTGATGTACCTTGAAATATATTGCTTTTTTGTATATATGCTATTGATCACAAAAAAAAAATAGGAGTAGTATAACAGATAAGATGTTTTAGCAAATGAGTATGAATTCCAAATCCTTCCATTGATATTTCGTTTGGTCTCCAGTGTCTTGGGGCGGCTAAAATAAAAAATAAAAAATTGTGGAACTGTCACCCATACCAACCATTAATATCTGTTCTATAACTACTTGTTAAAATGCACTAAGAAATTTATTACTTTTTTGTATATATATTTTATTTCACAATTTAAAAAGATTTTTTAAAAAGATCACACCCAGTTGATACTAGTCAATGTTAAAGAACATGGCTTTTCTGGGATACAGAACAGTTTCAAACCATTATATATGATAACAGATTTTTTTTTTAATTCCACCAAACTACACTATGGAAATAGTGAACCCTAAGTTAATCTAAGGACTTAATTAATAGTACAATTATAAAAATGTGCTATTATCAATTGTAACAAATGTTTCATACCAATGCAAGGTGGGGATAGTGGGGTGGTATATGTTAATCCTTATATTTTATGCATGATCTTTAAACACACAACTTTTCTAATAATAATAACAGTAAAAGTAAGGAAATTGTTGCTCAGAGAGATAAAATAAGGGTAGACTTGATTTGAAATATTCTTTGCCTGTACAAAGAAGGAACTCAATAAATACACAGCAATTGAAATACATAAATGTAATCATACACTATTGGAGCTTTTGAAATGGCTTTTTAGCTCAGAAAAATTTCCTTAATATCCATCCATGTTTTGAAGCATATAAATAGTTCCTTCCTTTTTTATTGCTGAGTAGTATTCCATGCTATGGATATATCACAGTTTTTATAACCATTCACCTATTAAAGAACATCTGGGCATTTACATATTTTCATTATTATGGAGAAAATAAACATATCATTGCTCTAATGCTAGGATCCATTGAGCACAGTTTTCTCTGTGGACATATTTTTCATTTCTCTATGATAAATGCTCAGCAGTCATATTGTAAGTACATGCTTACTTTTAAAAAACTCTCAAAACTATTTTCCAGAGTGTCTGTAACATTTTACATTTCAATAATGTATGCAAGATCCAGTTTTTCCACACCCTCATTAGTATTTGGTCTTGTCATTATTTTCTATTTTAGCCATTTTAAAGTGTGTAGTGATATATTGTATCCTTTTCTCATTTAAATGAGAATTTTCTTTCTAAAGTGATGACAAAAAAGGTGAAGTCAAAAGGCAATTATTAAAAAAACATGAATCTTGATTCTCATATAATTGTTCTTTCAACAAGATTAGAACATTTTAATTTAAAACTAATAAATCACAGTTCTATATTACTTTTAAGATTATTTTGTCTAAAAATGACACATTTCACCATGTGGGAGACCTGGGTTCAATTCCCAGCCCATTCACTTCCCCCCCAAAAAAAATCAACAAGTGGTGCTGCAATGACAGGATAGTCACATGGAAAAAGAATGAAAGGTGACTTCTACCACACAGTATACAAGAAAAAAAAGACATTTGAGAATTAATCAAGGTATTTCTACTGGGATAGTTTATCTAAGTAAGTGAGAAAGGAACCACAGTGTATCCCCATTAACCTGGAATTCAGATTGTAAAGTCAATGACTGTTGCCAGCAATGGACATGCAGGAAGCCATCAAAAACTTTGTAAATTCAAAGTCAGACTGCTTCTACAAACTGAAACATGTTTTGTTGAATCACAGGAATAAAAATGGGGCATTGGCACTATATTCAATGAATATAGTCTTTATGTATGGAAGTGCCTTGTTGAGTGGTTATGATTTTTCACAGTCTTCTTTAGTGAGTTTTCTACTTTATTGGTAGTATATTCTTTATTATAATCCATCCAAACAACTGTTTACAAAGAATATTACAATCTGGAAGTCAGGAGGCATTGTAGCTTTCCACTAGAAATAAACCAGCTTGTTTCTGCAAAGTAATTTAGTAATAGCTGTAGAAGGCCAACATAATCCAGAGAAAAATGAACTCAAGAATGAAATTAAGACTAAATGCTCTAATTCTAATTTTTATTAATTATTTCACCCATTTTTATGAAAACTTCCCTGCATTATCAATAAAAGTAGCCATTTCTATCCTTGCCTATATCTTAATACAGATATTATGGGAAAAATAGGACATAAAGCTCTGCTAGTTCTCCCGCTATACCCCCCAAACATCAAAATTGTCTTTTTCATGATTTGTACTATTGTAGGATGGCAAGTACATGTGAAGTTAATCGGGAGGGGATAATGGGAACAAATTGTCATAACCAAACCACAGATTTTTCTCTTTTTATGTGGCTCTTGACATGTCAGAAAGAACAATGTCTCCTCACAAAACAAAACAAAACAAAAAAAAAAGAGGAATGAAGTGAAGAGGAGGGAGCCAAAGAGGGCACCCTTATAATTAATGCTATAGGGTCAAAGACATTTTTTTTCATGGGCAGGCACTAAGAATCAAACCTGGGTCTCTGGCATGGCAGGTGAGAAATCTGCCATTGAACCATCATCACACCATCCTAAAGACTTTCTCTAATCTTTAAAATAAATCAAGTATTGCTATTATCAAGCACATTTCACTTTTTGTATTTTACTTTCTCCAGTTTTTGACATGAATATTATCTTTTCATTTGAAAAAAATCTAAATGATCCATGAATTCATTAAGATAATTACTTCGTCACTTAAGTTCTTGTGGCCAGAAAGATGTTGGTAATAGGTTGGGAACAATGTAATTTATGGCAAATCTCTATGCTTTACTGATCATAAGGTGCTTCTCTATGTAATTAACAGTTTTCTCTTTTTATTAAATATAATCTCATTGAATTATTTTTTATTTCACCAAAGTTCAATTCTCTGACTTTGTCTCTGCTACCCCCAAATATTTTTTCCCTATAAATGGGGAAAAGGGGAAGGAGGAGAAGAGAAGTTAATTTTTTTAATTCTACAAATTCAATAATTTTATATTAAAATATATTTACATAAATTATTTTATATTAAAATTACTATATTAAATAATATAATAATTTTATATTATTCACCACTGGGGGTTCTCTATTCTGCCCCATTGATTTATGTATGCATTTTGGTTTCCTAAAGCTGCCAAAATGCAATATACATGAAATGGGTAGGGTTTTTCAATCAACTTACAATTTACAGGCTGTGAAGATATCCAGCTCAAGGTACCAACAGGAAAATACTTGGACTCTGCAGTACTGGCTACAGGTGAGCTTTGGCTCCTCTGTCACATGGGAAGGCACATGGTGGTGTCTGCTAGTCCTTTTCTCCAGGTGTTGTTGCTTTCAGTTTCTAGCTTCAGGGTTTTGGTGCTTTCAGCTTCTAACTTCAATGGCTTCCCCTTTGTTCTCAATGGATCCTCTCTTAGCTTCTCTGGGGCTTTTCTCTGTGAGCTTCTCTTACTTGAGTCTCTTATCTTCCATATGTGTTTTATCCTCTTATAAAGGACTCCAGTAACGGAATTAAGACCCACCTTCAATGGGGTGGGTCATATCTAGTTGAAATACCCAAGCCAAAAGGTCTCACCTACAATAAGTCTGTACCCACAGGAATGTATTAAAATAATATAGTTTTTTCTGGCGGTACATAACACTTTCAAACTACCACAGTGTGTATACCTCTGCTATACTACACAATGTGCTGATTAATGTAGTTATATCATAAGTCTTGAAATCAGGTATAAAGTTTAACCCCATTTTATTACTATTTTTCAAAATTTTTGTTGCTACTCTAGTTCCCTTGACTTTCCATACAAATTTTACAAAAAAAATTTATAAATTTATATATAGCTACAAAAATTCATGTTAGGATTGGATAGGAATTATGTCAAACTTGCACATCAAATTTGGGACTATTGACATCTTCACTATGTTGAGTTTTTCAATAAATGAATGCAGTACATCTCCCCATCATCCAGGTCTTACTTCTTTCATCAATATTTTATTGTTTTCAGTATAAAACTCCTGTATATGTTTTTTCACATTTACCTTCAATTTTTCAGTGTTTATAAATGGAATTGTATTTTAAATTATGGTTTCCACATGACTGATGATGATATGTAAAAATGCTATTGGTTTTTATGTTACTCTTTGTTCTAGTTTGCTAGCTGCTGGAATGCAATATACCAGAAACGGAATGGCTTTTAAAAAGGGGAATTTAATGAGTTGCTAGTTTACAGTTCTAAGGCCGAGAAAATGTCCCAATTAAAACAAGTCTATAGAAATGTCCAATCAAAGGCATCCAGGGAAAAGATACCTTGGTTCAAGAAGGCCGATGAAGTTCAGGGTCTCTCTCTCAAGTGAGACGGCACATGGCGAACACAGTCAGGGCTTCTCTCTCAGCTGGAAGGGCACATGGCAAATACGGCATCATCTGCTAGCTTTCTCTCCTGGCTTCCTATTTCATGAAGCTCCCCAGGAGGTGTCTTTCTTCTTCATCTCCAAAGGTCACTGGCTGGTGGATTCTCTGCTTTGTAGTGTTGCTCTCTCTGAATCTCTCTGAAATGTTTCCTCTTTTGCAGGACTCCAGTAAACCAATCAAGACCCACTCAAATGGGTGGAGACATGTCATCCCCTAATCCAGTTTAACAACCATTCTTGACTAAATCACATCAACCAGGGAGATGATCTCATTACAGTTTCAAATATATAGTATTGAATAAGGATTATTCTACCTTTTAGAAATGGGATTTATATCAAAACATGGTTTTTCTTAGGGGGCACACTCTTGTATTCCATGATATTGCTGAACTCACTTATTAATTCTAGCTGTTAATTTTTAAGTTTTGGAATTTTCTATTTAGACTATAGTATAACCTGCAGGTAGGGAAGATTTAATTTTGTCATTTTTTATGTATATGCCTTTCCTTTCTTTTTCTTTCTTTATTGCACTGGTTATGATTTTCATTACTATGTCAAACATCAGTGGTGAAATGGATGTTTTTGCCTTGTTCCTGATTCAGCAAGGAAAGCATTCAGTCTTTCACCATTAAGTATGTTAACTGTAGGTTTTTTTAGTAGTTGTTCTTCATCAAGTTGAAAAAGTTCTACTGTGTTCTTAGTTTTCTTTTATTATAAATGATTGTTGAATTGAGTTGAGTGCTTTCTTTGCTTTGATTGATATTATCATGTGACTTTTCTTCTTTAACTTGTTGATACACTGAATTACAATGTTTTTTTTTAAAGATTAAACCAACCTGGCATTGCTGGAATCAGCTGCACTTGGTTATGGTGTATAATTCTTTTAAAACACTACTATATTAATTGATTAAATTTTTGTTAAGGATTTTTGTATCTATATTAATGAGGATATTGGTCTATAGTTTTCTTTTTGTACTACTTTGTCTGGCTTTGGTATCATAAAATGAATTGTGAAATTCTCCCTCCTCTTTTATTTTGTAGAAAAGATCGTGTGTAGAATTCATTTCTTTTCTTGTCAGAATTCTACAGTGAAACCATCTGAGCCAGAAGATTTCCTTCTCAAGAATTTTTAAATTACCAATTCAACTTATTTAATAGCTATAAGGCTATTCAAATGATCCGTTTCATATTGGGTAAATCGTGTTGTTTGTGCTTTTCAAGGAACTCGTCTATGTCATGCAACTTGTCAAAATGTTGTGCAAGTTCCTTTTGGCTTCCAAACGTGATGAAAAATTGACTCATTCCATTTTTTTCCTTGTCTGTTAGGTGTTGCTTCTCTTTTACTACTTCTAAAATTTTTTCTCTGTCTTAGGTATTCAGAAGTTTGGCTATGATTCATCTTGGTGTAGATTGTCTTGGGTTTATGCTGTTAGTTCCCTCAACATTTTGAATATATTGTTTGTGTTTATGTTTATGTCTTTTGTCACATTTGTGAAATTTTCAGCCATTATTACCTCATATACTTTTCCAAATAAACACTATTTTTCTTTCCTTCCAAGACTCCAGTGACAGAAGTGCTAGAACCTTTATTGTACTACCACAGGTCCCTGAAGCACTGCTTATTTGTTTTATAGTCTTTTTTCTCTGATGTACAGATTGGTAAAGTTCTACTGTTCTATCATCAAATTTTTTTATTCTTTCCTATGCATTCCTCAATCTGCTGATAAGCACCTCTATTGAGATTTTTGTTTCAGTTATTGTAATTTCCACTTCTAAAATTTGGTTTGTTCCTTCTTTATAATATTTATTTCTTGTTGGAAGTTTCTTTGCTGAGACTTTTAAAAAATTTGTACTAAGCATATTGTAAATACTTTTGAAGTATTATTATGATGGCTGCTTTAAAATCCTTGTCAGACAACTCTAGCATGTTTCTCATGTCAACATTGTTTCTGTTGATTGCCTTTTCTTATTTGTTCAATAATAGGTTAATGGAGATATAATTCACATACTATAAAGTTCATTTTTAAAGTGTACAAATTTTTGTATATTTACAGGGTTATACAACCATCACCGCTATCTAATTAACTTTTAACTCATTCTAAAGTAAGCCCCTGTCCTCTCTTCTCCCACTGTCCTTCTGAAAGATATGTTGAAGCCCTATCACCATTACTTCAGAATATGGACTTACTTCTAATAGAGTGATTGCAGATATGATTAGTTAAGTCAAGATGAGGTCATACTGAAGTAGGACAGACATTAATCCAATATGACTAGTGTCCTTATAAGAAGATAAGAAGAGACACCAAAGCAGAGACATACATAGGGAGTGCTATATGACAACAGAAGGAGATATGGAGCAATGAATTATTTACAAGCTAAGGAATGCCAAATATTGATGGGAACCACAAAAAGCCAGAAGAGGCACGGAAAGATTTTTCACCAGAGCCTTCAGGTAGAGAGCAAGGCCCTGCTAACACATCGATTTTGGACTTCTAGTTTCCGGAATTGTGATAGGACATATTTCTGTTGTTTTAAGTCACCCAGTTTGTAGTAATTTATATGGCAGCCCTAGGCACCAATATGCACCAATTAATGAATGCTGTCTCTAAAGATTTTCCTATTGTAGACATTTCTTATAAATGGAATCATACAATACATGGTTTTTTACGTGGATTCTCTCACTTAGCATAACATTCCCAAGGCTCAATCATGATTTATACTTCATTATTATTGTTATTGCCAAATGCTATTATTCCATTGTGTGGTGAATTTGTTTCCTAGTATTGCTGTAACAAATTATAACAAACTTGCAAATTTATCATCTTACAGGTCTGGAGGTCAGAAGTTCAAAATCAAACTAACTAGGCTAAAGTCAAGGTGTTAATAGGGCTGGCTTCTTGTGGAGGCTCTGAGAGGACATTTCTGTTCCTTGCTTTTTTTTAGGTTTTAGAGGCTGACTGCATTCCTTGGATCCTGGGTCCATCTTTGCATCACAGCAATCTCTTCTGTTTTCATAGCTCCTACTACTGACTCTAATCCTTCTGCCTCCTTCTTAAAAGAATATTTGTGATTATATTGGGACCACACAGATCATCCAGAATAATCTCCCCATCTCAATATCCTTAACTCAATTGTGTGTCCAAAGTTCCTTTTTCCAGGTAAGTGAAAATATTCACAGGTTCAGAGTACTAGTAGGACATGGAAATTTTTGTGGAGGAAGTCTGCTATTATTAAGCCTACAACACAAGGATGTATCACATTGTGTTTATTCATTATTCAGTTAATGGATATTTGGATTCTTTCCATATTTTGGCTAATATGAAAGATACTGATATGAACAGTTGTATATAAGTCTTGGGGGATGCATGTTTTCATTCTCTTGGGTATATACTCAAGAGTGGATTTTCTGTGCCATATGTGAGCTTTATGTTTAAACTTTTGAGGAACTCCCAGACTGCATTTCAAAGTAACTGCACCATTTTACATTCCTAAAAGCAGTGTATGAGAGTTCCGATTCTCTATATCCTCACCAACACTTGTTATTGTCTGTTTCTTTTTTTATTCTAGTTATCCTGCTGGGTGTGAAGTGACATTTTCTTGTAGTTTTGATTTGTATTTCCATAATGATTAATGATACTGAATATCTATTCATGTGATTTTTTTTCCACTTCTATATCTTCTTTGGGAAAATAGCTATTCAGATATTTTGCGATTTTCAATTGGGTTGTCTTTTATTGTTGAGGTGAAAGAGTTGTTTATATATTCTAGTTACTAGACCCTTATCAGATATATTTTCCAATATTTTTTCCAACTCTAAAGGTTCTCTTTTCACATTCTTGATAGTGCCAGTTGAACCACAAAAGTTTTAATTTTGAGGAAGTCCAAATGATGCATTTTTATTGTGTTGCTAAACTTTTGGTGTCTTATCTATAGAGCTGTTGAAAAATCCACATTTGTGAAGATTTACTCCCACATTTTCATCTAAGAATTTTACAGTTTTGGCTCTTTCAATTTGGTCTATTTTCAATTTGGGGTTAATATTTGTATATGATGTGGAAAAAAATCATACTTTTGCATGTGGCTATCCAGTTGGCCTAGACCGCTTGCTGAAATACTATTTTTCTCTCATTGTATTATTTGGTACCCTTGTGGAGAATCATTTGACCATAGATATGTGGGTTTATTTCTGGACTCAATTCTTTTCTGTTGACCTATATGTCTATCTTTATGTCATAATTACAAGTTTTATTACTGTAACAAGTTTTGAAATCATTAAGTATGAGTCCTCCAACTTCGTTCTTTTTCATGATTGTTTGGGCTATTCTGAGCCCCCTGCATTTTCTATGAATTTTGGGATTAGTTTGTCAATTTCTGCAAAAATGACAGTTTAAATTTTGACAGGGATTTTAATGAATTCCTAGATGATATTGTCTTAGCAATATTAAGTCTTCCATTCAGTGAATGTGGGCAGTCTTTCCAGTTATTTAGGTATTATTTAATTTCTTTGAATCATGCATAGAATCTTCCATGTACAAGAAATACACTTTGTTAAGTTTATTCCTACATATTTTCCTTTTTTATACTATTTCAAATGGAACTATTTTCTTAATTTCATTTTAAGATTGTTCATTGTCAATGTTTAAAAATACAGTTGATTTTTATATACTGATCTGGTATTTTGAAAACTTGAGGTAATCACTTATGAGTTCTACAATTTTCATGGGACTTTCATAGGAACTTCTAAATACATGATAATTTCATTTGCAAATCCAGACAATTTAACTTTGTCTTTTCAAATCTGGATCTCTTCATTTATTTTCCTTGCCTAAACATCCTAAGACCTCCAGTGTAATGTTGACTAGAAATGGGGAGAGTGGACGTGCTTGTATCATCCATGATTGCAGGAGGAAATAATTCAGATTTTCCCTATTAAATATGATGTTAAACATGCAATTATTATGGTTAACATTTACCAGGTTGTAGAATTTCCCTTCTATTCTTAGTTTATTGAGCTTTTTCTTGGGCTGTGTCAAATGATTTTTCTGCATCTATTAAGATGATCAGGTGACTTTTGGTTTTTGCCCTTTATTCTATTAATATGTTATAATAATTTATTGATTTTTAACATTTTTATTGCAAAATATATATACAAAACAGCAATAAAATTTGAAGTATATTATAACAAGTAGTTATAGAACAGATTTCAGAATTTGGTATGGGTTACAGTTTCATGATTTCAGGTTTTTCTTTGTAGTTGCACCAAAATATTGGAGACTAAAAGAAGTATCAGTGTAATGATTTAGCAGCCATACTCAATTGTTAAATCCTATTTTCTCTGTTATAACTCCTCCTTCTCCTTTGATCCTTCTCCCTTCATAAGAGGTATTTGAGCTATGCCTATTCTAACTTTTCCAGGTTGAAAAGAGGTATTGCTCAGGTAGAATAGGGGGAACAGAACTAGTTGAAGTTCATGGAGAGGCTGGTCCCTCTGGGTTTCAGGACTTATCTGGCTTAGGAACAACTTGGAGGTTGTAGGTTTCTGGAAAGAAATCTTAATGGGCAAAAATGTTGTAGAATCTGAGCTAGAGCCTTAGGTGTTCTTTAAGGTTAACAGGAATGGTGATGGTTGGAGTTCAGCAAATTATGTTAATTAGCAATGTCTAACTGAAGCTTTTATAAGAGTAGCCTCAAGAATAACCTCTTGACTCTATTTGGACTCTGTTAGCCACTGATATCTTATTTTGTTGCATTTCTTTGCCCCCTTTTGGTCAGAAAGGCATTGCTGATCCTGCCATGCCAGGGCCAGGCTCATTCCTGGGAATCATGACCCATGTTACCAGGGAGACTTTTTCACCCCTGGGTGTCATATCCCACATAGAGGAAAGGGTAATGATATTCCTTGCAGAGTTGGGCTTAGAGAGAAGCCATATCTGAGCAACAAAAGAGGTTTTTGGAAGTAACCCTTATGCATAACTATAGGTAAGTTTAGCTTCTCTGCTTCAGAAATAAACTTCATGAAAAAAGACCTATGATCAAGGGCTTGGCCTATTGACTTGGGAGTCCCTAATTGTCATGGTCAGGTTCATGTGTCAACTTGGCCACTCAGTGCCTGGTTGGGCAAGTGCTGGCCTGTCTGTTGCTATGGGGACATTTCATGGACTTGAATCATGATTACATTGGCTGTATCCACAGCTGATTGCATTTTAATTAGCTAAGAGGAGTGTCTTCTGCAATGAGTGATACTTAATCTATTCAGTGCAAGGCTTTTAAGGAGGATTCAGAAAAGACAGTCAGTCTTCCTGCTCTTGCCAGTGAACTTCTCCTATGGAGTTCATCCAGACCCTTCATTAGAGTTGCCAGCTTCACAGCCTGCCCTGCGGATTTGAACTGTTCCATCCCCATGGTTGTCCAGTCAGCCTCTCCTGAGAGTTCATTTCTGACTTCATCAGAGTTACCAGCTTGCAGCTTGCCCTACGGACCTTGGAATCTACATTCCAATGGTTAAATGAGATACTTTTACAAATTTTATATATGCAGATATCTCATGCTGATTCTGTTTCTCTAGAGAATGCTAGCTAATGCACTAATGTTTGAGACACTGTCAGGGGTTTCCCCAATGGTAAAGTTTAATCGTTCCATATTTTTCTCCAGTCATTAAAGAGGCTTTGTCAATAATTTTTAATTATCTTCATAATATAATCAGGAATGCTTCTGGGTATTATATTAAACTATACAGAATTGGAAGCCCTCATTCCCATTCTGGACTCCATGTGTTTGACTTATTTAAATGAGCTTTCCAGACAGGTTGAGTTAGGTTATGTGTTACAGAAAATTTAGGTTTTGGACAAAACCAACCTTTCTTCCCATGGTTGCATACAGTAGGTGAAGTTCTGAAATACAGACAATGGCATTCATTACCTTGTATTCTGATTTACCTTAGTCTTGACCAGATTTGCTTCATTCTTATCTTTAATAGAAGACTGATTTCTTTTTCTGTTTGTTGTATGTAGCAATGCTGACTTTCAGAGCTGCAGAATGCCAACTCTGAGTCTTACATGTCACATAGATACGCAAAGTTCTAGGGAGATAGCAGGTTATACATATATAGCACAGTATCTCAAAATCTAGAAATAACATTTACAGCTTCAGACTAAATGTGACTGCTATAAGAGCTTACAATCTAGGGCCCAATTTTCTTATCAGTACTTTCTAAAAAATATGATACAATTTTGTTTTTGGCTTTTTTTGTACCACATAATGTCTCCAAGGTTCATTCACTTTATTGCATGCCTCACAACTCCATTCCTTTCTGTAGCTGTCCAATATTTTATTATATGTATACATCACAGTTCGCATTCTATTTCTCAGTCAGTGTATCCTTCAGCCACCCCCTTCCATTTGGCATAATGTACAATGTCCACAGTCAACAATCCATGTCTCACATTATCCTCATTTAGTTGTACAATTGTCAACACTCTCAATTTTACACAATTTTCATTGCTCCAAAGAGAATAACAGATAGACATACCTTCACCAAATAAAAAAATCTAAATCATTCCTTAACTCTTCTCTCCCCCCAGTTATTTACCTCTGGTATTGCTGTAGTACTGTTGATGTCTTATTAAATCTAGTCCATAGCATGCAATAATAGTTTTCCCCTTATACCTTGGTATTTAATCTTTGTACAAGATTCCTACCTTTGAAGTAGCTCATGGAAGAACTTATTTACATTTGTAGTGTTAATCATTGGGATACATGGCTCTATATAACCCCTTTCAAATGTGTGTACTTTCCATATGGCAATATTACTCATATACTCACTAATGAACTTCCTTCACTTCTATCCATTCCCTCATATTTAAGTTCAACCTCATCTAACCGTTCACCCATCTCCAGCTTCTGTGGATCTCCAGGTCCTTATATTTAAAGTCACAACAGCAAAATCATGCAGTATATATCTTTTTGTATCTGCTTATTTCACTCAGAATTCTGTCTTCAAGGTTCATTCATGTTGACATATGCTTTATTATGTCATTTTGTCTTACTGTTGCATAATATACCATAGTATGTGTATACAACATTTTGCTTATCCACTCATCTGTTGATGGGCACTTGGATTATTTACATCTGTTTGCAATTGTGAATAATGTTGCTATGAAAATTGATATGCAATTGTCTGTTCATGTCACTACTTTCAGCTCTTCTGGCTATATATCAAGTAGTGGTTTGCTGGGTCATAGGGCAACTCAATATTTAGATTTCTAAGGAACTGCAAAACTGTCTTCCATAGTGGCTGTACCAGTATAAATTCCCACCATCATTGCATGTGACCCAATTTCTCCACATCTTCTCCAATATTTGTAGATTTCTGTCTGATTAATATCAGCAATGTTTTGTAGTTCTCTATGTATATGGCCTTTACATCCCTGGTAAGTTTATCCTAGTACTTGATTGCTCTAGTTGCTATTTTCAGTGGAATTTTTTCTTAATTGTCACTTCAGTTAAGTTGTTTCTTGACTATAGAAACATTACTGATTTTGCACATTAATCTTGTATCTCACCATTTAGCTGAATTTGTTTATTAGCTCAAGAAGCTTTGTCATAGATTTCTCAGGATTTTCCACTATAGCATCATGTCATCTGCAGATAATGAAAGTTTAGCTTCTACCTTTCCAATTTGGATGTTTGTTCTAGTTTACTAGCTGCCAGAATGTGATATACCAGAAACAGAATGGCTTTTAAAAGGGGAATTTATTAAGCTGCAAGTTTACAGTTCTGAGCCCATGAAAATGTATAAATTAAAGCAAAGCTATAAAAATGTTCAAACTAAGGAATCTAGGGAAAAATACCATGGTTCAAGAAGGCCAATGACATTCAGGGTTTCTTTCTCAACTAGAAAGGCACATGGTGACCATGGCAGCATCTGATAGCTTTCTCTCCAGGCTTCTTGTTTCATGAACCTCCCACAAGGGCGTTTTCCTTCTTCATCTTCAAAAATCTCTGGCTGCATGGGTTCTTGTGGTTCTCATAGCTCTCGTGGCTCTCTCCAAAATGTTTCCTTTTTCAAAGGATTCCAGTAAAATAATCAAAACCTACCTGAAATGGGTGGAGTCACATCTCCCTCTAGCAAAGATTTATACCCCAAATTGGGTGTCACATCACCATGGAGATAATTGAATCAAGTTTCCAACCTATAATATTAAATAAGAATAAAAGAAATGGCTGCCTCCATAAGATGGATCAGGATTAAAACATGGCTTTTCTAGGGAACATAATACTTTCAAACAAGACATTCTGCCCTCTGAACCCTAAAAAAGACATGTTTTTCCCATATACAAAATACATTCATTCCCTCACAATATCAAAAAGCCTTAAACCATCTCAGCAACAATACAAATGCAATACAAAGTCAGAAAGAGGACAAAAATCTCATCAAAGTCAGTTACAGGCATGATCTATTCTAAGGCAAAATTCTCCTCTGGCTCTGGACCTATGAAACTCAGAACAAGTTATTTGCTGCCAATATACAAAGGAGGGACAGTCATAATCCCATTTCCATAGGGAGAAATTGAAAGGAACACAGGGGTCATTTGACCCAAGTATTTTTGAAGACTTTCAAGGCAATCTCTGTTAGATTTCAAAGTCTGAGAGTCATTTATCTTTGGGGCTTAAGATAGCAGCAGTCCCACCCTTTCCAAGGGCCTATACAGTGGCCCACCTCTCTCTGAATGCAACCTTGGGGGACATTGGGGACACCACCTCTTTCTTGGCTCTACCCTTTCCAAGAATTGGGACCACACCTGGACTCTCTGCCATCTTCAGGGCACATGTTTAACCCCTGCATGTGGTGGCAATTAGGCTCTCCCCAATCCCCAAGGAATGTGTTCCACCCTCTCCAAGGCTTGAACCTGAGGTGGCACAACTTTTCATTGCAATGATATGGAAGGCCAGTCCTCTGCCTTCCAGGCAAACTCACCCTCTCCATGTACTTTGGTGGGTCTGCACTATGGGTCCAAGACTTCTTGACTTCAGACTCCAGCCTCCATGGTTCTGCTTCTGAAGATATTTTACCTTCCCTTTGTCCTTTTTCTAAGATTTTTGGTCCAGATTGGCAGCAGTTGTGTTTATACAGATCTCACAGCACTCTTGTTGGTTGTCTATGCAGTAGGAATGAATTATGCCCATCAGACAGAAGGATTTTCCACAAACTCTTCCTGGATAACTCCATTTCCAAGTCTGGCTTTCTCTGAAATGGCTGACTTGTTCCTTGGCCCAAATCTTCATGTGGGAGACCATTCTCTGGGGTCTCCCTCCCGGAAACCTAGAATTTTCTGGAACATCAATTTCTGATTTCTTTGTACCCAAAAGTTCGGTTTTCAGCTTATCTCTTTCCTTTCGCTTTTCACTATAAACTGCGAGGAGAAACCAGGCAGTACTTTCCACATCTCTTCTGCTAAATATCCAAGCTCATGGCTCTTAAAATATGCTTTCCATCTAAAAGTCTGGGGTCAGTTTTGATAAATTTTCTGCAACTTTAAAACAAGGGTTGTATTCCTCCCATTTTGCAATAGCATGTCTCATCTTTCTCTAGAACATTGTCAGAGGCATCTTTAGAGTCCACATTTTTACCAATAGTCTCTTCAAAGCATTCTAGGCTTTCTCTATCAAGCTCCTCACAAACACCTCCAAAATCTTCCTCTTATCCATTTAAAAAGCCATTCCAACATGTATGGTATTTTCAAACTGCAGCAGCACCCCACTTATCTGGTAGCAAAATCTGTTCTAGTTTGCTAGTTGCCATAATGTGATATACCAGAAAGGGGGTATATCCCAGAAATTTCCAGAAAGGAGGAAATTTATTAAGTTGCAAGTTTACAGTTCTAGGCCTGTGAAAATGTCCAAATTAAAGCAAGACTATAGAAATGTCCAACATAAGGCATCCAGGGAAAGATACCTTGGTTTAAGAAGGCCAATTTTCCTTCATTCAAAAAAAATGAAGCTCAGGATTTCTCTTCCAACTGGAGAGGCACATGGTGAACATGGTGAGGCCTGCTAACTTTTTCTCTAGGCTTCTTGTTTAACGAAGCTCCCCCAGGGACAATTTCCTTCTTCATCTCTAATCATCTCTGGCTGCATGGGCTCTCATCATTCTCATGGTTCTGAAGCTTTTCCCAAAAAAATGTTTCCTCTTTTAAAGGATTCCAGTAAAGTAACCTGAAATTAGTGGAGTCATATCTCCCTCTAATCAAAGATTTACCCATAATTGGGTGCATCACATCTCAGTGGATATAATCTAATCAAGTTTCCAATTTACAGTACTGAATAAGGATTAAAAAAATGGCTGCCTCCACAAGATCAGAATTCAAACATGGCTTTCTAGGTACATAATCCTTTTTATTTGCTTTTTATTTATTTTTCCTGCCTGATTGCTGCAGCTAGAACTTCTAGTACAATGTTAAATATTCGTGGTGACAGTGGGCATTCTTGACTAATTCCAGGTCTTAGGGGGAAGTCTTTCTGTCTCTCAAAATTGAGTAGATGCTGGTTACGAATTTTTCATTTATGCATTTTATCGTATTGAGGAAATTTCCTTTGATTCCTACCTTTTGAAGTGTTTTAATTAGAAAAGGATGCTGAATTTTGTTGAATGCTTTTTCAGCATCAGTCAAGATGATCATGTGATTTTCCCCTTTTGATTTGTTAATGATTTCCTTGTGTTGAACCATCCTCGAATTTCTGATATAAACCCCACTTGGTCGTGGTGTATAATTCTTTTAATGTGTCTTTGGATTAGATTTTGTAATATTTTGTTGAGAATTTTTGCATATATATTTATTAGGAAAATTGGCCTGTAGTTTTCCTTTCTTGAAGCATCTTTATCTGATTTTGATATTAGTGATGCTAACTTCCTAAAATTTGTTAGATAGTGTTCTTTTTTCCTCAATTTTTTGGAAAAGTTTGAGCAGGATTGGTGTTAGTTTTTTGGTTTTTTTTTTTGGAATGATTACTAAAATTCCTCTGTGAAGCCATCTGTCCCTGGGCTTGTCTATGTAGGAAGATTTTTGATGACTGAATCCTTTTACTTGTTATTGGCTTGTTGAGATCTATTTTTTTCTAGAGTCAGCATAAGTTGTTTCTCTGTTTCTAAGAATTTGTTCATTTCATCTAAGTTGTCTAGTTTGTTGGCATATAGTTATCCATTGTACCCTCTTATGACTTTTTTATTTCTTCAGGGTCCATGGGCATGACCTCCCTCGATTTCTAATTTTGTTTATTTGCATCTTCTCTCTTTTTTTCTTTGTCAGTTTAGTTAGTGGACCCTTGATTTTATTGATTTTCTCAAAGAACCAAATTTTGGCTTTACTGATTCTATCATTTTTTTTGTCCAATTCATTTATTTCTACTTTAATCTTTTTATTTCTCTTTTATTTGCTTTGAGGTTAGTTTGCAGTTATTTCTCTAGTTCCCCCAGTTGAGGAGTTAAGTCCTTGATTTTTGCTTTTTCTTCTTTTTTAATAAGCATTTAGGGCAATAAATTTCCTTCTCAGCAGTTTCTTTGTCCCATCCCATAAGTTCTGATATGAGTGTCTTCATTTGCATTTGTTTCCAGCTATTTGCTAATTTCTCTAGCAATTCCTTTGGCCCACAGATTGTTTAAGAGTATGTTATTTAATCTCCATATATTTGTGAAAATTCTTGTTCCTTGGTGGTTATTGATTTCCACCTTCATTCCATTCTGATCAGAGAAAGTTCTTTGAATAATTTGTCTTTCAAAATTTATAAAGACCTGTTTTGTGTCCAGCATATGATCTATCCTGGAGAAAGTTCCATGAGTACTAGGGAAGACTGTATATCCTGGTGTTTTGGGGTATAATGATCTATATATGTCTGTTAGGACTAATTTATTTATTGAATTGGTTAAATTCTCTATTTCCTTGTTGATCTTCTACCTAGTTCCATTTATAGCAGAGAGTGTTGCTTTGAAGTCTCTCACCATTATCATTGAAACGTCTATTGCGCCCTTCAGTTTTGCCAATGTTTGCCTCATGTATTTGGAGCTTCTTGATTGGGAGAATAAATATGTATGATTGTTTTTTATTGTCAGTGAGTTGTCCCTTTTATTAATATGTAGTGTCCTTCTTTGTTTCTCATGATGTCTTTACATTTAAAGCCTATTTTGTCTGATATTAGTATAGCTACTCCTGCTTTCCTTGGATTTCAGCTTCCATGGAACATCTTTTTCCATCCATTCACATTCAATCTATTTGTATCCTTAGGTGTAAGATGAGTCTCTTGTAAGCAGCATATAGATAGATCATATTTCTTAATCCGTCCTGCCAATCTGTCTTATAATTGGTGAGTTTAGTCCATTAGCATTCAAAGTTATTACTGCAAAGGCATTTCTTGACTCTACCATCTTATCCTTTGGTTTTTATTCATCAGATGATATATTCTTTTCCCTCTCTCTCTCTTTTGATCCTTTAAGTTACCCTTACAAGTACTCTTCACTTCTGTGCCCTCCTCCAGACCCCCCTTTCCTGTCTGTTTTCTCGGCTGACAGAAGCTCCCATTAGTATTTCTTGTAGGACAGGTCTCTTGTTGACAAATTCTTTCAGCCTTTTTTTTATCCATGAAAATTTTAATCTCTCCCTCACTTTTAAAAAATAATTTTTATTGTGAAATATAACATGTATATAGAAAAGCAATAAATTTCCAAGAATGTTTTAACAAGTAGTTAAAGAACAGATTTTAAAGTTTGGTATGGGTTATAGTTCCACAATTTTTCCTTTTTTCTTCTAGCTGCTCTAAGATGCTGGTGACCAAAATAAATATCAACATAATGATTTGGCAGTCATACTCATTTGTTAAATCCTATCTTTTCTGTTATACTTTGCCTTCTCTCTTTTTTGTAATAAATACCATATATGCAAAGAAAACAATAAATTTCAAAGTACACCACATCAATTAGTTGTAGAAGAGATTTCAGAGTTGGTATAAGTTACAATTCCACAATTTTAGGTTTTTACCTCTAGCTGCTCTAATGTACTGGAGAGTGAAAGAAATATCAATATAATGATTCAGCAATCATGGTCATTTTTTAAACCCTACCTTCCCTGTATAACTCCACCATCACCTTTGATCTTTCTCCCACTCTTTAGGGGTATTTGGGCTTTTCCTATTCTAACATTTTTAGGTTGGAAGGTGCTGTCAATAATATGGAATGGGGGATGGAACTAGTTAACGTTCTGGAGAGGCTGATCCCTCTGCATTTCAGGACTTAACTGGTTCAGGGACACATCTGGAGGTTTCAGGTTTCTGGAAAATTACCCTAGTGCATGGAAACTTCATAGAATCTTAATAATACCCTAGGTATTCTTTAGGCTTGGCAAGAATGGTTTGGGTTCGGGTTTGGCAAGTTATGATATATAGCAATGTGTAACTGAAGCTTGTCTAAGAGTGACCTCCAGAGTAGCCTCTCAACTCTGTTTGAACTCTCTCAGCCACTGACATCTTACTTGTTACATTTATTTTCCCCCTTTTGGTCAGGATGGCATTGTTGACTCCATGGTGCCAGGGCCAGGCTCATCCCTGAGAGTCATCTCCCATGTTGCTAGGGAGACTTTCACCCCTGGATATCATATCCCACATAGGGGGAAGGTCATTGTTTTTCTCCCTCACTTTTGAAGGACAACTTAACTGGAGAAAGTATTCTTATTTGGAAGTCTTTTTCCTTCAGAATTTAAAATATATCATACCACTACCTCCTCACCTCGATTGTGCCTGTTGAGTACTCTGAATTCAATCTTATGTTGTTTCCTTTGCATGTGGCAAGCCCCTTTTCTCTTGCTGCTGTCACGACTTTCTGCTTCTCTTCAACATTTGACAGACTGATTAGTATTTGTCTTACAGTAGGCTTATTTGGATTAATTTTATTTGGGGTTCATTGGGCATCTTTGATTTGCAAATATTTCATAAGGATTGGGAAGTTTTTCCCTATTATCTCCTCACCTAATCTTCTAGCCCTTTTCTCTTCTCTGTCTGGGACACTGATAATTCTTATAGCATTTGAATTCAGTTGTCCTGTCCTGTAGTTCACATAGTCTTTCTTCTAGTCCTTCAAATCTGCTGTTGTGTGTCCATAGTATATTATTTTATTTGATCTATAGTATCTTTCATCTCTGATACCATAGTCTGCTAGTTTTTTATTTTTTCTTTGAAATTCTTCTTTATGGTCTTCTAGTGTCTCCTTGATATTAAGTCATTAGCCATCTGCTGACTTTATTTAGGAGTTTTGTATGAACATCTTTGGTTAATTGTTCAAAATTCTGTGTCTCCTCTGGTATTTTAATTTGGTCATCTGGCTGGGCCATAGCTGCCTGCATCTTCATATATTTCGTGATTTTCTGTTGGCTTCGAGGCATTTGATTATCTTGATAAGGTGATTTTGAAAGTTGATTTCCCTCAGTAGTCTAAACTTTTGTATATGCTTGGGTTTGCATTGAAGTTCTCCTTTTGCACTTGGTTTGTCAGTAAATCCCTGCCAAACCAAGGCTCATACCTTATTCAGGGGATCCAACTCTAATTGAGGATCTGTTTAAAGCTAGACGTATTGGCAGTCTGCCAGATCACATTTTCCGTTTCTTCCCAGTAGATGGCGCTCATGGGCCTCCTCCTCTCAAGCTCACCTCTCGGTTACTGTGGCATACAGCTGAGCTGGATGGAGACCGAGTGCAATTCCCACCAGGTTGACTGTTCCTGTTACACGTTGGAAGCTGCCAACCCTGAGGATGGTGGGTGAGCACTGTGCACCTTAGTGGCGATTTTACTTGTGGGCCCAATGGGTCTGGTCTATGTTAGGTCTAATTTGTTTACAGTATTTTCCAAGCCTTATATGTCTATATTATTCTAACCTTTTATGAAGATTTGGTACTGAAGTCTCCAGCTATTATTGTGGATTTCTTCCATCAGTTTTGTCAGTTTTTATTCATATATTTTGCAACACTATTGTTAGTTGCATATATATTTCTAATATTTCTGATGGGTTGCTCCTTTAATCATTATAGAAGGTACTTTGTCCCTAGTAATACTTTTGATTTTAAAGCCTGTTCATCTCATGTGAGCATAGCCACTCCAGCTCTCCTGGGCACTGTTTCATGGTATTTATTATTTCAAGCCATTTACTTTCAACCTGTGTGTGTCCTTGAATCTAAAGTATATCTCTTGTAGACAAAATATATTTCTTCTATATTCTTAATTCATTCTTCCAGTATCTGACTTTTGAATGAAGTGTTTAGTCAATTCACGTTTAATGTAATTAGTGAAAAGTTATTTATGGTTGCCATTTTGTTATTTGTTTTCTGTATTTCTTATGTATTCCCCCCCCATTCTTCCATTAATTGCCTTCTTTGTTGTTAAATACATATGTTATCTAGTATACCATGGCAATTCTTTTGTTGTTTCTTTATTAGATATGTTTGAGTGTGTCTCTTAGTAGTTGCCTGGAGATTACAATTATCATCTTCATTTAAAACAATCGAGTTTGCATAAATATTAATTTAATTTCAATAGTAGACAAAGATTTGGCCCCATTATAGTCTTGTTCCCTACAACATTATTTTTACTTAATACAAATTGCATATTATACATTATAAGCCCTTCAACACAGTTTTATAATTCTGCTTCTAAATCAGAAAGGATAAGAAAAGTATTAAAAACAAAAACACACTTAATGCATTTTAAATTTACCTATGCATTGACCTGTATTTATTTATTAATTCTTCATTTTTAAATGTAGCTTCAAGGTCTAATGTCCTTTCATTTCAGGCTGAATTACTTGCTTTAGTATTTTTTGAAAGGTAGTTCTGCTAGTGATAACTTATCTCAGATTTTGTTTATCAGAGAGTGTTTTAATTTCTCTTTCACATTCGAAGGATAGTTTTGTTGTATCTATAATTCTAGGTTGGCAGACTTCTTCTGTCAGCACTTTGAATATGCCATTCTGCTGTTTTCTGTATTTATGAATTCTGATAAGAAATCAACTATTAATCATAGTGGAGATCCGTTGTACAGGATATATCACTGCTCTCTTGCTGCTTTCAAGATTCTTTGTCTTTGGATTTCAAAAGTTTGAGTATGTTGTGTCCAGTTGTGGATTTCTGTGTTTATCCTGGTTGAGGTTCATTGACATTCTGTGTTGTGTAGATTAATATTTTTTCGTTAAATTTCAGGCTTTTTGACCAAAATTCCTTAAAATACTCTTTCTGAACTCTTTTGCTTCCTCAGTCATTCACTATACATATATGGTACTTTTTGTTTTGTGGATGTTGTTGCTATTTTTGTTTGTTTACTTTCAACTTTGTATTGTGGTAACAGATACACAACATAAAATTTCCTATTTTAGATATCTTCAAGGGTACAATTCAGTTGTATTAATTACATGAATCGTGTTGTGCTACCATCACCACCATCCATTACTGAAACTTTATCATCACAAACAGAAACAATTTATCCATTAACCAATAGTCTCAATTGAACCACCCCCAGAATTCTGATAACCTGTAATAAAATTGCTGTCTCTGAATTTTTACATCCTAGATACTTCTTATGAGTGAGATCGTATATTTGTTCCCTTATGTCTGCCTTAGTTCATTCAACCCAATGTCTTCAAACTTAATCCATGTTGTAGGATGTATCAGATTGTTATTCCTTTTTGCAGGTGAATAATATTCTCCTGTATAAAATATACTACATTTTATTTATCCATTCATCTATTTGTGAACACTTGGGTTGGTTCTACCTTTTGGCTATTGTGAATAATGCTGCTATGAATATTGGTGCACAAATATCTAATCAAGTTCTTGTTTTGAAGATTTTGGGGGGTATTAGTGGTATTGCTGAGTCATGTGGTAGATCCATGTCCAAATTTGATGAACCATCCACTGTTTTCCATGATGACTGCACTATTTTATATTCCTACCAACAGTGTATAAAGTCTCCTATTTCTCCACATTTTTACAATATGCATTATTTTACTTTTTTTGTTGTTCTTGTTGTTAATAGCCATAGTTTTGAAGTGCTATCGTATTATGATTTTGACTTGTATTTCCTTAATGGCTAATGATGTTATGCATATTTTCATGTGGTTAATGATCATTTGCATAAATTCTTTGGAGAAATGTCAAGTCTTTCCTCATTTTTAAGTTGGGTTGTTTTTTGTTATTGACTTGTAGCAGTTTTTTATATTTTCTGAATCTTTATTTCTTCATATGGCTTCAAGTTACTGTATAGTATCTTCTCCTTTAATCCTGAAGTTCTCCTTTTAGTATTTCTTATAGGGAAGATCTGGTAGAAAGAAACTACTATAACTTGTTTTTCTGGGAATATTTTTATTTGTCCCTCATTTTTAGTGGATTTTGCTAGATATAGAATTCCTGCATCATTTTTTCTCTCAGCACTTTAAATATGCCAACTATCTGTTTTCAGGCCTCTGTGGTTTCTAATGAGAAATTGGAACTTAATCTTATTGAGTAACCATCTTATGTGATGAATCACTTCTCTCTTGCTGCTTTTAGGATTTTTCTCTGTCTTTCAGCTTCAACAGTTTTTGTATAATGTGTCTTGGTGTGGATCATGTTGAATTTATCCTATTGTCTCAACTGCAGTTTTTTTTCTCAGCTATTTGCAGCTTGTTCAACTCTAGCTCCACACCACTTCTCCACCCTAAGTGATTCTGGATTATGTGAAACAAATGAGATACTCTTTCAGGGAGTGAGCTGGAGCAGACATACAACACACTAACTTTACATACTAAATGTACTGATATCAGACACTAGGGACCTGCACTGGGAGTATGAACCACTGCACTGAGAACATGGTCCATCAAAGATGTCATCAATCTCACAGACTTCCGTGTTGAGCTAAGGGATGGGTAGAAGCCAGGGCTTTCCAACCACTGTTGGGTTTTTATCCTCCTGATTCAGCATTCACTTGGTTTTTGTTTTCCCATGACTACTTTCCAGAGTTCTCGGGAAGTTGGTTCTGACAGTCTGTGCTTGCTTTTTAAAAACTTTTCTCTTGGGAAGGGGCATTAGTAAAGAGTATCTCACTCAGTCATCTTGTTCCATGTTGGTATGCTTAATATTGCCCCACAGGCCCATGCAGCTCTGTTTGTTTTTCTTCATTTTTTCTTATTTCTGTTCCTCAGACTGTACAATAACAATTGACCTGCATTCACTATGCTGATTCTTTATTTTTACAGTTCAGTTTGTTCAGCCTCTTTAGTAAATTTTTTCATATCGTTTGTTGTTCTGAATTCATCTTCAGAATTTTTTTTAAATAATTTATTTCTCTTTATTGATATTTGTTACTTGGCAAGACATAATTCTCATACTTTCTTTTAGGCATGTTTTCCTTTAGTTCTTTCAACATAGTTTAGATTGCTGATGTAAAATATTTTTCTAGTAAATCCAATATCTGGAGTTCCTCAAGGACAGTTGTTTTTTTTTCCTGTGCATAGGGCACATTCCTCTGTTTCTTTTCATATCTCATATTTTAATGAAAACATGACATTTAAAATAATATAAAACATCAACTCAGGAAACCAGATTCTTCCCCCACCCCCATGTGTATAGGCAAAATAATTCCAACCCATGATGTCTATGCCTTAATACTCAAAACTTGTGAATGGATTATTTTATGGGAAATGAAGGTTGCTAATCAACTGACTTTAACATGGGGAGAAAATCTGTATTAACATGGGTCCAGTGTAATTACAAGGGTGTTTAAAAGTGGAAAAGGGATTCAGATGGGAGAACATAAAAGATGACAACATGAGAGGGGCATGCTGATGTTATTGGCTTTGAAGATGTAGGAATGGGGCTGCAGTCAAGATATGTGGCTGTCTTCTAAAAGTTGGAATATGCAAGGAAACAGATTCTATCCTACAGCTTCCTGAAAGAATATAACCCTGATGACAACTTGATTTTTCCCCAGTAATACCGTTTTGCATTATGGCATCCAGAAATGGAAAATAATAAATTTGCATTGCTTGTGATAGTTTATCACAGCAATTAGAAATGAATAAACTATACTTTGTTGTTATTGTTGCTGTTTGTTTGTGACTTTTCTGCACAGATTATATAAACTCTGTAGTCTTTGTCATGTGTAGCAATGGAATTCTCTGCTCCTTTAGCTTAGCAATGGTCTAATGACTAGATAGAGGTTTCCTTAAATGACTCGAGTCAGTAAGTCTTCAGCATTTTCAAGCAGCTCTGTGCTTGTGTTTGGGTACACCTTCAATGTTCTGGCATGTAGTTTACAATTTTGTTCTAGTGTTTACTTCCTTGTGCAGCATCCCACCATAAGCCATAATGAAAGATTTGGACCTTCCAAGGTCTTTTCTGATCATGCACACAGCCCTGGACATGTTCATGCCCTTCTAGATTCAGAATATATTGAAGCTTTCCCAAGCCCCCAATGGACATCTCACTCCCCACTTTTCCTTTTAAGTTTTCTGGTCAGCCTCTTAATAGCCCCAACAGGTACATCTTTTCAGGCAGCTGCTATGTTAAACAGTAGCTACCGATTATTTTCAACAAATATCCTGCAGATAGGATTGTTTATACACAGTGAGCTCACACCCAGTCATGTTAAATAAATAGAAGCCCTGACAATGAAGGTTTTCAGAGAGTTTCCAGACAGATCAAATAGTGGCAATTCTCTGAGGTGAGGGTTTTTGGGAGTTTCAAATGAGTTTTACACCCCCCTCCAGTGGCTGTTAGACTACTAGTTTTCACAGCTATAATGGCTGAAAGGCTGCTGATTTTAAAGGCTATCCCCAAGCTGGAGAGAGGTAGACAAAGTCAGGGCAAGCAAAAATACAATATTTGCTGTTTTTCCTGAAATTCATCCTTTTTTTTTTTTGAAAAAAACACACCTTGTATTGTTCCAAATATTTGTTTAATCTACAGAGTTTTGAAAAATTGATTTTGACTGTTTTTGACAAAGTTCTTATAGCTTTTATGGAGGAGAGAATTTCTTTTGGCCATTTCAGACACCCCATATCTTTTCTTATTTAAGTTGTGATTTTTTGGGTTTGGGCTATGACAAGTGATTTTTATTGAAATCTGACCATTTGAGATATTAGGTTATGACTCCCTGGATCTTATTTAAATTTTTGCTTTTTCTCCTGTGCCAAGAAAAGAACATTGCACCTCTTCATTTTTGTCAGGTTAGAGAGGAAATGCAGGTTCTCCACTTAGTCTTCATTGGCACTCTAGGAGGATTTCCTTGTAACTGCTGGATGGGGGAGGGAGTTAACACTCCACTAAAGGCCAATGTTGATACCACTTAATCAAGAAGAAATAGATAAAGCTAAAGTTAACAAATATAATTGGATGAAATGCCAATAATACAAATAGGAATTAACCAAACTAGATTAATAACTACGAAATATCTGAAACCTTGAATATACACATATCTGCTTTACTCACAAATTACCTCCCCTTTTGTACAAAAAATGTAATAAAATGTAGTATTTTCTATCACATATACCAAAATCCACACTATTATTTAGTAGTACTTGAACAATATAGAAAGAACATATCAGTATGCTATGAAACTAAGTTGTACTACTTCACAGAAGTTGTTTTCTTAGGGTTCACTTTAAGTATGACCTCAATAATTGGAATAAATGCATAAAACATTAATATTATTAACCTGGAATAGGTGGAGGCCAAGAATATTATGTAAGTATTGTTTTCCAATCATGTTTCTTTAAAATTGAACTTATTAGTGGTTTAAGATCAACATTTTGCCTTAATAACTTTATTGGAAATATTCTAATGTATCTTATTAAGAAGCATTTACACAACCCCAATGAGAGGTATGGAAAGATCAAAAGTGATGGTGGAATTATACATAGAAGATAGGACTTAACAAATGAATATGAACGCTGAATCATTATATTGTTATCTCTTTTAGTCTCCAGTACTTTAGAACAGCTAGAAGTAAAAACCTAAAACTATGAAATTGTAACCCATGTCAAAATCTGAAATATGTTCTATCACTAATTGTGGTATTGTGTTTTGAAATTTGTAACTTTTTTTTGTATGTATATTATTGTTCACAAAAAAAGAAGGAAAGAAAAGTCAATTGTGATGATAAAAAAAATATTTAAGCCCTCTAGCCTCTTATATTCTGGAGCAGCGAGAAGGAAAAATATGAGAGGGTCATATGGTAGCCCATGACAAACTCTGGGATCTGTCCTGTAACCACTTTTTGAAGAGTGGTTTGAAAACTATCACTTTTTTATTTCTTTGCTTTATATATATGTCATACTATACAAGAAAAAATATATATATATATATTCCTTCTAACCTCTTATGATCAGGAGTAGCTAGAAGGAAAAACCTGAGATGAACATATGCATGGTAGCCCATGACAAACTCTGGGATCTGTCCTGTAGCTACTTGTTGAAGAGTGCTTTGAAAACTATTTTTTTTTCACTCCTTGCTTTGTATATATGTAATATTACACAATAAAAAGTTTAAAAATAAAAAAGAATACTACATTACATTAATTATGTTTACTTCAATGGGCTAAGATTGTATATCAGATACTAGTTTTCAAACAAATATGGATAGAAATACAAAACAATGGATCAGCTCCTCATTGCAAAATGTGTTTGTGTGTCCTGGATACTTTTTACTGGGGATTCATTTGGAATTTGTTCTATTACTTTGTCTAAACTAGCAGTGTTTGAGACTATGTATGACTTTGGTCTCAGAGTAAAGGATAGAGAGAGTAAATATGGTTCAATGAGAAAATCAAAACAACAAGGCACATAAAACACCTGGATTCTTGACAGGAAATTAATTTTGTGGTCTCTAAATATTATTGACTTATTGAATCTCTCTCTCTCTACACACACACACACATATATATATATATAGACTAGAATCAGTTGGCAAGTGCCACTAGAAAAATGCAGATATAAACTAGATAAGATTTAAGAAATATAAAATAGCTATTATAAGATTCTCTGGTATCATCTTTGAGTTTGATGTCCTCCCTTCTATTAAAATGTTTTTACAGAACCAAACAAGAAGGTTTTCAGAATCAATAAAATTTTGGAGTTTGAATTAAAGAAAAAAAGAAGTGTTTACAAGCTATATACAATAAATTTCTCATGAATTATTATATTTCACTATTTATTATCTTCTAATATAGATGATATATATATTCAAAAGATAATAAATAGTTAAATATATATACAGACTTAAAAATATTTAAAAAGATACAATTATTCAAAGCACTTTTTCTGATCATAATGGAATGAACCTGGAAATCAATAACCACTGAACAACCAGAACTTTCACAAATATATGGAGGTTAAACAACACATTATTAAACAACCAGTGGGTCAAAGAAGACATTGCAATAGAAATCAGTAGATATCTGGAAATGAATGAAAATGAGAATACAATGTATAAAAACCTATGGGATGCAATTAAGGCAGTGCTGAGCAGGAAATTTATAGCTATAAACACCTACATTAAAAAGGAAGAAAGATAAAAAACCAAAGACCTAATGGAACAACTGAAGAAACTAGAGAAAGAGCAGCAAATTAATGCTAAAGCAAGTAGAAGAAAAGAAATAGCAAAGATTAAACCAGAAACAAATTAGTTGGAGAAAAAAACAATAAAGAAAAGCAATAAAGCCAAAAGTTCGTTCTTTGAGAAGATCAACAAGATTGGTAAACCCTTAGCGAGACTGACAAAGTAAAAAAGAGAGAAGATACAAACAAATAAAATAAGAAATGAGAGTAAGGCCATAACCATGGACCCTGAAAGATTTTTTTTTAAAATCATAAGAGGATACTATGAACAGTTGTATGCCAACAAACTAGACAACTTAGAAGAAATGGACAATTTCCTTGAAATACACAAACAACCTGCACTGACTCTAGAAGAAATAGAAGACCTCAACAAGCCAATCGCAAGTAAAAAGATACAATTAGTCATTAAAAGCATTCCTACAAAAAAAAAGCCCAGATGGCTTCACCAGGGCCTTTTACCAAACATTCCAAGAAAAACTAACACCATTCTTGCTCAAACTTTCCAAAAAATTGAAGAAAAGGGAAAACTACCTAACATTCTGTGATGCTAATATCATTCTAAAATCAAAACTTGATAAAGATACTATAAGAAATCTCCCTAATGAATATAGATGCACAAAATCTTAACATAAAGAATTATACACGACTACCAAGTGGAGTTGATTCCAGGCATGCAACGGTGGTTCAACAGAAGAAAATCAATTAATGTAATACAACATATTAACAAATAAAAAGGCAAAATCACATGATCAGCTCAACTGACATGGAAAGGGCATTTGACAAAATTCAGCATCTTTTCTTGATAGAAACAATTCAAAAGGTAGGAATTGAAGAAAGCTTCCTCAATATGACAAAAGACATATATGAAAAACCCACTGCCTGTATTGTACTCAACAATGAGAGGTAGAAAACCATACTCCTAAGATCAGGAATGGAACAAGGGTGCCCACTATTACCACTGTTTTTCAACATTGTGCTAGAATTTCTAGCTACAGCGATTAGACAAGAAAAATAAATAAAAGGCATCCAAATTGGAAAGGAAGAAGTAAACCTCTCCTTATTTGCAGATGACATGATTCTGTATTTGGAAAATCCCACGAAATCTATGATACAGTCACTTGAGCTAATAAACAAAATCAGCTCAAGGATCAGTAAAAGATACAAGACTAGTATGCAAAAATCAGTAGGTTTCTATGAACTAGTAATGACCTAACTGAGAAACGAATTTTAAAAATCCATTCACAATAGCAACTAAAAGAATCAAGTACCTAGGAATAATTTAATCAAGGATGTAAAAGGCCCATACACAGAAAACTACAAAACATTGTTAAAGGAAATCAAAGAAGACTTAAATAGATGGAAAGGCACTCCATATTCATGGATAGGAAAACCAAATATCATTAAGATGCCAATTCTATTCAAATTGATCTACAGATTTAACGCAATACCCATCAAAAATTCAAACAACTTAACTTGAAGACTTAGAAAAGTTAGTTTTAAAATTTATTTGGAAGGCTAAGGGGCCTCAAATAGCCAAAAACATCTTAAAAATAAAAAACAAAGTAGGAGAACTTACACCTACTGACTTTAAAGCTTATTATTAAGCCACAGTCGTCAAAACAGCATGGTATTGGCACGAAGATAGACATATTGATCAATGGAATGGAATGGAGAGTGCAGAAATAGACCCTCAGATTTATGGTCAATTGATTTCTTTACAAGACCCCCAAATCCACTGAAATGGTGCAGAATAGTCTCTTCAATAAATGGGGTTGGGAGAATTGGATATCCATTTTCAAAGGAATGAAAGACGACCTCTACCTCACACAGTATACAAAAATTAACACAAAGCGCATCAAAGACATAAATTTAAGGGCCAGTACCATAAAGCTCCTAGAAAAAAGTATAGGGAAACTTCTTCAAGACCTAGTGATAGGAAGTAGCTTCTTGACCTTACACCCAAAGCACAAGCAACAACAAAAAATAGATAAATGGGAACTCCTCAAGATTGAACCAAAAAACTTTTTCAAAATGGTGAAAAGGCAGCCAATTCAATGTGAGAGAATATTTGGTAACCATATATCTTATAAGAGTTTGATATATCCAGTAAAGTATAAAGAAATCCTACATCTCAATAATGAAAAGACAAACAACACAGTTATAAAATGGATTAAAGATATGAATAGGCATTTTTCTGAAGAGCAAATAGAGATGGCTAAAAAGCACATGAAAACATGTTCATCTTCATTAGTTATTAGGGACATGAAAATCAAAATCACAATGAGATATCATCTAACACATGTTAGGATGTGGTGAAATAGGAACACTTATTCACTGCTAGTGGCAATGTAAAATGGTACAGCAGCTGTGGAAGAAAGTTTGGCAGGGTTCTGGTTTGCTAGCTGCCAGAATGTGATATACCAGAAACAGAATGCCTTTTTAAAAAGGAATTTATTAAGTTGCAAGTTTACAATTCTAAAGCCATGAAAATGTCCAAATTAAAATAAGGCTGTAGAAATGTCCATTCTAAGGCATCCAGGGAAAGATACCTTGGTTCGAGGAGACTTGGTTCAGGGTTTGTCTCTTGACTGGAAAGGTGTATGTTGAACATGGTGATGTCTGCTAGCTTTCTCTCAAGGCTTCTTGTTTCATGAAGCTTCCCCAAGGGTGTTTTCCTTCTTCATCTCCAAAGGTCTCTGGCTGCGTTGGCTCTCATGGTTCTCCTGGCTTTGTTGCTCTCCCCAAAATGTTTTCTCTTTTAAAGAATTCCAGTAAACTAATCAAGACCCACCTGGAATTGAAGTCAGTCTCCTTATAATCAAAGGTTATTACCCACAATTGGGCATGTTACATCTCCGTGGTGATAATATAATCAAGTTTCCAGCCTACAGTGCTGAATAGGAATTTTTAAAAAAGACTATCTCCACAAGATGGATCAGGATTAAAACATGGCTTTACTAGGCTACATAATCCTTTCAAACTGGCACAGGCAGTTCCTCTGAAAACTAAATACCGATTTGCCTTACAGCCCAGCAATTCCAGCACTCGGTATGTACACAGAAGATCTGAAAACAGGGACAAGAACAGACATTTGCACACCAATTTTCAAAGCATCATTATCCTCAGTTGCCAAAAGATGGAAACAATCCAGGTGTCCATCAACAGATGAGCGGATAAACAACATTTGGTATATATATATAATAGTATATTTTGTAGCAGTAAGAAGAAATGAAGTCCTGACGCATGTGACAGCAATGGATGAAAATTAAAGACATAATGGTGGGTGAAATAAGGCAGGCACAAAAGGACAGATATTGTATTATTTCACTAATATGAGCTAACTAGAATATGTGAACTCAGAGCCTCACATAAAATATATGGTGCCTAGAGAGGCAGAATCTAGAGAAGGGGGAGTGGTTACCTAATATGTACAGAATTTTTAATAAGGTTGAACTTAAATGTTTGGGAGTGGTTAAAGATATGGTAGCTCATCCTTGGGATTATAAGTAAGACTGCCAAATTATAGTTGAATTTGGTTGAAAGGAGTTGTTGAAAGTAATGTATGTCACCAATTAACAATACAAATATAAACAAGTTCATGCAGGCACTACTACAAATGTACAACACCCATACAAAGAATTAATAACAGTGTTTTGTGGGTAAAACTACCTATGCAAGCTATGAACTAAAGCTTTTGGGTTTTCTTTTTGTGTGTCTATATGTTATTTTTCTCTTTGGAGCAATGAAAATGGTCTAAAATTGAGTGTGATGATATTTACACAATAAAGTGGTGATTCTGTGAAACATTGATTTTATAGTTTGGATGAAATATATGGTATGGGAATATTTTTTATAAAAACCTGTAAATAAAAGAAAAGAAAATAATAGTAAATTTATTCTAATTCAAGTTAGGTTCGTTAGTAATACTCAACGTTGAGATTCTAGAAAGAAGTTCCCTAACATTTTAAACTACCTTCAACTCCTCTCTTTCTCACAACTGGTTAGAATTTATCTAATTATATTTTTCTCCTCTTGACATCCTCTAACAATTTTGATATACATATTAATTGTCTCCCAAGTGAATTTAATCCATACACAAATGATAGAAAATAACTAGATCATGCCAAGGAAATTTCCCTTTACTACCATATTGTCCAGCATAAAATCTTTTTTTTGCATGGGCATGCACCAGGAATCAAACCCGGGTCTCTGGCATGGCAGGTGAGAATTCTACCTGCTGAGCCACCATGGCCCACCCAATCTTCATCTTTTAAAATGAATATGCTCTCCACAAAGTTAGCATTTGAGTCAAGAAAGGTGGCAAGTATTTCTTGCTATATTCATACCATCCCTACTAAGAGCTTTAAATTTAATTTAATTAAACATATTGAATAACTACTAATTAGAGAAGTACTGTATGAGAAAAAAACTGAAAATTATATAATTATTTTTAAAAAGAAAAGTTACTTGTGTTGTGGGGCACACCAAAAGAGAGACCACATAATTCAAAACTGCAAACCAATTGGGAGTCTTTATTAGCCGGCTGGCAACTGCCTCAGAAACCTTCAAGAAGGAAGATTCAGAGAGCAGACCCCAGAGGTTTTCAAGGTGAGCTTATAAAGCCTAAAATCATGTTGCAGTTTGCAGTTGCTAGCCAGCAAGCATAATCATAGAAGCAGAAAAATGCAGTTAGCTGTTGCCAAAACACATCCTGTTCCCCCAGTTCCCTAACATTGGTTATTGTTTAACTCTTGGGGACTTTCTCTGCTATGGCATGATTTATTGTTCCTGGCCCTCCACACTTGTTGAGAACTATTATTCCTACTAATTCTTTAAAATCTGCTCTTGAAATTGACATCCCTGATTTTTTGGTTGAATATGGGATCAAAAATGAAATTCTATTTCAAGAAGTTTATGAATAAAAATAGTGCACTCAAATTTGCATGATGCCAATTTCCAATGAAGAATAGAAGTACTGTGTATTAGCTAGGGATCTCTAGAGAAACAGAATCAACAGGAGATATCTATACATATAAAATTTATAAAACTGTCTCATGTAACCAGGGGGATGTAGAGTCCAAGCTCCGTAGGGCAGGCCACAAGCTGGCAGCTTTGATGAAAGCCCCCAATGAACTCTCAGGAGAAGCTACCTGGGCAACTGTAGAGATGTAGGGGTCAAAGACCTACAGGGCAGGCCACAAGCTGACAGCTATAATGAAGGTTTTCAATGAACTCTCTGGAGAGGCTGGTTGGCTGAAGCAGGAAGAGAGCCTGTCTGTTCTGAAACCTGCTTAAAAGCCTTCCAGTGATTAGATTAAGCATCACTCATTTTAGAAGACACTTCCCTTAGCTGATTACAAATGCAATCAGCTGTGGGTGCAGCCAACATGATCATGATTTAAGTCCATGAAATGTCCTCATAGCAACAGATAGGCCAGCACTTACCCAACCAGACAATCAGGCACCACCAACTGGCCAAGATGACATATGAACCTGACCATAACATACAATAACCAGGTCAAACCATCAGTGAAATAGAATAAATGATGTGGGGGAGGAGCCTAAAATAACTGCTATAATGAAAAAACTATGTTTTACATACTAAATTAATTTTATATTCTATTCAAAATTGATAAACACATTTAAGTTGCTTGTTTCCAGGCAATATGTAGTTCTAAGTTAGAAAATATCTTTCCAATGACTATCCAATTTTTGCCTTTCAAGAGATCTAGCATAAGACACTAAAGAGTAATACAAATTAATTCAAACTAATGATACAAGATGATTCATAAGAGTGTAAATGTTTTTAGAATAGGTTCAGGCACACAGGCACCTGAAAATTATTTTATATTTGAACTAAGATTGATCCTTTTATAAAGATTAATTTATTAATTAAAGCATAATATTTAAGTTAAGTTTTGGACACCAATTTAGGCTTCTGAAATGAGAATTAAATGTTAACTGAATTATATTTAATCCCGTCTGTCTGAACTTCTTGTCTTCATGAGTATTTTTTTATTAAGAAGACAGGTCCACTTTACATGTAAACAAATTGAAAGCTTAATATGTCTATGACTGATATGTACCATTTTGTAACCACATTACTTGCATATATTATCACTACAAACAAGACTAACTTTATCAAAACGTTTCTGAGATTGACTACAAAATACGACACTTTCTACTTTACCCTAACTTGTTATTTGAGACCAGAGATGGCTCATTCCAGTTATAATAATTGCATCTAATTTTACTCAAATGTGACTTTAAATTAAAAGCCTAGATACTGGAAAGAAAGAGAAGAGAAGGAATATTGTTAACCATTTATAACACAAAGAAGAGCCCCCAAACAGAATGATACTTTGTTTAGAGAAGAAACTGTTTCAAATAACTTTTCTCCATATACTCAGTGACAGTTCATTAGAATCCTGATATTTAGCACAATTTCAATGCCCTATTTCAATGCAAAATTTTCACTAGAATAACTCACATCCAAAAATGGCATAAAAATCCTTGGCAAATGTGCTGGTTTGAATCTGTTATGTATCTCCTGAAAAGTCATGTTCTTTAAAACCAATGTTCTGGGGGTAGACATATTGTTAGGTGGGACTTTTATTAAAAATATCTTTATCCTCAAACCTTAGCAAACAAACATACAAACATTCTAAACATGGTGTACAATCACAATATTATCACACAGATGTGTATTCATCACCATGATCATTTTTCTGAACATTTGCATCAAATAAAAAAGAAAAATCTCATACATACCATACCCGTTATCCCTCCCTCTCATTGACCACTAGTATTTCAATCTACTCAATTTATTTTAACCTTTGTTGTGCCTATGATGCATTTATTTTTTAATCCATATTTTTTGCTCATCTGTCCATACCCTAGATAAAAGAAGCATCAGATAGAATCACACAGTCACATTGTAAAAGCTATACCATTATAAAATCATCTTCAAGAAACATGGTTACTGGAACACAGCTCTACGGTTTCAGGTACTTCCCTCTAACCACTCCAATACACCATAAACTAAAAGGGGATATATATATATATATATATATATATATATATATATATATATATATATATATATATATATATATATATATGTATATATATAATGCATAAGAATAGCCTCCAGGATAGCCCCTCAATTCTTTTTGAAATCTCTCAGCCACTGACACTTTATTTTGTCTCATTTCTCTCTTCCCACTTTTGATCAAGAAGATTTTCTCAATCCCTTGATGTTGAGTCCCAGCTCAACCCAGGATTTCTGCCCCACGTTACCAGGGAGATTTACACCCCTGGGAGTCACGTCTCATGTAGGTCTGGAGGGCAGTGAGTTCACTTGTCATGTTAGCTTAGATACAGAGAAGCCACATCTGAACAACAAAGAGGTTTTCTGGGGGTGACTTTTAGGCCCAATTTTAAGTGGGCTTAGCCTATTCTTTTCAGGGATAAGTTTCATAGGGGCGGTTCTAGTTTGCTAGCTGCCAAAATGCAATACACCAAAATTGGTATGACTTTTCAAAATGGGAATTTAATATGTTACAAGTTTACAGTTCTAAGGCCATGAAAATCTCCAAATTAAAGCAAGTCTACAAAAATGTCCAAACCAGGGTACCATCAAAAGGTTACCTTCACTCAAGAATGGCCGATGAGTTCAGTGTTTCTCTCTCAACTGGGAAGGCACGTGGTAAACATGGCGACAGTCTGCTAGCTTTCTCTCCTGGCTTTCTGCTTCATGAAGCTCCAGGAAGGTGCTTTCCTTCTTCTCTTCCAAAGGTCACTGGCTGGCGGACTCTGTTGTTCTCTCATCACTCTGTAATGGTTCTGTAGCTCTCTCCTCATTCTCCTAAGGGACTCCCTCTAAAATGTCTCCTCTTTTTTATAGGGTTCCAATAAACTAATCAAGACCCATGTAGAATGGATGGAGGCATGTTTCCATCTAATCACATTTAATACCCACAATTGTCATGTCTCCACGGAAATAACCTAATCAAGTTCCCAACCTATAGTACTGAACAAGGATTAGAAGAAACCGTTGCTCCTACAGGATTGATTAGGATTAAAACATGGCTTTTCTAGGGCACATAAATCCCTTCAAACAAGCACAGGGAAAACTACAGGATCAAGGGCTCAGCCTATTGAGTTGGTTGCCCCCACTGCTTGTGAGAATATCCAAAATTCTCCAAATGGGGAATTTGAATATTCCCCACTTTCTCCCCATTCCCCAAGGGGAATCTGCAAATATTTCCTTATTCACTGTTCAAATAACTCTGGGGCTTATCAGGGCATCATACTAACCTGGCCAAACCAACAAAATCTCATGCCCTATTCAAGATTCCATGTACTTATGCTGTTCAATTAAAATGACCATACAAGTTTAATTAAGAAATGCACTAGTCAAAATATAAATTTTGCACCAAATAAACATTTCTCCCTTTATTCTCACATAGAACTTGAAGTTTTAAAATAGGAATGATATTATCCTTTACCCAGTCTTCTGATATACCTTAATCTTCTCCAAATAAGCTTCATTCACATTTCTACTTGATGCTTGATCCAGTTTTCCACTTTTTAAACAGTTCCAGCAGGGGTACTGATGACTTTCATAGCTTCAGAGCTCTAACTCTGAGCCTCAGGTGTCACAAATACCCCAAAGTTTCTGGGGAAGACCATGTTATATGCAAACATGTGAGTATCTGAGAATTTAAAATTACCAGTTAAACCTCCTGAATGTATATGACTGTTGTAAGAGCTTATAATCTATGACACTTTACAATATGCCCCACCCTGATATCCTATGCTCTCAACTTTAGTTCACTGAATTTTTATATTAAATTTAGTCCATATGATTGGGGCATGATAATATTTGTCTTTTTGTTCCTGACATTTCATTCAACATATACCTCTTAAGGTTCATTCACCTACTTGCTTGCCACAATTTCATTTCTACTTGTGGCTGCTCAGTAGTCCATTGTATGTATAAACCATAGTTCTCCCTTCTATTCCTCATTCACTGTACCTTTAGGACACCTCCATTCATTGTGGACCATAAACACTGAAGCCAGAGACACCAGTGTGCAAATGTCCATTCGTGTCCCCACACTCAGCTACTCCAGGTTTATATTGAGCAGCAGGGTTTCAGGATAATATGGCAAACCCACCCCTAGCCTCCTGTGGAACCACTGCACTGCTTTCCAGGGGTTGCACCTCTGATTTCCCTACCAACGGTAATGGGTACATCCCTTTCTCCATATTTTCTTTAGTACTTGTTTCTCTCTGTTCGTTTTTAAATAGTTTTATTCACACATCACAAAATTCAGCCTAAGTGTATAGACATGCCTTCACTACCATAGTCTATCTGAAGATAGATCCTTTTCTTCCACAAAGAATCCATACCTCCATAACCCTTTCCCAATTACCCCGTGTATTAGTTAGGGTTCTCTAGAGAAACAGTATCAGCAGGGAACACTTGCAAATGAAAAATTTATAAAAGTGTCTCACGTGACCGCAGGAATGCAGAGTCCAAAATACACAGGGCAGTCTGTGAAGCCAATGATTCCGATGGGGGATCTGGAAGAACTCCACAGGAGAGGCTCGCCAACCAAAACAGGAAGAGATTCTGTCTCTTCTGAATCCTCCTTAAAAGGCTTCCCGTGATTAGATTTAGCACCACTCATTGCAGAAGACACTTCCCTTTGGCTGATTACCAATGGAATCAGCTGTGGATGCAGCTGACATGATCATGATCTAATTCTATGAAATGTCCGCATTGCAACAGACAGGCCAGCACTTGCCCACCAGACAAACAGGTACCACAACTTGGCCAAGTTGACACATGAACCTGATCATGACACCCTGCCTGCTGACATTTAGTTTTGGCATAATGCCTTTGTTACATTCATTGGAAACATATTGCAATGTTACCATTGACTGTAGACCCTACCTTACATTGGTTGTATTTTTTCCCATATACCATCTATTTTTAAGTCCTGCAATAATGACATTTTTTTGTTCTTCCTCATGCAAAAACAGTGCTTTTCCTTATGCAAAACCCTTTTTTTTTTTTTGCATAGGCAGGCACCAGGAAATGAACCTGGTTCTCCAGCATGACAGGCAAGAACATTACCTGCTGAGCCACCATGGTGTGCCTCAAAAGCACTTTTTAATCTGTGCAGTTAATCACCATCATTGTACACTCTAGGCATTTCTAAGTTATACCATCTCAGTCTTTATCATCTATCTTTCCTTCTGGTTTAATACATGCCCCCAGCCATTCTCCCTCTATCATTCTCACATTCAGCTTCATTCAGTGTACTTACATTATTGTGTTAGGTAGTATTGTGTTATCTATTTCTGAATTCTTCCAATTAGTCCTGTTACACAATCTATATTCCCTTAGCACCAATTACCCAATCTCTACCCCATTTCTATCTCCTGATAACCTGTGTTCTTTACTGAAATTCTCCAGGTTCAGCTCATTAATGTTAGTTCATATCAGTGAGACCATACAGTATTTGTTCTTTTGTTTCTGGCTAATTTCACTCAGCATAATGTCTTCAAGATCCATCCATGTTGTTGCATGCTTCATGACTTTATTCTGCCCTACAGTTGTGTAATATTCCTTTGGTTGTATACACCACAGCTTATTTAGCCATTCATCCATTGATGGACATTTGGGCTGTTTCCATCTCTTGGCAATTGTAAATAATGCTGCTATAAACATTGGTGTGCAAATGTCCATTTGCGTCCCTGCCTTCATATTGATTAATTTAGTTCCATAGAGATGTGGCCCTACCCATTCAAGGTGGGTTTTAATCTGCTTAATCTGCTTTCTGGAATCCTGAGAGAGAGATACTTTGGAGAAAGCACAGACACTTGAGGACATAAAATGACTTGGTGGGTGTTAAGTTAAGATGTGAAATTCAGAGATTGTCCTGGAGAAACTAAGAGAGGACCCAGAGAACCATATAGAGATAAATGCACAAGAGATGCTAAGAAAAGACGCACAGAACACACAAAGAAAGCCACTGGAAAAATCAGAAGGTGAAAGCAATCAACTGGGAACAAGAACCAGCAGACACCAGTCACATGCCTTCCCAGCTGACAGAGGGGTTCCATGTGCCAGTGGCCTTTCTTCAGAGTCCAGGTATAATCTTTTTCATGCCTGAATTTGCATGTTTTAATGGTCTTAGAATTGTAGATTTATAACCTAATAAATCCCCTTTGTAAAAGCCAATCCATTTCTGGTATACTGCATTCGGGAAGTTTTGGTAAACTGATTTTGGTACCAGAGAAGTGGGGTATTGTGATTTCCAAATGCCAAAAAATCTCGAATGGTTTTTCAAATGGATAAAGGTAAGATTCTGGAAGAATTGTGAGATGCTTGATAGAGAAGGACTAGATTATTTTGAAGAGAATGTTGGTAGACATGCGAATTCTAAAGATACCTTCAATGGGGCCTCGACATAAATGATTAATGTATCATGGCAAACTGGAAGAAAAGCAACCCTTCTGTTCTAGTTTGCTAGCTGCTGGAATGCAGTATACCAGAAATGGAATGGCTGTTAAAAAAATGGAATTTATTAAATTGCTAGTTTACAGTTCTAGGGCCAAAAAAAGTCTCACTTAAAACAAACCTATAGAAATGTCCAGTATAAGGCATCCAGGAAAAGATACCTTAGTTCAAGAAGGCCAGTGAAGATCAGGGTTTCTCTCTCAAATGGAAAGGTACATAGCAAACACAGTCAGAGTTTCTCTCTCTCTCTAGAAAAGCACATGGTGAACACAGTCAAGGTTTTTTTCTCAGCTTGAAGGGCACATGGTGAACACAGTGTCATCTGCTAGTTTCCTCTCCAGCTCCCTGGGAGGCATTTTCCTTCTTCATCTCCAAAATTCACTGGCTGATGGACTCTCTGCTTTGTGGTGCTGTGGCATTCTCTGCTCTCTTAGGTTCTTAAGCTTTCTCTGCTGAGTCCAGATCAAGCAACTGTTCAAACAGTTGGGGCAGAAGGGGTAGAAGCGGCAGTGGGTGATTGAGAAAAATCACAATACAGAGTTTAAGAGAAAGTAGGGGCTAGGTGGTTCATTGCCTGACTGAACACAATGACTATGAGAAGCCAACACAAGTTTATTTTATACTGTTTAACAACAGAAATCTAGATAAGGCAGTGCACTACCTGAGAATGTGCTTGACGTAATGAATAGTGATACAGAACTTTCTTGAGAACAGAGTGAACATTAATTAGCCTGCTTGAAACTGCAGAGGCATAACTTTCCCACAGTAAGGCCAGATTAGATAAGGCACAGCCCAGGCCGGACCTCATCACGCAGGAGATCAAAGGGCCATGCTTCCAAGGTTACTCTGATGTGACCTTGCGAGCAGTCAGAGGCCTGCTTCATGAAAAACCTGACCTGGGCCCCAACATCTCCCCTTTTTCTCTTCTTTAAGAAGAGTCCCAACATTTCTCCTGATGGCTCCTTTGCAACTGTGCCTGTCTTAGGTTGCTCCTTCCCTGAGGAATCTTACCCATCCTTGGCTAACCAGCCATCATTTGGGGCTTTCTTAAATTTTCTCTTGATGGCCCCTTTGTGATGGTGCCTGTCTTTGGTTATTCTTCCTCTGAGGAATCTTACCCATCTTTGGCTAACCAGTCATCTTCCAAGGCCAAGCAGGGTGGTATGAGGTGTGCAAGTGAGGGAGGGGCAATGCCCCCCAAGAGGGTCCAATCTGACTCCTTGACAGCCTATGCTCCCTGGCCTCCAAGTTGAACCACTGCAGATTCCAATGTATTTAGTTTAGCATCAGATTTAGCATCCAAATCCAGTTGAGTTTGAAAAGCTACAGAAGTATTGTGGACCAAATCAATAATAGTATTAGCATTTTGAATACCTTGATTTAAAGCCAAGGCAGATACAATAGCAGTCATTTTCAAAATTACTAAAGATAAGACACCAGCTATAATTAACCCTACTACTCTTTTTGAATGAGTAAGTTCAGAATGTAGTTTCTTTAATACTTGAAATCTTGGACTATAGTACCAGGGAGCACTGAAATTAATTGGCAGCATTTCAGGTAAGTTTTTTATTTGTCCCCGTATCATAGCAGGTGAAGAAGAGGTATTAGTCATCAGTTGGTGGTAGTGCTTCCACTGGTTCTGGGCAGTCAGCATCAACTCCTTCATCCATGTTATCAATGGCCCAGTCTGCTACTTCGGATTCATGTCTCACACTACAGCATTACAGGACCCAAAATGGTTGCTCTGCACCTTCTGGAAAAACGCAAATATAACCTCTTCTCCACATTAAAGCAGGATTGGGTCTTTTCCATTGACCTGTCTGTAAGTCTTTCCACCATATTAATGCTGTGAGATATGTGAGTGTTCTTCTGGAAATGAGTTTTAGCTGATGTGAGGGAATTTTTAAGTTTTAAAAAATGTTAAGTATAAAGGGTTAAAGCTAATCTTCGTTGAGGGGAGGTAAAGTATTCTCCCCTTTTTTAATTTTTTGTAGCACTAATTTAAGAGAACAATAAGCCTTATTTAAATATTTTTTGCATGTAGTTTTCATGATAGTTTTACACAATAGAGATCAAATTTTAATTAGCTCACATGACTGGGCCCAGTTGGGTCCTGTGGGAACTCACTAGGGACCAAGAAGAACTTCCTGGGACCTAGATATCTCTATTAAAATACACCTCCTTTCAGGAGGATAGCCAGTCCTCCTAGCCAGAGTGCACATTTTAACTGCTTCTTACCAAGGTCATGCAATAGCAACATCAGTTGCATGCAATAGCAACATCAGGTGAACAGAACAGATTTCACAAATGCATCTTTCCCTTACATTCAGCCTATAGAATCTGATTTGCTCTTGATGCAAGCCATGGTTATTTGGGGGGATAAATTTAGTTTATACATATATATTTTATATAAACACAAGATAACATATTTTATAAAGTATAATATATAGTCAATATTTTGACTAAAAAGAATTTAGATATTTATATGATTTGAACATTATATAGCCAGTAATAGATTCACTTATAGCAACATTATTTTAGATTAATAGATTAAGTCACCTGGCTTGGGGCAAGAAAAGAAACATTTTACAGCCAGTATAATGATACCCAGGAAAAAATTAATAAATCTTTTTTAAATGGTGTGATGATTTTTTTACACAACCACGGACATGATAAAAGTTAATATAAGTTATTTTGATAAAACACAGAATCTTTGCTTTTTACACTGATTTTTTAGAAAAGATTTTCATAATTTTTCATTAGAATAGGTTAAGAGTGCAAGAAAACTTTTTTATTTTAACAGAAGGAAAATACTGTAATCAATGCATATTTGAAACATTACTGTACAATTCTTAATAAAAATTTTCACTTATTTTCAGTCTTTAAAATATATTTCTTTTAAAATATGAATAAGAGCTAAACTCCTGGCCAGCTTCCAAACTGCTGTTTGTTGAGGACCTGAGTTAACAAAAGGAGATGGGGTTGCCATTCCCATCCCTTGCCATAAGATATTATTTGTAGCACTGGTATAAATTTCAATCGAATAATTATTTAGAGTAAACTAAGGTAACTTAACTGAACATTTTGAGTCAGAACTGTGTATCCCTTGGAGGATCAATCCATTACAATTCCATAGGAACCATTAACAAGTATTGACTTTTGTTCAGCATGGCATTGCTACCGCTGAATGTTTTCTGACTCAGGTGTATATGAATTTTTTATATAAAGGCCGCTCATTAGGAACAGGCTTAGAAATTAATTTTTCTTTATATTGCTCTGCTAAAGTTATGGTAAAGAAACAATTTTTTAAATCTATGAAAATAATAAAGCAGTTTTTAGGAATCATAGCTGGTGTGGGCAAGCCAGGTTGTAATGACTCTGTAGGTTGAATGACAAGATTAACTTTTCTCAAATCTGTTAACTTTCTCCATTTTCCTGATTTCTTTTTTATAATAAATACTGGATAATTCTAAGGACTGTGAGATTTTTTTATATGTTCTGTTTTAAACTTTTTTTGAATTAACTGAGTTAAAGCCTCTAATTTTTCTTTAGATAAGGGCCACTGCTCAACCCACACAGGCTCATTTGTTTTCCAAGTTAGAGGTATGGGTTGGGGTGCAATGTTAGCTGCGGCCCCAATTATAAATTTGGATAGCTGAGAAAAAGTAAACATGCTTATTGGAGTATTTTTAAAACTAAGAGTCTCATATCTGCTTTTTAATTGTTCTCCTACTTTTGCCCAAGTTTGAGGATTAACTTTACTTTCTCCTGGAAACTATGGGCAACAATCCTGTACATGACTAAGAAAAGTTTCTAACTGAGTCTGGCTTTAAGAGTTCCCCTATCAGGCACCAATTGCCGAGTCCAGCTCAAGCAACTGTTCAAACAGGTTCAGAAGGGGCATTAGGAGATTGAGAAAAAACACAACACAGAGTTTAAGAGAAAGCGGGGGCTAGGTGGTTCATTGCCTGACTGAACACAATGACCACAAGAAGCCAGCTCAAGTTTATTTTATACGTTTAACAACAGAAATCTAGATGAGGCAGTGCACTACCTGAGAATGTGCTTGACGTAATGAATAGGGATACAGAACTTTCTTGAGAACAGAATGAACACTAATTAGGCTGCTTGAAACTGCAGAGGCATAACTTTCCCACAGTAAGACTGGATTAGATAAGGTGCAGCCAAGGCCAGACCTCATCACATGGAAAACCAAGGGGCCGTGCCTCCAAGGTTGCTCTGATGTGGCCTTGCTAGCAGTCAGAGGCCTGCTTCATGAGAAACCTGACCTGGGCCCCAACATTTCTCCAAAATGTTTTCTCTTTCATAGGATTCCAGTAAAGTAATCAAGACCCACCTAGAATGGGTGGAGACACATCTCCACCTAATCCTGTTTAACAACCACTCTTGATTGAGTCACATCTCCAGGGAGATAATCTAATAAATGTTTCAAACATACAGTACTGAATAGAGATTAGAATAAACAGCTGCCTTTACAAAATGGGATTAAGATTAAAAAATGGCTTTTCTAGGATACAAACATCTTCTCAAACCAGCACACCTTGTTTTAAAGTGGCAGAGAATTTGACAAAATTGAGAACCGGTTTTGGATGGAAGGGAGAATTTGAAAGTGATGACCTGGAATATCAAACTCACAAAATTTCCAAATTAAATGTGAAAAAAATGCAGCCTGGTTTCTCCTTCAAGCTTATAGTAAAATGAGAGAGGAAAGTGATAAGCTGAGAACTGAACACCTGGGTACAAAGGAACTAGAAACTGATAATTTGGAAAATTTTAAACTTTGGGTAAGTAAGCTCCCAGAGGATGGTATCTCATGTGAGGATTTAACCAAGCATGAAACCAGTCAGCCAGTGCAGGACAAGACAAGATTGGAAATGCAGCTATCAAGAGAGTATTTGTGGTCTTCCGGAGAAGATGGCGGCTTAGTAAGACGCGTGGGTCTTAGTTCCTCCTCCAGAAAAGCAACTAAAGAAACAGAAACAATACGAAACAGCTCCCAGAGTCATGACAGAGACCAAAAAGACAGCGTACCCCATTCTGGAACAGCTGAATGGGCAGGGAAAATCTGCTGCGGTGAGATACCCGAGGGGCGCGCGTTTTCCCGGCCGGGGCGGCTGGTGACTGGGGTCCCCTCCACGCACGTGGCTCCCCGGTCTGACTGGGAACGTTGGATAGCGGGGCCCTCCCGTCACGCTTGGCGTTTCAGGCCAGCTGGGCAATTAGGACCGGCACTCTCCCAAGCCGAGGCCAGCGACCCCCGCCTCCACGCGCAGTTTCCTGGGCCGACTGCCGTGCAGACAGACGAGCGCCACAAGCGCCACCTACTGGGCAGGAAAAGAAAAACAGAGCCCAGAGATTTCACAGAAAAACCTTTCAACCAGCTGGGTCCCACACCCAGGGAAATCTGATCAAATGCCCAGACACCAGCAGAAAATAATGGATGATGCTTGGAAAATTGAAGATATGGCCCAGTCAAAGGAACAAACCAATAGTTCAAATGAGATACAGGAGCTGAGACAACTAATGCTGAATATACGAACAGAAATGGAAAAACTCTTCAAAAACCAAATCAATAAATTGAGGGAGGACATGAAGAAGACATGGGCTGAACAAAAAGAAGAAATAGAAAATCTGAAAAAACAAATCACAGAACTTATGGGAGTGAAGGACAAAGAAGAAAAAATGGAAAAAACAATGGATACCTACAATGGTAGATCTAGAGAGACAGAAGCTACAATTAGTGAACTGGAGGATGGAACATCTGAATTCCAAAAAGAAACAGAAACTATAGGGAAAAGAATGGAAAAACTTGAGCAGGGGATCAGGGAACTGAATGACAATATGAAGCGCACAAATATACGTGTTGTGGGTGTCCCAGAAGGAGAAGAGAAGGGGAAAGGAGGAGAAAAACTAATGGAAGAAATTATCACTGAAAATTTCCCAACTCTTATGAAAGACCTAAATTTGCAGATCCAAGAAGTGCAGCGCACCCCAAAGAGATTAGACCCAAATAGGCGTTCTCCAAGACACTTACTAGTTAGAATGTCAGAGGTCAAAGAGAAAGAGACGATCTTGAAAGCAGCAAGAGAAAAACAATCTGTCACATACAAGGGAAACCCAATAAGACTATGTGTAGATTTCTCAGCAGAAACCATGGAAGCTAGAAGACAGTGGGATGATATATTTAAATTACTAAAAGAGAAAAACTGCCAACCAAGACTCCTATATCCAGCAAAATTGTCCTTCAAAAATGAAGGAGAAATTAAAACATTTATAGACAAAAAGTCACTGAGAAAATTTGTGACCAAGAGACCAGCTCTGCAAGAAATACTAAAGGGAGCACTAGAGTCAGATACGAAAAGACAGAAGAGAGAGGTATGGAGTAAAGTGTAGAAAGAAGGAAAATAAGATATGATATATATAATACAAAAGCCAAAATGGTAGAGGAAAATATTATCCAAACAGTAATAATACTAAAAGTTAATGGACTGAATTTCCCAATCAAAAGACATAGAATGGCAGAATGGATTATGACCCAGCAATGCCACTGCTAGGTATCTACTCAAGGGACTTAAGGGCAAAGACACAAACGGACATTTGCATACCAGTGTTTATAGCAGCATTATCTACAATTGCAAAGAGATGGAAACAGCCAAAATGTTCATCAACAGACGAGTGGCTAAACAAACTGTGGCGTATACCTACGATGGAATATTATGCAGCTTTAAGACAGACTAAACTTATGAAGCATGTAATAACATGGATGGACCTAGAGAACATTATGCTGAGTGAGTCTAGCCCAAAACTAAAGGACAAATACTGTAAGGTCCCATTGATGTGAACCGACATTTGAGAATCAGCTTCGAATATATCATTGGTAACAGAGACCAGCAGGAGTTAGAAACAGGGTAAGATAATGGGTAATTGGAGCTGAAGGGATACAGACTGTGCAACAGGACTAGATACAAAAACTCAAAAATGGACAGCACAATAATACCTAAGTGTAATGTAACTAGGTTGGAACACTGAATGAAGCTGCACCTGAAATATGGTTTTTTGTTTGTTTGTTTGTGTGTTTGTATCTTTTGTTTTTGTTTTTTTTCTTTTTCCTTTATATATATATATATTATTAGTATTATTATTTTAATTCTCTTCTCTATATTAACATTCTATATCTTTTTCTGCTGTTTTGCTAGTTCTTTTCCTAAATCGATGCAAATGTACTAAGAAATGATGATCATATATCTATGTGATGATACTAAGAATTACTGAGTGCATTTGTAGAATGGAATGATTTCTAAATGTTGTGTTAATTTCTTTTCTTTTTTTTGATTAATAAAAAAATTAAAAAAAAAAAAGAAAGTATTTGTGGAGGGGGTGCAAGAGTAGTTCAGTGGTAGAATTCTCACCTGCCATGTGGGACCCAGGTTTGATTCCTGGTCCATGTACTTCCCTCCCCCCCCCAAAAAAAAACAAACAAGCAAGCAAAGCAAACAAACTAAAATTCAAAAAATGGTGCTGCAATAATGGGATACTCACATGGGAAAATAATGAAATGTGGCCCCACCATACAGCATACAAAGAAAAAGAAAGGCCTTGTGGACAATCCTACTCTCTGATGTTTTTGACCCTGGTATGCTGCATGCCAAACCAACATTTTCTGTGTGATTTCTGTATAAATGGAACCACTGCCATTCTTGACTAAAAGGGGCAGATTGAAGGGAAAATGGCTTAAAAGGCAGAACAATGGAAGGTAAGGTCTGGAACAAGGAAACCTCAGATCAGAAGCATGAACCCACCTGTGCTTGTGGAAAGGGTGAGCTTGCCCTGGAGGCAGTGGTTGGGCCTTCTGCCTCAAGGTTCAGGAAGACTTTTAGTACCCCAGGCCTCAGAAGGGGTGGAGCACAGGTATTGTACTGGGTATTGGAGAAAGCCTGGATACCACCCCACTGTTCTGAAGGGAGTGAGCAAGATGGCCCAGAGAAGGCAGAGAGGCTGGGTGCCATCCAGATGCTTGAGAAGATTGTGGTCAAGAAAAAGGTGGTCTCCCCAATGTTGCAACCCTCACCCAAGTGTTTGAAGAGAGCAGGGCCACTGCATAAGCCCTTGAAGAGGGTGGTACTGCTACTTTATCAAGCACTGATTATAAAACATCATTCTATAAAAAACCCTTAGACTTTAAAATCTAATGGAGCTTGCCCTGGAAGTTTTCAGAAGTATTTGGGTCTGGTGACCCTCTTTGCCTTCCGATTTCTCCTTATGAGGATGGGAACATTTATCCTATGACTGTTCCTTCTTTGTATGTTGGAAGCTCATAACTTGTTCTGAGTTTCACAGGCCCACAGTCAGAGAAGAATTTTGCCTTGGGACAAACCATGCCTGTAACTGATTTTGATAAGACTTTGTACCTAATATTGTGCTGAAATGATTTAAGGTTTTTGTGATATTGTGATGGAATGAAGGCATTTTGCATATTGAAAGAGCATGTTTTTTTGGTGTCCAGAGGGTAAGGTTTGATGGTTTGAATTTGTTGTATACCCCAGAAAAGCCATTTTCTCTTAAACCAATCATGTGGGGGCAGACCTATTATTGTGTGGGACCTTTTGATTAGGTTATTTTCATGAAGATGTGACCCTACCCATTCCAGGTGGCTCTTAATCTCCTTACTGGAGTCCTCTAGGAGAGACATTTTGGAGAAAACAAAGATGCTTGATGACAGAAAATGCTCCAGGAGTTTCTAAGCTAAGAGATGAAATCCAGAGTTTGCCCTGAAGAAGCTAAGAGAGGACCCACAGATGTTTAGAGAGATAAAAACACCCCAGAGATACTGAGAAGATCCATAGGATGCACAGAGAAAGTCACTGGAATCAGAAGCTGTCAGCTGGGAAGGGAGGGCATGTGGCTGGTGTCTTCAGATCCCAGGCATTTTAATGGCTTTGAACTCCAAAATTGTGATCTTATAAATCCCCTTTGTAAAAACCAATCCATTTCTGGTATAATGCATTCCAGCAGCTTTAGCTAATCAAAAGAACAAACAATATTTTCCACAATTATGTTAGCATGGGATTGATGGTTATATTTGAAAATAGCGAACTCCTCACTTAGAGATTATGTGTAAATCAGCCAAAAGGGGCAGATTTGGCCACCTAGAGGTGCCTATAGATGTTAAAACATCAATTTACAAAAGCTAGAAAATGTGGTTAATACATAAAGAGAAGGAAGACTATTCAGTAGCTTCATTCACCTACCATTCACTACCTAACACATATAAACTGTGATGTAATTGTGTCATATCAGAAGTGAGATGAATAAACAGAAAGATATATTTGAATATGTTATCCATAATGAAATTTAGAGAAATTAAGATCTGGAAAATATGAAAGAGAAATTAAAGATATGAAGGATAGAGTTATAAGGTTGAACACACATGTGATATAGGATTAGAAATCTATCTTTGGAAGTTCAAGGGAGAGGCAATATTGAAGATATAATGGCTGAGAATATTTCAGAAGTTTTGAAAGAAATGTTTAGATTGAGGAATTCCAGTGAATCCCAAGCAGATTCTTAAAGAAATTCATTGCTAGACAAATCGTAGTGAAATTTCAGAATGCCACAAACAAAGAGATGTTCTAAATAGCAAGGGAGTAAAAGCAGATTATCTACAAAAGAATGAAAACCTCTTGAATGTCATCTCAGCAGCGATAATAAAAGCCACAAGACAGTAGGATATCTTCAAATTGCTGAGAGAAAATACTGTCAACCTAGAATTTTGTACTTAGCAAAACTCTATTTAAAGAATTAGAGTGAAATATTTGTTTTCATATAAACAAAAACTAGGAGAGTTTATCAGCAAACTCTATCACAAAAACTAGTGAGAGTTTATACTCTCATCAAAGGAATGTCTAAAGAATGTAGTTCAGAAAGGAGGAAAATTATCTCAAAAGCAAGTTCTGATATGCACTGAAGAGAGGTAAAGAAATGGGTAAAACTGACCAATTTTTAGATGCATAAATAGTTTTTAAAATTGTCTAATTTTCAGCTCTGAAAATATGGAACTGAAATATAGGAAACAATAAATAGCATGTAAATTAGGAGAGACTTTTAGCAACATTAATATTATATAAAGATATTGATTAATTTTGTTATGTGTGCATGTTAAAATTTAAAGATAACCACTAAATAGAAATATATTGGAAAACATCCAAAATAATAGAGGAAAATTTTAGAAATGGAAAAAAAACAATTTTAAAAATAAAAGGTTAAAAAGGAGAAGAAACATAAAGAATGGGAGCATATAGCACAAAATAAAATGGCAGAAATAAATCTCAATATATCAGTAATTATAATGAATGGAAATGGGCTGAACTCTCCAATTAAATGATGCAACTTGTTTAACTGAATTTATAAAGGAATAATTGATCGATAAGTTATTTATAAAAGACACACTTAAAAGTTCAAGGATGTAAAAAGTTAAAGAACAAAAAAGGAATAACCCCCAAAAGTGGTCCACCCATATTAATACTATACAAAATAAACTTTTAGAAAGGAAGCATTTCTAGAAAACAGAGGCTATTATGTAATGATAAAAATGTTGATGTCAAAGTCGTATTCTAAAATTATATGTGCATATATATAAATGGATAAACATGGTAAAAATAAGAAGAAAATCATCATAGAGGGAGATTATCAACACAAATCTCCCAGAATTTGTAGAGTAAGCAGAAAGCACTAGGTAAAAATACAGAAAATTTTAACTTTGTAAAACATGACTTGACTTAAATGGAAGAATATAGAACTCTAAGTCCATTAACTAGGAACTAAGCATTCTCTTAAAGCACACACGGAGCAGTTGAGAAAATTCATTACATATTATATCATAAAAGCATTTTTTAAACTATTAAAATTTAGGGTCATAAGATTCTATTTCTGATCATAGTGCAATTTAGAAATTGATTACAAAAATATAACTCAAAAAGCTATATATTTGGAAATAAGAAAGCACAGTCCAAATATGAATAAATGATAATGCTAAAATAATGAGAATTAGAAGATATTTTGAATTGAATGATAACAATGATACTACATATAAAGCTTGTGGAATATTGTTAAGGAGTATTTTAGAGAAATTAATAGACTTTAATGCTTATATTAGAATGGAAGTAAGACTAAAAACTGATGAACTAAGTCCCCTATATAATAAGTTAAAAATAACAGAAACATCACTAATCAAATAAAGGGAAGGAAATAAAGAAGAAGAAATAAAAACTTGAAACTAAAGTTATAATTAGAAAAGACTAAACAAACAAATTGTTGGGTTTTTTTCTTGGACATGATGTAATCAGATGGCTGTGTAAGACATTTCCATGGACATTCCCCTTTAGAAATAGCTAAATGAAAGGGCAGATTCAATGTTCTTGGAACTTTGGAGGGCAATCAAAACTGGAGAATGGCTAAATGAATGCTGAATTGAAAAAATATCTAAAAATGGTGGGAGAGTAATGGGACAAATTTACCACTCCAGACCCCTCCCCCATGCTCAGATCCATGTGGTTTATGCAACTCACACATATGACTTCTCAGTCTGGGAAGTTCCTATGGCAGCTGTTCACTACAAAGCCATGCATGGCAGCAGCTTAGCAGCCTATAGCATTTAAACACAGGGATTGAGAGTCCATAGGTCCACAGCAGAATTTTAGAAGTTTACGTGACCATTAAGAAAAAATAATAAGCATGACTTGATAAAAATTAAAAATTATTGTGCATCAAATTGCTTCATAATCAAAGTAAAAAGACAACCCACAGAATGGGAGAAAATATTTGGAAACCACATTATCTGAAAAGAGTTTAATATCCAGAATACATAAATCCTACAACTCAACAGCAAAAACAGACAAACCAATTTTTAAAATAAGAAAAACACTTGAATAAACATTTGTCTGAAGATATGTGAATAGTTTAAAAAAAATGAGAAGATGCTTAACCTCATTAGCCATAAAGAAATTAAAATAAAAACTCCAATGAGATACCATTTCTTATAAAGTGAAATGGTTACAGTTTAAAAAAAATGAAAAATACCAAGTGTTAAGGAGCATGTGGAAAAATAGGGACACTTATTCATAGTCGTGGGAATGTAAAATGGTGCAGCCACTGTGGAAAATACTTTGGGAATTCCTCATAAAATTAAATATAGAATTCTATATGTTCCAGCAATCCTGCTCCTAGGTATATACTCAAAAATCAGGGGCTTAAACAGATATCTGCCCACTGATACTTATACAGGCATTAGTCATAATTGTCCAAAGATAGTAGCAACCCAAATTCCATCAACAGAAAAATGGAAAAACAAATGTGGTATATACATACAATGGAATATTATTCAGCCATAAAAGAAATGAATTTTTGATACATGCAACAACATGGATGAACCTTGAAGACATCACGGTGAGTGAATAAGTCACACACAAAAGGACACAGTTTGTATGATCTCAATGATATAAATCATTAGAATAAGTAAATTCATAGAGTCAAATACTAGAATGCAAGTTACTGGGGGCTAGTGTGAGGGTGCAGAATGGAGAATTAATGCTTAATTGATGCAAAATTTCTGTTAGGAGTGATGGAAAAATTTTGGTAATGGATGGTGGTGACAGTAGCATGATGTTGTGAATGTATTTAACAGCACTGATTTATATATCTGAATGTGTTTAAGGAGGGAAATTTTAGGTTGTATATATGTCACTAGAATAAAATTTCTTTAAAAACATTAGACTATGCTACAAAAATAGTAAATGCTATTGTAAACTATGGATTATAGTTAATAGTACAGTTATCATAATATTATTTCATCATTTGAAACAAAGTTACCACCCTAATGCAAAGTTCTAATAATATGGGTAAATGCAAACTCCGAAAGTACGGTATCTTCTGTGTGTAACTCTATTATTTATTTGCTACAAGATTTGAATATAATTGAGTAAGAAAAGCATATATTTCTATGGTATGGACATGCATAATATAAAGAGGTAATGTGTGACTAAACAACCTAAAGAAAGAAAAGAAGAGTGTAGGAGCATAGACTGTATACTCTTGAAGCTCAATTTGTATCATTTTGAATTATAGATTTAGGTTGATCAGTAGAAACCCTATGGCAACCAGAAAGAAAACATTTAAAGTATATACTGAAACATAAATAAGAAATGGATTATTAGTTACATCACAAAAGATCAACTATACACAAAAGAAGCCTGCAATGAAAGAAAAGGAGAAAAAAGATAGGAAACATAGCTGAAATCAGTCCTGTCTGAACAACAATTAAAATAATATGAATGGATTAAATTCTCCAATTAAAAGACACAAATGGGAAGGGTGGATTAACTAAAAAGCACAATCCAACTACATGCTGTTCACAAGAGACTAACGTTAGACCCAAAGACACAAATAGGTTGAAAGTGAAAGATGGAAAAAATATTCCATGCAAACAGTAACAAAAGAAAGCTTTGGTAGCTATACTAAAATCAGATATAATAAACATTTAGTTAAAAACTGTTTCAAGAGACAAATGATACTACATATTGACACAAATGTCAATCAACCAAGAAGATATAACACTTACAAACATATATGCACCAATCACATTATACCCAAATGCATGAGGCAAAATTGACCAAAATGATGAGAGAAATAGACACCACTATGATGAGAGTTGAAGACTTCAATACTCCACTTTTGTTCATTGGATAGAACATCAATATAGAAGGTCAGTAAGGAAACGCAGAACTTGAACAATACTATATATGAACCAGACACCCCAACAACAGCAGAACGCGCAAACTTCTCAAATGCATCTTGGATTGTTCTCCTAGATGGACTACATGATACATCACAAAACAGGTCTCAGTACATTTTGAAATATCTAAATGACGCAAAGCATCGTCTCCAAACAAAAATGGAATGAAGCTAGAAAGCAATAACAAGGAAAGCTTAAACAATTTGCAAATATGTGGATATTAAAAAAAAATTCCTAAGCAATGTGCTGGTTTGAAAGGATGTATGTTCCCTAGAAAAGTTATGTTTTAATCAAAATCCCATTTCATAAAGGCAGAATAATCCCTATTCAATACTGTATGTTTGAAACTGTAATCAGGTCATCTCCCTGGAGATGTGATTTAACCAAGAGTGGTTGTTAAGCTGGATTAGGTGATGACATGTCTCCACCCATTTGGGTGGGTCTTGATGAGTTTCTTTAGTCCTATAAAAGAGGAAACATTTTGGAGAATGCAGGCGATTCAGAGAGAGCAGAGCAGAACGACATAGCCACGAGAAGCAGAGTCCACCAGCCAGTGACCTTTGGAGATGAAGAAGGAAAATGCCTCCCAGGGAGCTTCATGAAACAGGAAGCCAGGAGAAGAAATTAGCAGATGATGCCATGCTGGCCATGTGCCCTTCCAGATGAGAGAGGAACCCTGACCATGCTCACCATGTGCTTTTCCAGATGAGAGAGAAATCCTGACTGTGTTCACCATGTGCCTTCTCACTTGAGAGAGAAACCCTGAACTTCATCGGCCTTCTTGAACCAAGGTATCTCTCCCTGGATGCCTTTGATTGGACATTTCTATAGACTTGTTTTAATTTGGAACATTTTCTCGGCTTTAGAAGTGTAAACTAGCAACTTATTAAATTCCCCTTTTAAAAGCCATTCTAGGGGGCGGGCCGCGGTGGCTCAGCGGGCAAGAGTGCTTGCCTGCCGTGCCGGAGGACCCCGGTTCGATTCCCGGCCCCAGCCCATGTAAAAAACAAACAAACAAACAAAATATAATAATAAAACAAGAAAATGTTTAAAAAAAATGTTTCCCTTTCTTCCTCCCTTCCATCCTTCCTTCCTTCTCTGTCTTTCCTTCCTTTAAAAAAAAAAAAAAAAAAGCCATTCTATTTCTGGTATATTGCATTCTGGCAGCTAGCAAACTAGAACAAGCAATCATTTGTTCAATGGAAAAATCACAAGGGAAATTAGGAAATATCTTGAAAAAATTAAAACAAAAACACAACATAAACAAAACTTATAGAAAGCAACAAAGGCAGCACTCTGACTGAAATTTATAGCTATGAATGCCTATATCAGAGAAGAGAGATCTCAAATACATAACCTTATTTCACATCTGTAAGAATAAGAAGAGTAAATTAAACTTAGAGTAAGTAGAAAAATAGAGATTATAAACATTAGTGTGAGGATAAAAGAAATAGAAAACAATTGAGAAGATAAATGAAACCAAAAGTTTATTCTTTAAAAACATCAATAAAGTTGATAAAACTTCATCTAGCTTGGCAAAGAAATTTAAAAAGTGGGTTAAAAAAACTAAAATCCCAAATGAAAAGGGATATATTATGACAGATCTTACAGAAAATATGGTGATAAGATTTTGTAATTGTATGCTTGCTAATTAGACAATCTGTAGGCAATATACAAATTACTACAAACATAAAACTTTCCTCAACTGACTCAAGTAAAAATAGAAAACTTCAACAAACAGGTAAAGAAATTGAATCAGTCATAATTGAAAAAAAAAAAAAAACTTCCAACAAAGAAAAATCCTGGACCAGATGGCTTCACTGGTGAATTCTATCAAAGATTCAAATAAGTATTAATGCCAATCCTTCTCAAACTTCCAAAAAACTTAAGGTGCAAGAACTCTTCCTAACTCATCTTATGAAGCCAACACTATCCTAACACTACAGCCAAATGAAGACATCCAAAAGAAGAAAATTACAAATTTACCTTATGAACCTAGATGCAAGAATCCTCCATAAAATACTATTAATCAAATCAAACAAAATATTAAAATAATTATATCCCATGACCAAATGAAATTTATACTGGGAATGCAAACGTGACTCAACATTAAGAAAATCAATCAATGTAATACACCACATTAACGGAAAGAAGAAAAAAATTACATGATCATCTCAACTGATGTAGAAATGGCTTTTGACAAAATCCAAAATCTTTTCATGGAAAAACCCTCAGAAAAATAGGAATAGAAGATAACTTCTGTGGTAATGGACATATATAAAAAACCCACAGCTAACCTTTTATTTGATGGTGAAATACTGAAAGCCATCCTCTTGAGATCAGGAACAAGTCAAGAATGCTCAATTTCACCACTGCTATTCAACATTGTACTGGAATTGCTATAGCAATTAAGCAAGAACAAGACATAAAAGACATCCACATTGGAAAGGAGGAAATAAAATTATTTTTATTTGCAGATGACATGATCCTTTATATAGAGGATCCCAAAGAATCTGGAAAAGAAACTTCAAGAACTAATAAATGAATTCAGCAATGTTGCAAGCTACAAGATCAACATGCAAAAATCCATTTTTTATATACAACAGAAAATAATATTTTTAAATGGAAATTTTAGAAACAAACCCATTCACAATAGATCATAGAATAATAAAATATCTAGGAATAACTTAACTGAAGAGGAGGTGAAGACTGCAAACATAGCTGAAAGTAATGAAAAAAGATCTAAATATATATCATGTTCAGCAACAGAAAGACTTAATATTATTAATATGCCAGTATAACACAAGGGTATCTTTAGATTCAATGTAAAACTTATCAAAATCCATGAACCCTTTTTCTTTGCTGAAATTGAAAAGTAAATATTCAAATTCATATGGAATCACAAAGGGCCCCAAATAGCCAAATCAGTATTGCAAAGGAAGAACAAGTTGGAGGTCTTACACATCCTTACCTCACAATTTATTGCAAAGCCAAAGTTATCAAATCAATGTGGTAATGGCATAAAGATAGACACATAGACCAGTGGATAAGAATTGTGGGTTCAGAAATAAGGCCATACATATATGGCCATCTGATATTTGATAAGGTTGCCGGGTACATTAATTGGGGAAAGAATGTTCTCCAATAGATGGTGTTGGGAAAACTTGATATCAACACACAAAAGAATGAAATTAGACCCCTACATTACACCATATACAAAAATTAATTCATAATGGATCAAGGACCTAAATATAAGAACTAAAATCCTAAAAGTCTATATAAAAATATAGTAGGTACCTTCATAACCTTGGAAGTTTTAGTGACTTCTTAGATATGACACCAAAAAGCACAAGCAACAAAAATAGATAAAATGGACTTCATCAAAATTAAAGACTTTGACACATCAAAAGACATTATCAAGAAAGTGAAAAGACAACCTAGAGAATGGGAGAAAATAATTGGAAACCCAGTAAGTGTTTAATATCCAGAATACATAAACAACTGCTGCAACTCAATAACAGAAAGACAACCCAATTTAATAATAGGCAAAGAAAAAAGAATGAAATGTGACCCCTACCATGCAGCACACAAAAAAAAAAGGACAAATAATTTGAATAGATATCTCCCTAAAGAAGATATACAAATGACCAAAAAGCACATGAAAAGACTCTCAACATCATTGGTCATCAAGGAAATGCAAATCAAAATCACAATGAGATCCCACTTCATACTCATTGGGATGACTAGTACTTAAAAAAATAAACAAAACAGAAAATAGCAAATAACAAGCCCTGCCAAGGATGCAGAGATATAGGAACCCTTATACACTGCTGTTAGCAATGCAGAATGATGCAGCCAATGTGGAAATCAGTTTGGCAGTTCCTCAGAAAATTGAAAATAGAATCACCATACAACCCAGCAATCCCACTTCTCAGTGTATATCTTAAAGAAATGAAATCAGGGACTAGAACAGATACATGTACACCTGTGTTTATCACAGTATTATTCACAGTTGCCAAGCAGTGTAAGCAGCCCAAGTGTCCATCAATGGATGAATGGATGAACAAAATATGGTATATACATACACTGGAGTATTATTCAGCCATGAATAAAACAGAGATTTTGATGCACATAATAACATGAATGAACTTTGAAGACATCATTTTGAATGAAATAAACCAGGTACAAAAAGAAAAAAAATTGTATGATCTCATTTCTGTGAAATAGAAAGAAGTAAACTTCATAAAGACAGATAATATAAGTTACCTGGAGAGAGTGGTAGCTTAGTAGATGAGTAGTTTATGTTTGAGGTGGTAAAAAAGGAGGGGTAATGGATGTCAGTGATGGTAGCTCAAAATTGTGACTATAATTAACACTACTGAACTGTACATTTGAGTGTTGTTAAAATGGGAAATTTTGTGCTTTATAGTGTTTAATACAATAAAACGTTTTTAAAAAACCAAAATTGATTAATTTAAAACTAATAGAATTGAGAATTTTTTCACAATAGTGGCCAAAATAAAAATAAATCAAGACAAATAAATATGAGCAATGAGAAAGGTGCCATAATTTCAGATACAATCAATAACAAAAAAGATAAAAATATTGTGAAGAACTTCACTCCAATAAGTTTATAAATTTATATGAAAAGGACAAATTATTATAGAAACAAATAATTACTTTTGAGATGAAGAAGCAGAAAAGCTGAATTTCTCATAAGCTTAAATGTAAAGAAATTCATATTCAAAAACTCTTCCCCAAATAAAACACAATGCAAGGTTTACAGTGAGGCATAAGACTCATTTGAGAAACAGATATTTCCAATATTTAACCAAAATCTTCCAGATAATAATTTAAAAAATGAGAAAACTACCCAATACATTCTAAGAAGCTAGTATAGCCATGTTTACTAGCTTCCTATGGCTGCTGTAACAGATTATCAGCAACTTGGTGGCTTAAAACAGGGAAAAATTATTCTCTTACATTTTGAAGGTCATAAGTTTGAAGTAAGTTTTACTGGGTTGAAATCAAGGCGTCAGCAAATCCATACTCACCTAAGAGGCTCTAGGGAAGAATCTGTTTCCTTGCCTTTACCAACTTCTAGAGCTGCACTCCTTGCATTCCTTGGCTCCTGGCCCCTTTCTCCATCTTCAAAGCCAGGAGTGTAACATCTTACATTAGTTGTCACATTGACTTCTTTTATACTCAAATTCCCCTCTGTGTCAGCTGTGACTACATTTAATGAGCACCCGGATAATCCTGGATAATCTCTCTATCTCAGAATCCTTAATTTAATCACATCTGTGAAGCTCATATTGCCATCTGTATTAGTTAGGGTTCTCTAGAGAAACAGAATCAACAGGGAACACACATGAATATAAAATTTATAAAAGTGTCTCACGTGACTGTGGGAATGCAGAGTCCAAAATCCGCAGGGCAGGCTGTGAAGCATACGACTCCGATGGAGGGTCTGGACGAACTCCACAGGAGAGACTCACCAGCTGAAGCAGGAATAGAGCCGATCTCTTCTGAATCCTCCTTAAAAGGCTTCCCGTGATTAGATTAAGCATCACTCATTGCAGAAGACACTCCCATTTGGCTGATTACAAATGGAATCAGCTGTGGATGCAGTTGACGTGATCGTGATCTAATTCTATGAAATGTCACCATTGCAACAGACAGGCCAGCACTTGCCCACCAGACAAACAGGTACCACAACTTGGTCAAGTTGACATATGTCCCTGACCATGACAGTCCACCCCTTGTCAACTTGGCAGCTACGTATATCACCTTAAACCATACACAATTTCCAAATAAAAACAATAGAACACGCATTTTTTTCTTTTATCTAACAATACTAAACTGTCCTGCATATAACTTGAAACATGTTAAAGCTCTCCAGAATAGTTCACAAATCCTTGGGCAACATTCATTCTTAAACTTGACATCTTACAACTTAAGTAGTATAACATGAACAAAACAGCATTATAGTCCTCGTTTCTGTAACTGATCACATGGTCGAAGTTCATATATATCACTATCTTCTTCCACTACCCATTCCATGTTCCCTTTACCCTCAGCAAGCACTTCACCTGGCCATGGTTCTTTGCCTGGTGTGGTGACCCAAACTTTCATTCCTGAAGTTTCAGAGCCATTGGAAGTCCTGCCAGGATTGTGTTTCCATTGATTTTAATCACAAGGCATGGTAGTACAAAAAGACGCCCAAGAGGATCTCCTATATTCCAAGAAAACTCTACTATACCTCCATTTTGCAGTTGCAGTTCTACTTCCTACTGATAATCACGGTCAATTACCCCAGACAATAATGTAATCCCCTTCTTAGCTTGTTGATCTAGTGGCATAAGTAGCCCAAAGTGACCAGGTGGCAGTCTTAACTTTCAGTTCAGTGGAATCACTGTTGTTTCTCCTGGAGGAAGCACTCACCATTTTGAAACTAAACCTGTAGACCAGCAGAGTTCACGGTCGCAGGGACAGGAAGCAAAAATTTTCCTAGTGGATCATGAGGGGTAATAGTGAGTGGTGCCACTCCCATTTCCACCACTTGGTTCTTGGACCTATGGATACTGGCTATGGGAGAAACAGCACCATACAGCAGATGCTGATTCAGAGCATACACATCTTCCTGGAGAACATTACCCCAGCCTTTCAAGTTTTTGCCACCTAGTTGGCACCGTAATTGAGTTTTCAAAAGGCCATTCCACCGTTCTATCAATCCAGCTGCTTCTGGATGATGGGGAACATGGTAAGACCAGAGAATTCCATGAGCATGTGCCCATTCCCATACTTCATTTGCTGTGAAGTGTGTTCCTTGATCAGAAGCAATGCTGTGTGGAATACCATGACGATGGATAAGGCATTCTGTAAGCCCACAGATGGTAGTTTTGACAGAAGCATTGCCTGCAGGGAAAATAAACCCATATCTAGAGTATGTGTCTATTCCAGTTAGAACAAATACTGTCCCTTCCATGAAGGGAGCGGTCCAATGTAATCAAACTGCCATCATGTACCTAGCTGGTCACATCGGGGAATGGTGCCATATCAGGGGTTGAGTGTGGGTCTCTGCTGCTGGCAAATTGGGCACTCAACAGTGGCTGTAGCCAGGTCAGCCTTGGTGACTGGAAGACCAAGTTGCTGAGCCCATGCATAACCCCCATCCCTACCACCATGACCACTTTGTTCATGAGCCCACTGGCCAACAACAGGAGTTGCTGGAGAAAGAGGCTGACTGTTATCCACAGAACAGGTCATCTTATCCACTTGATTATTAAAACCTTCCCCTGCTGAAGTCACCTTCTGGTGCGCATTCACATGGGATGCAAATATGTTCATGTTTTTAGCCATTTACAAAGGTCTATCCACATACTTCTTCCCCAGACCACTTTGTCACCAATTTTCCAATTATGGTCTTTCCAAGTCCCTGACCATGCAGCCAAACCATTAGCAACAGCCCATGAGTCAGTATACAAATGCACCTCTGGCCAGTTTTCCTTCCCAAAAAATGAACACATGAACTGCTTGAAGTTCTGCCCACTGGGAGGATTTCCCCTCACCACTGTCCTTCAAGGACACCCCAGAAAGGGATTGTAATGCTGCAGCTGTCCACTTTCAGGTGTTACCTGCATATCGTGCTGAACCATCTGTAAACCAGGCCCAAGTTTTCTCTTCCTCAGTCAATTCACTGTAAAGAACTCCCGAGGAGGCCTTAGCTCTGGTCTGGGAAAGACAAGATAATGTGACAAGAGTGGAGACCATGGGCATTTGGGCCACTTCATCATGTAACTTACTTGTGCCTTCAGGACCTGCTCTGGCCCTATCTCGTATATACCATTTCCATTTTATGATGGAGTGCTGCTGCATGCACCCAACTTTATGGCTTGGGGAGTCAGATAACACCCAGCTCATGACAGGCAACTTACGTCTCACGGTAACTTGGTGGCCCATGGTTGAGCGCTCAGTCTCTACTAAGGCCCAGTAGCAGGCCAAAAGCTGTTTCTCAAAAGGAGAGTAGTTATCTGCAGCAGATAATGAGGCTTTGCTCCAAAATCCTAAGGGTCTGCATTGTGATTCTCTTATAGGGGCCTGCCAAGGGCTCCAGACAGCATCTCTATTGGCCACTGACACTTCCAGCACCATTGGATCTGCTGAATCATATGGCCCAAGTGGCAGGGCAGCTTGTACAGCAGCCTGGACCTGTCGCAGAGTCTCCACTTGTTCAGGTCCCCACTCAAAATTATCAGCTTTTCTGGTCACTTGATAAATGGGCCAGAGTAGCACACCCAAATGAGGAATATGTTGTCACCAAAATCCAAAAAGACCAACTAGGTGTTGTGCCTCTTTTTCGGTCATAGGAGGGGCCAGATGCAGCAACTTATCCTTTACCTTAGAAGGGATATCTCAGCATGACCCCACACCACTGGACATCTAGAAATTTCACTGAGGCGGAAGGCCCCTGTATTTTTTTTTTTGATTTGCCTCCCATCCTCTGACATGCAAATGCCTTACCAGCAAGTCTAGAGTAGTTGCTACTTCTTGCTCACTAGGTCCAATCAACATGATATCATCAATGTAATGGACCAGTGTGATGTCTTGTTGTAGGGAGAAACGATCAAGGTGCCTGCAGACAAGATTATGACATAGGGCTGGAGAGTTGATATATCCCTGAGGTACGACAGTGAAAGTATATTGCTGACCTTGCCAGCTGAAAGCAAACTGTTTCTGGTGGTCCTTACTAACAGCTATTGAGAAAATAAAATTTTTGCCAGATCAATAACTGCATACCAAGTACCAGGGGATGTATTGATTTCCTTAAGCATTGGTACCACATCTGGAACAGCAGTTGCAATTGAAGTTACCACCTGGTTGAGCTTGTGATAATCCACTGCCATCCTCCAAGACCCATCTGTTTTTTGCACAGGCCAAATAGGAGAGTTGAATAGGGATGCGGTGGGAATCACCACTCCTGCATCCTTCAAGTCCTTAAGAGTGGCAGTAATCTCTGCAATCCCTCCAGGAATCTGGTATTGCTTCTTATTTACTATTTTGCTAAGTAGGGGCAGTTCTAGTGGCTTCCATTTGGACTTTCCCACCATTATAGCTTTCACTGTATGAATTAGAGAGCCAATGTGGGGATTCTTCCAGTTGCTCAGTATGTCTATACCAATTATACATTCTGGAACTAGGGAAATAACTGCAGGATGGGTCTGGGGGCCCACTGGACCCACTGTGAGACAGACCTGAGCTAAAACTCCATTGGTCACCTGGCCTCCACAAGCCCCCACCCTGACTGGTGTCGTGTTGGGTCCCCTGAAATTAATGTCACTTCTAAACCAGTGTCTAATAATTCCAGAAATATCTGATCATTTCCTTTTCCCCAATGCACAGTTACCCTGGTAAAAGGCCGTCAGTCTCCTTGAGGAAGACTTGGAGGAAGATTAACAGTATAAATTTGTGGCAGTGTAACAGGGTTCTCCCCCAAAGGGACCTGGCCTCCCCTTCATTCAAGGGGCTCTGGGTCTGTAAACTGTTTCAAGTCTGGAAATTGATTAAGGGGCCGTGACTCTGTGTTTTTGTAATTCAGGTTAGACTTCTGTTCACTTGACCTAGAACTCTTTTGTTTATACAGCTGGAACAAGAATTTAGTAGACTGCCCTTCTATTGTATTTCTAGGTATGCCATAATTTACTAGCCAATGCCACAAATCTCTGTGAGTCATATAATTTTGATGCCTGCTTTGAGTTTGCTGTCTATTATAATAGCCACGTTTACCCTGTCTTTGGCGATTAAGTGCTGCCACCTGGCTTCTGTCAACTCGGAATCCCATCATCCCCATTGTGTTTAAGGATTCCAGCTCAGTGACAGCAGTTCCTACAGTAATATCTGACCTACAGAGTAGCGCAACCACAGAGCTCTTTAGGGATCATGGTGGTAGTCTCACAAATTTATTTCTCACTGTTCTGGTAAAAGGTGCATCCTCTGGACATTCCTGGGGTGTAAGAGCAGGCTTTGCATGATAAATCCTCTCTAACATTCCAATCTCTCTAAGCCTCTGGATCCCCTCATCTACATTATACCTGGGAAGTTCTGGCAGTTCAACCTCCGATAATGTTGGCCACCTCTTGATCCATATTTCAACCAACCATGCAAACAAATTTTTAATACCTTTTCTAACCCCTCGAGTTATAATACTGAATGCAGAATCTCTGCTTAGTGGGCCCATATCAATAAATTCAGCCTGATCCAGCCTTATATTCCTCCCACCATTATCTCACACCCTTAAAATCCATTGTGACACATATTCCCCTGATTTCTGTCTATATAAATTGGAAAACTCACACAGTTCTTTTGGAGTATAATGTACCTTCTCATGTGTGATACTTTGTACCTCACCTTTAGGGGCCTGTTGGGACTTTAATCTAGTTATAGGTCTGGAAGAAATGAGGGGTGGTGGGGGTGGCTCATGAAAAGAATTAGAAATATCTTTCAAGCCATTTACTTCAGAGCCTTCGTTTGCAGTTTCACCTGGTGAAACAGGATTAATTACTCTAAGGCTAATCCCTTCAGGAGGAGGTTGGGTGGCCAACTCCTCAAGGCAGGCTGGAGGTGGGGCTGTTATGTCCTCAGGGCAGACTATTACAGGGTTATCTAAAGAAAGCTCAGCATGGTCTAGGGTTTCAACCTCACCCCCAACATCATTATCAATCCATATGTCACCATCCCATTTTTCAGGGTCCCACTCCTTTCCAATCAATGCCCTCACTTTAACGGCAGACACCATGCAAGACTGAGATTTCAGTTTACGTTGTAAAGTTGCTACTCTACAATAAGATTCTGAGTCTGATTTTCAGAGATCTCAAGTGTATGGCTACAGGAAATAAGATTTTCCTTCAGGATACTCAGAGAAATGTCTACATCTTTCAGACGGTACTTTAGCTTCTCATTTGAAGCCTTAAGCCCAACCCTTTCACCCCTTAATGCAGCCAGTGTATCTAACAACAACCAACCAAAATCTCTATACCTCTTATTTCTTCAAAATTCCGTGAAGGTGTCAAAAACATTATCCCCCAGAGCCTGGCTTCGTACAAGTGAAGCATTAGGAGATTCAAATGGTGATATTTTGACTACCTCTTTTGCCAACTAACTCCATGGATTGGGAGTGTCATTCTGATTATGGAAATCAGAGTCCTTAGTGTCTTTGAGTCCAGTCAGAGTAGAAAACCATCCATAAAAACCCATTTTTAAGATTCTGTTTCTTAAAAACCACCCCACTTCTGGTACCAAGGTGTATTAGTTAGGGTTCTCTAGAGAAACAGAATCAACAGGGAACACTAGCAAATATAAAATTTATAAAAATGTCTCACGTGACTGCGAGAACACAGAGTCCAAAATCTGCAGAGTAGGCTGTGAAGCCAACGATTCCGATGGATGGTCTGGATGAACTCCACAGGAGATGCTCACCAGCTGAAGCATGAAGGGCCTGTCTCTTCTGAATCCTCCTTATAAGGCTTTCAGTGATTAGATTAAGCATCACTCATTGCAGAAGACACGCCTCTTTGGCTGATTCCAAACGGAATCAGCTGTGGGTGCAGCTGACATGATCATGATTTAATTCTATGAAATTTCCTCATCGCAACAGATAAGCCAGCACTTGCCGAACCACCACTTGGACAAGTTGACACATGAACCTGACCATGATACCTTCTAAACAATACTGATAAACATACATGTGCTATGCTTATCTATAACATTAGGGCTTTCATAATGAAAGTTTCTGAACACTGTTCCATATCATCAGAACTTACAAAATCACATAATAAGATTTTTTATTAAATAGAGATTGAAGGAGACATGAGCCTTCAAGAGGGCTATTTATCATATTTGGTTACAGAAAAGATATTAAAATGTTGACCTCCCAAAAAGTCATATTTCCAAAAGGTGGAAAAAAGAAAAGTGCTTTTCTCAAATTTGGAAATATATTGACTATAAGAATGGAGAAAAGAATTACAGTACAACAGAATTTTATTGGTTGTTTATCCAAAACCATTATATGATCCTTGAAGAGGCTATATAGAGACTAGGAAAGAGTAAATTATTTCTGAATTGTTGGATGTTTATGTGTAGATTATGACAAAAACTCACAGTAAAAAAAAGACTCAATTTTTAAGCAAATAAGACTGCTATAGAACTATTCAAAAAAATAGGTCATAAGGAAACAGCAGCCAAGTTACATGGACTTTCTCATTTTTTCATTAAAACTTTAACTTAGACCCACGGAGAGGCGCCCATAGCTCGGGGAGTCCTTGGGGCATGTCCAATTTCTTCTTCAGGACACCTACTAGGGGAGTAGAAACGATACAGAAAGCGCCCAAAGCCACAACAGAGATAAAAAAGACAGCGTACCCCATCCTGGAACGGCTGGCTGGCTGAGAGAAGCAGCTCGGGTGAGATCGCCGAGGCGCGCGGGCCTTACCAGGCGGGGTGGCAAGCGGCCGGAGTTACTCCCTTCACCCTTCCCGGGCCGGCTGGGACAATTGGAGAGGCGGTCCCCTGAAACAAAGACGGCTGGCGCCCACACCACGCGCAGCCCCCGGACCAACTGAGAGAATTGGATCAGAAACCCCCAGGCCGCGGAGAACGGTGACGGGTGGGGGAGGCCCCTTCCAAACCCGTGACTCCCGGGGAACGTGCACTCTCTCGGGCGGGCCGCTGCCGCTGGCGCCCTCCCGCCACGCTTGTTGCCCAGGGCCGACTAGCAAATTCGGACGGGCTCTTTCCCTGGCTGCGGCGACCAGCAACCCTCCCTGTGTTCGGACCCCGGGCCGGCTCAAGCCGTTTCGGCTAGCGAACCACCCGGACGGCGAGAGTTTTCCAAAGTTTAAGGTCCCACAGCACCTTTTACTGGTGGGACCCGCAGACAAACGTGTGCAACGAGCGCCACCTACTGGGCAGGATAAGAAAAACAGAACCCAGAGATTTCACAGAAAAATATTACAACCTTGCTGGGTCCAACACCAAGAGAAATCTGAATAAATGCCCAGACGCCAGCAGCAGAAGATAACTGTCCACGTTCAAAAGATTGAGAATATGGCCCAGTCAAAGGAACAAACCAATAGCTCAAATGAGACACAAGAGCTGAGACAACTAATCCTGAATATACGAACAGAAATGGAAAACCTCTTCAAAAATGAAATCGATAAATTGAGGGAGGACATGAAGAGGACATGGGCTGAACATAAAGAAGAAATAGAAAAACTGAAAAAACAAATCGCAGAACTTATGGAAGTGAAGGATAAAGTAGCAAACATAGAAAAAATAATAGATAGCTACAATGATAGATTTAAAGAGACAGAAGATAGAATTAGTGATTTGGAGGATGGAACATCTGAATCCCAAAAAGAAACAGAAACTATCGGGAAAAGAATGGAAAAATTTGAACAGGGTATCAGGGAACTCAAGGACAATATGAACCGCACAAATATACGTGTTGTGGGTGTCCCAGAAGGAGAAGAGAAGGGAAAAGGAGGAGAAAAACTAATGGAAGAAATTATCACTGAAAATTTCCCAACTCTTATGAAAGACCTAAAATTACAGATCCAAGAAGTGCAGCGCACCCCAAAGAGATTAGACCCAAATAGGCGTTCTCCAAGACACTTACTAGTTAGAATGTCAGAGGTCAAAGAGAAAGAGAAGATCTTGAAAGCAGCAAGAGAAAAACAATCCATTACATACAAGGGAAACCCAATAAGACTTTGTGTAGATTTCTCAGCAGAAACCATGGAAGCTAGAAGACAGTGGGATGATATATTTAAAATACTAAAAGAGAAAAACTGCCAACCAAGACTCCTATATCCAGCAAAATTATCCTTCAAAAATGAGGGAGAAATTAAAACATTCTCAGACAAAAAGTCACTGAAAGAATTTGTGACCAAGAGACCAGCTCTGCAAGAAATACTAAAGGGAGCACTAGAGTCAGATACAAAAAGACAGAAGAGAGAGATATGGAAAAGAGTGTAGAAAGAAGGAAAATCAGATATGATATATATAATACAAAAGGCAAAATGTTAGAGGAAAATATTATCCAAACAGTAATAACACTAAATGTCAATGGACTGAATTCCCCAATCAAAAGACATAGATTGGCAGAATGGATTAAAAAACAGGATCCTTCTATATGCTGTCTACAGGAAACACATCTTAGACCCAAAGATAAACATAGGTTGAAAGTGAAAGGTTGGGAAAAGATATTTCATGCAAATAACAACCAGAAAAGAGCAGGAGTGGCTATACTAATATCCAACAAATTAGACTTCAAATGTAAAACAGTTAAAAGAGACAAAGAAGGACACTATATACTAATAAAAGGAACAATTAAACAAGAAGACATAACAATCATAAATATTTACGCACCGAATCAGAATGCCCCAAAATACGTGAGGAATATACTGCAAACACTGAAAAGGGAAATAGACTCATATACCATAATAGTTGGAGACTTCAACTCACCACTCTCATCAAGGGACAGAACATCTAGACAGAGGATCAACAAAGAAATAGAGAATCTGAATATTACTATAAATGAACTAGACTTAATAGACATTTATAGGACATTACATCCCACAACAGCAGGATACACCTTTTTCTCAAGTGCTCATGGATCATTCTCAAAGATAGACCATATGCTGGGTCACAAAGCAAGTCTTAACAAATTTAAAAAGATTGAAATCTTACACAACACTTTCTCGGACCATAAAGGAATGATGTTGGAAATCAATAATAGGCAGAGTGCCAGAAAATTCACAAATACATGGAGGCTCAACAACACACTCCTAAACAACGACTGGGTCAAAGAAGAAATTGCAAGAGAAATTAGCAAATACCTCGAGGCGAATGAAAATGAAAACACAACATATCAAAACTTATGGGACGCAGCAAAGGCAGTGCTAAGAGGGAAATTCATTGCTCTAAATGCCTATATCAGAAAAGAAGAAAAGGCAAAAATTCAGGAATTAACTATCCATTTGGAAGAACTGGAGAAAGAACAGCAAGCTAACCCCAAAGCAAGCAAAAGGAAAGAAATAACAAAGATTAGAGCACAAATAAATGAAATTGAAAACATGAAAACAATAGAGAAAATCAATAAGGCCAGAAGTTGGTTCTATGAGAAAATCAATAAGATTGATGGGCCCTTAGCAAGATTGACAAAAAGAAGAAGAGAGAGGATGCAAATAAATAAGATCAGAAATGGAAGAGGAGACATAACTACTGACCTCACAGAAATAAAGGAGGTAATAACAGGATACTATGAACAACTTTACGCTAATAAATACAACAATTTAGAGGAAATGGACGGGTTCCTGGAAAGACATGAACAACCAACTTTGACTCAAGAAGACATAGATGACCTCAACAAACCAATCACAAGTAAAGAAATTGAATTAGTCATTCAAAAGCTTCCTAAAAAGAAAAGTCCAGGACCAGATGGCTTCACATGTGAATTCTACCAAACGTTCCAGAAAGAATTAGTACCAATTCTCTCCAAACTCTTCAAAAAAACCGAAGTGGAGGGAAAACTACCTAATTCATTCTATGAAGCCAACATCACCCTCATACCAAAACCAGGCAAAGATATTACAAAAAAAGAAAACTACAGACCAATCTCTCTAATGAATACAGATGCAAAAATCCTCAATAAAATTCTAGCAAATCGTATCCAACAACACATTAAAAGAATTATACATCATGACCAAGTAGGATTCATCCCAGGTATGCAAGGATGGTTCAACATAAGAAAATCAATTAATGTAATACACCATATCAACAAATCAAAGCAGAAAAATCACATGATCATCTCAATTGATGCAGAGAAGGCATTCGACAAGATTCAACATCCTTTCCTGTTGAAAACACTTCAAAAGATAGGAATACAAGGGAACTTCCTTAAAATGATAGAGGGAATATATGAAAAACCCACAGCTAATATCATCCTCAATGGGGAAAAATTGAAAACTTTCCCCCTAAGATCAGGAACAAGACAAGGATGTCCACTATCACCACTATTATTCAACATTGTGTTGGAGGTTCTAGCCAGAGCAATTAGACAAGAAAAAGAAATACAAGGCATCAAAATTGGAAAGGAAGAAGTAAAACTATCACTGTTTGCAGACGATATGATACTATACGTCGAAAACCCGGAAAAATCCACAACAAAACTACTAGAGCTAATAAATGAGTACAGCAAAGTAGCAGGTTACAAGATCAACATTCAAAAATCTGTAGCATTTCTATACACTAGTAATGAACAAGCTGAGGGGGAAATCAAGAAACGAATCCCATTTACAATTGCAACTAAAAGAATAAAATACCTAGGAATAAATTTAACTAAAGAGACAAAAAACCTATATAAAGAAAACTACAAAAAACTGCTAAAAGAAATCACAGAAGACCTAAATAGATGGAAGGGCATACCGTGTTCATGGATTGGAAGACTAAATATAGTTAAGATGTCAATCCTACCTAAATTGATTTACAGATTCAATGCAATACCAATCAAAATCCCAACAACTTATTTTTCAGAAATAGAAAAACCAATAAGCAAATTTATCTGGAAGGGCAGGGTGCCCCGAATTGCTAAAAACATCTTGAGGAAAAAAAACGAAGCTGGAGGTCTCGCGCTGCCTGACTTTAAGGCATATTATGAAGCCACAGTGGTCAAAACAGCATGGTATTGGCATAAAGATAGATATATCGACCAATGGAATCGAATAGAGTGCTCAGATATAGACCCTCTCATCTATGGACATTTGATCTTTGATAAGGCAGTCAAGCCAACTCACCTGGGACAGAACAGTCTCTTCAATAAATGGTGCCTAGAGAACTGGATATCCATATGCAAAAGAATGAAAGAAGACCCATCTCTCACACCCTATACAAAAGTTAACTCAAAATGGATCAAAGATCTAAACATTAGGTCTAAGACCATAAAACAGTTAGAGGAAAATGTAGGGAGATATCTTATGGATCTTACAACTGGAGGCGGTTTTATGGACCTTAAACCTAAAGCAAGAGCACTGAAGAAGGAAATAAATAAATGGGAACTCCTCAAAATTAAACACTTTTGTGCATCAAAGAACTTCATCAAGAAAGTAGAAAGACAGCCTTCACAATGGGAGACAATATTTGGAAATGATATATCAGATAAAGGTCTAGTATCCAGAATTTATAAAGAGATTGTTCATCTCAACAACAAAAAGACAGCCAACCCAATTACAAAATGGGAAAAAGACTTGAACAGACACCTCTCAGAAGAGGAAATACGGATGGCCAAGAGGCACATGAAGAGATGCTCAATGTCCCTGGCCATTAGAGAAATGCAAATCAAAACCACAATGAGATATCATCTCACACCCACCAGAATGGCCATTATCAACAAAACAGAAAATGACAAGTGCTGGAGAGGATGTGGAGAAAGAGGCACACTTATCCACTGTTGGTGGGAATGTCAAAGGGTGCAACCACTGTGGAAGGCAGTTTGGCGGTTCCTCAAAAAGCTGAATATAGAATTGCCATACGACCCAGCAATACCATTGCTAGGTATCTACTCAAAGGACTTAAGGGCAAAGACACAAACGGACATTTGCACACCAATGTTTATAGCAGCATTATTTATAATTGCAAAGAGATGGAAACAGCCAAAATCTCCAGCAACAGAAGAGTGGCTAAACAAACTGTGGTATATACATACGATGGAATATTATGCAGCTTTAAGACAAGATAAACTTATGAACCATGTAATAACATGGATGGACCTAGAGAATATTATGCTGAGTGAATCCAGCCAAAAACTAAAGGACAAATACTGTATGGTCCCACTGATGTGAACGGACATTCGAGAATAAACTTGAAATATGTCATTGGTAACAGAGTTCAGCAGGAGTTAGAAACAGGGTAAGACAATGGGTAATTGAAGCTGAAGGGATACAGACTGTGCAACAGGACTAGATACAAAAACTCAAAAATGGACAGCACAATAATACCTAATTGTAAAGTAATCATGTTAAAACACTGAATGAAGCTGCATCTGAGCTATAGGTTTTTGTTTTGTTTTGTGTTGTTTTGTTTTGATTTTACTATTATTACTTTTATTTTTTTCTCTATATTAACATTCTATATCTTTTTCGGTTATGTTGCTAGTTCTTCTAAACCAATGCAAATGTACTAAGAAATGATGATCATGCATCTATGTGATGATGTTAAGAATTAATGATTGCATGTGTAGAATGGTATGATCTCTAAATGTTGGGTTAATTTCTTTTTTTCTGTTAATTAAAAAAAAAAAAGAGAAGGGATAATTGGAGATGAAGGGATACAGACTGTACAACGGGACTGGATATAAAAACTCAGAAATGGACAGCACAATACTACCCAATTGTAATGCAATTATGTTAAAACACTGAATGAAGCACATGTGAGGTATAGGTTTTTTTTGTTTGTTTTTTTTGTTTTTTTTTTCTTTCTATTATTGTTTTAATTCTTATTCTGTTGTCTTTTTATTTCTTTTTCTAAATTGATGCAAATGTACTAAGAAATGATGAATATGCAACTATGTGATGTTATTAAGAATTACTGATTGTACATGTACATTGAAATGATTTCTAATTGTTTTGTTAATTCTTTTTTTAATTAATAAAAAAAAAAAAACTTTAACTTATTTGGAATCCATCTTCAATTTACAAGTTATTTTATCTCTGTCCTCTAAAATCATTTTTCCCTAAGAAAAAATGGTTTAAATTATGATGACATCCAATATTCTTCATAATGTTTAAAAAAAAACACTGGAAATTTTAGACATGGAAAGCTTTTATGAAGAATTTATGCATGTAAAAATAAATGAATAAAACTGTATATATAAAAGAATTGATATTATAAGAGACCTAGAAACCAATTCTGAAAAACCTATCATTATTAAGTAAATATAAGTGCAATAAAGAAAAATAAAGCAGTGAAAAGGATGAGAGAATGATGGGGTTATACCACTTTAGATATCTAGACAAGAAAGGCCACTGAGGTGGTATTTAAACAGAGCTGTGAATGAAGAAATGGAGTGAACCACAGTAAGATATGGGGGAAAATTTTTCTTTATACAATAACATGTTCAATGAATCTGGGGAAAAATAAACTTATGATTTGAGAATCAGCAAAGATATTACAAATATCTAATTTATTAAATTACTAAATTAATAAATTACATTTATTTAGCCCATATTAGGTGAAGAATCTGTTCTTAATACTTGTTTATGATTTACATATCTAATCAATAGATATCAAGTTCTTCGGTACTGCTATTAAAACCAGCCTCAGGTTACAGATGAAGAATGCAAGGTACAGCACAAGTTAAGTAACTTTTTTGCAGGTCATGAGCCAGTGGTGGATAGTCAGGATTCACACCCATGTTTGCTTTTAACCAGCATGATGAAAGTCCCATATAACTGATGAGGGTAGAAGGGCCTTCAAAAGGACATGATTTGCCCAGAGTCACACAACAAATCAGGAGAAATGTTGGGACCCAACCCCGGTGCTGGAACAGAAGGCATAGTTGGTCCTCCCTAAATGATCACTGACCCTCCTCTATGCCAAAACCCTGTACTGGGCACAGGGGACAGGGGAGGAAGGGTGACCCAGACAGACGAAGGCACCGACGTCACATTGCAAATGATTTATTCTGCCCTATGTGAATTTTGTGGAGATCATCTCTACCTTCCTATGCCCCATTTTCTCCCATCTGAGCCCTGACCATTCTGTGTTATCGCAGTCTGGTCACATGTCTGTGTCCCTTACAGGACTGCGGGCTCTGTGATAGCAGGAAGCAGGCTTGTCTCAGCCATTCCCACCCTGGTACTCAGTAGACACTCAGGGAACAGTTTTTGAGTACATTTCCAGATATGTGTCTTACTGACTGACACACAGATGTGTGAAATGAAGCTGTCACATGTATTGCTTGCAACATTGATTGCAATGACGAAAAAAAAATTAAGTAACTGAAATGTCTATCAATGAGAAACTGGTTAAAAATGTCAAGGTCCTACAACGTAAGGATACCTCATGGAGCCATTAAAAAATACAGCAATGGTTAATATTCTGACATGGAATGCTTTCTAGGATACATTGTTACTTTACAAAGAGTATTCGGAAGCATAATATTTATAGTTTGATGCCATTGGTGTAAAAACAAAACAAAACAAAACCTTACCCGTTTACAGTTCCTTTGCAAATAGAATAACTTTAGCTGCTCTATGGTTGCATATAGCATAACTCCAAAAGGATACATTTTAAACCAGTAACACTGTCTGACTCTGGCAGGGTGAACCCCAAGGCTGGGAGTCAGAGGAAACAGGGAGACGTTTCACTGCACGCCATTTTTGAGTGCAGTGGTAGAAACTTTTGAGTTTTCTACCTTATTCATGTGATCTATTTAAAAATATAAATAAAAAATAAACTGGCACATAAAAAAGCCACTCCTTAAAATTAAACAATATAGATGTGTTTTTCTCTTTTATATTGAGTTGCTATATACAAATTCCGACACTGTTCAAAGATGATACAGGTTACTCAATTTTTTTCACAACATTCTAAGATGTTCTAGGCTGCATTCATTATTATCATCTCCTTTTTATTCTCCAGGAGATTAAGAATATTCATGGTTCTTATATCTTATATCTTATATTCACCTCTTATTTTATAAAAGGTGAGATCATTATCCAGTCTTCCTTGTCTCTTGATTCTGGATTTTCATTTTTGGTATTTTTTTATTTTAAAATCATGAAGATATAAATATCAAAAAATTGTACATATTATCAATTTAAATGAGGAGTAGCAATATCAAAAACAAAAAAATCAAAACCAAAGCCAAAGTGATCAATAACAGCAGCAATTACAGAATTTAAGCATAATAATGACGTGGTCATTTCTTATAAAGCCCTGAGCACTTCATAAAGAATGTACAATACAACTGCACAGGAAACAATGAGGCAGGTCAAACGAGTGAATAATAAGTGTAGTGGAAGTCTTTTAGACGTCACTGCAAGAGGAGGCCCATTTATCAGGAGGCATAATGACACTGATGATTTTATGTTAAAACTCACATCATGACTCTTATCACCCTGAAAAGTACTCTTGTATTTACTTATCAATATGGAAATAGTTCAACATTTAAAAATCAATATGGTGCTCAATTCAGCAGCACATATACTAAAATTGGAAGATTAGCATGGCCCCTGCACAAGGATGACACGCAAATTCATGAAGCATTCCATATTAAAAAAAGAAAATCAATATGGGTGAAGCCAATAGTTTTGCCTAAGAGTCACTTCCAGAAAACCTCTTTTGTGGCCGAAATGTGGGCTCTCTCTCTAAGCCCAACTCTGCAAGTAAATCATTACCCTCCCCTCACGTAAGACAAGACATCCAGGGGTGAAAGCCTCCTTGGCAAGGTGGAACATGACTCCCAGGGATGAGTGTGGCCTTCGCAACTTGGGATTCACAATGCCTTCATGACCAAAAGTAAGGAAAATAAATGTAACAAAGTAAGGTATCAATGGCTAAGAGAGTTCAAATAGAGTTGAGAGGCTATTCTGGAGGCTACTCTTGTGCAAGCTTCAGCTAAATATTGTGAAACTCCAATGAAATCATTTCTGAAAACCATAAAGAGCACCTAGGGCTTTATCTGAGCTCCTACAAAAGTTGCACACACTAAATTTAATTTTCTGAAACCTAAACTCTTCAGATGGTTCCTAGGCCAGATACGTACTAAACCCAGAGGTTCCTAGGCCAGATACGTACTAAACCCAGACTGGCCAGCTTCTTCAAGATAATCAATCAGTTCCATTCCGATACCATATTGTTGACACCCATTTTCAACATGAAAAAGTTATAATGGGCATAGCCCAAACACCCCCGAAGATTGGGAGAAGGATCAGAGGAGAAGGAGGAGTTATAACAAAAAGGTTAGGATTTAACAAATGAGTATGACTGCTGAATCATATTGTTTTTTATCCTCCGGTGTCTTAGAGCAGTTAGAAGTAAAAACCTGAAATTGTGGAACTATAACCCATACCAAACTTTGAAATCCATTCTATAGCTACTTGTTAAAATGTACTTTGAAATTTATTCCTTTTTTGTATATATGTTATATTTCACAATAAAAAATTAAAAAAAAAACCAGCCAATATGGTTGCTGGTGTCTACTGTCTGAATACCAGCTCCGCATTCTCTCCCTTCTACTGCCCTAGGCTGCAGATGCAACTCCAGCATCCTCACCCCTCCCCCACTGGGGACACACAGTGTTGACTTCCTCAGGGTATGAGCTTTCCTGATCCTCTCACAAAAATATTCAGGAATTTATTCAGGATTCTGTGGAAACGTAACAGAGCCACATCCTTCCACCACCTGAAATTACATGCTGCCTTCCAGAGAGCTGATGCAATAAATGATAAAAAGGTGAAATATAACACTGTATTCCAAACTTCTGTCTCCGGAAGCTCCAGGTCAGCTCTCACTCTTCTCCTCAGGATGTTCTTGTGTTAATGTTAAATGATACCTCAGTTTCCCCAATTGTAAGGTGAGGATACCTAACTAGCAAGGCTGACATGTGGATACAATTTCACGTCGCCATATGTACAGTGACGAGCACTTACCACGCACTTCATAAACGGTTGATCATAGGTTTGTACACTAAGTGGTCAAAGTACTCAGGGCGTTGTGAAGCAAGCTTAGTCAGAGCATGGAATTTCAGAGACCTGTGAGTGGGGATAGGAAAAACCTATGTCTTTTGTTTCACACAACTCACACTTAAATTGAGCATATCCTTCAATTAGGAGTCTACGCAGGAAACCACAGTAATATTAGCTTAGCACTACATGTGAGGGTGTCACCGACAAATATTTTATATCATGTCACATTTGTATCAGATTTCTCAAGTATCATTTATGCTCATCACCTTGAAATTATGAAAACCAGAGGCTCAGAAGACATAGTATTTATAACGGGTACCCTGCCTGCCAGCCTCCATGAAAGATCCACCCCCGGTTTGCACAGCTTGCAAATCCCTGGGTCAGTCCTTCCATCCAGGTCTGCTAACCCAGAAGTAAGCAACACTTTGTTGGCTCAGGCTGAGCAAATGTACTTACTTAGAGAGAGAAAAGGTATTTCCCTGCATAAATTAGTCTACAAGTCCAAGGAGCCTTCCCAGCTTGGAACTGTACATATGAGTGAGGTTTGGACATGCTTTCCAGCTACTCTTCCACAGGACACCTTCTCTGTTTATGGGTAGTCTCTTTATGCAGGCTTCCCTCTGCTGACAAAGGGTAAGGTTAGGAGGGGGTGGGTAGCTGGGGCTGGGGCCTCAACTGAGGGCCCAACATGTGCCTCCTCAGAGATGCTGGCTGGGTCTGGCGTGCCCTGCCGGGGAGTTGTCACTGTACCCTGAAAGGCCCCTCCCTCCAGATCTGTGGGATCAAAGGAGGCTTCCTGGAGGAGGCGACACTTGAGCTGCATCTAAAGGACAGAGAATCCAGGAGGGAGATCCGATCCTTGGAGGCTGGTCTAGACTGAGGCACACTCTGGAGATGTGGTAGGGGCAGGACCTCTGGGGGTGAATTTGGAGACAAGGTGGAATCCTGAGGACCTGCTTCCTCCTCTGTTGTACCCCTCTCTGTGCTCTACTCTTAAGGGGTAGACCATCAGAATCACAAGGCTCGGTGGGTGGAGCAGGACAGTATGTGGGGGCAATAACTGGCTGTTTTTCAGGTGGGAGTGGCACTGCTCAGACCTCCAGGGCCACTGAACTCTCCTTACCAGCATGCTGCCAAAGAAGGGACACGCAAGACAGAAGATAATTCACATGTGGGGGATGAGAACAAGGGAAGCAGGACGGACTGTCTCTCAGGACACCAAGGACCTTCATGTTCCCCTTTGCCACCCACCCACTCACCAGTAGGATGACAGGGCAACTTCTCTCTCTAGCTCCTCCTCCTCCCCTTAATATCTGCCTGGCCACCCACTAAAGTGACTCCATTTCTGCCTCTCTTTACCCCACTGCCGCCTTTTGTGTCGTCCTTCAACCCCTGGTGCATGTTGCATAAATCCTTAATATGTAAACACATCCAAAATTCCATGAGGTCAAAACTTTGCATCTTTTTTCTTTTTTTTCACACTGAAAGTGCTATGAAAACTCCAGAGGAAGACAAATTAATGTGCCAAAGGCCACCTAAATTTCAAGGGATCTCTACTGTGTACAGAGTGATGGAAAATTCCAGCATGGAAAGAATAAGCCTTCCCTCCCTTGTTGGGGCCCTCCAGTTAGAACCATGAGAGTGCCAGCATCTTTTCCACTCAGCTACACAGTGTCTGGCTGACCTGTGGACCAGGTATCTGTGGATTTGAAGTGTACTCGGGCTTTTTGCTGCATTGCCATGATTTTAGAGGTCTTGGTGTTTCTTAGCTAGCAAAGAACAGCCAAATTAAAGCAGCTCTTTTTTTATTTGGGTAAACTGAGACTTAGATGTGAGGAGTAGCTCCTCCAAGGCTATAACACAGCTGGAAATGGTGGGAATAATTATAAAAACACAGTTCTCTGAATTCCCATGCAATCACTCCTGCAATCAAATTTATCAAAGAACGTTGATTCTTACTTGAGCTTCTCAGCTTATATTTGGTGTGGGGGAGAAAATTTAGGGGCATGCTTCTCTCCAAGGTCATGTGAGTCCTGCACTCAGTCAGAAAAATCAAATAGGTTAGTCCTTGTTCCTAAAATCTTTATACATCTTTTGTGGAAAAGAATCTACTTGATGACACTTCTATGCCTTAGAGTTCTAGTTCATCCTATTTCTGAGTTTTAGAGAGAAGAGACATGACTTTCCTAGACACTTTGAATGTAGCATTGAACATTCTTAATAGTCTATTCTTCAGATAGGATAGGAATTGCAACAAGCCCTGGAGATAACAACTCTATGGGGGTTGTGTCTTGGATCCTCTAATTTTGAAAAGGAAGGAAAATTCTCTTGGGCAATCAACTCCTTGAGGACAGAAGTCCTTTTACTTACTGTTTCTCACACCACAACCTTGTGCAGTTGTACAATTAAGGGACTGTTGTACTTTTGTTGAATGCATTGCCATGTATATGATCTGCTTAGTTGGGGTGATCAGGTTAACTAAGTAATAACTTTAAGAGGGCTTGGAAATAGACAATCGATTTCTTTTTCATTGTTGTATGTATAGTTATAGTATATACATATATGCAGGATGGGTGCTGAGAGACTTGTGAAAGTAAAACTCTTTTTACATATAATATGTGTGCCAGTTTGAAAGGATGTCTGTGCCCTAGAAAAGCCATGTTTTAATCCTAATCCCATTTTGTAAAAGCAGCCGTTTCTTCTAATCCCTAATCAGAACTGTATGTTTGAAACTGTAATTAGATCATCTCTCTTGAGATGTGAGTCAATCAAGAGTGGTTGTTAAACTGGATTAGGTGGAGTCTCCATCCGTTCTAGGCTGGTCTTGATTACTTTACTGGAATCCTATAAAAGAGGAAACATTTTGGAGAAAGGAGGAGATTCAGAGAGAACAGAGAAGAATGACAGAGCCATGAGAAAGACACGACAGCGAACGATGAGAGAGAAAGCCAGGAGATACAGAGAGAGCAAAAAAGAAGGACACAGCCACTAGAAGCAGAGAGTCCACCAGCCAGCCACTGTGTTCGCCATGTGCCTTTCCAGATGAGAGAGAAATCCTGATGGTGTTTGCCATGCGCCTTTCCACTTGAGAAAGAAACCTGGAACTTCATTAGCCTTCTTGAATCAAGGTATCTTTCCCTGGATGCCTTAGATTGGACATTTCTATAGACCTGTTTTAATTGGGACATTTTCTCAGCCTTAAAAACTGTTAACTCGCAACTTATTAAATTCCCCCTTTTTAAAAATTTTTATTTTTATTTATTTATTTTTGCATGGGCAGGCACCAGGAATCAAAGCAGGTCTCAAGCATGGCAGGCAAGAATTCTGCCACAAAGCCACCATGGCCCGCCCATAAATTCCCCCTTTTTAAAAGCCATTCCATTTCTGGTATATTGCATTTCCCCAGGGAGCTAACCAGAACACTGACTTAGTGTTCTTCACAGGTTAGTACTATAATTATCATTTTTTTGGTTTGTTTTACAGATGACACAATTAAGGTGCAGGGCAGTTCATTTTTATCTGAGGTCACACAGCTAACAAGTGCCTAACTCAGGTGTATTTGAACCTGAAGCCCATGCTTATGTTTCCTCTCCTTCACACTCCAGGGTAACATCTCTCCTTCTCTACTTACTTCTACAGACTAGATTCTGATAGTTCCCTGAAGGATTCAGGCTTGGGGAGCTAGCTGTCTTCCCAGCAATCACCCACCCCTATCCCACGGAATCTTTTCCCTGGTGATCCTGGGCCTGGAATCAGGTGAGGCCCGAACCTCCATTCCAGGGGCTTTCTCGTTATTCTGTCACCCTTGTTACCTTAAGCAGAGTGAGGGTTTGTCTGCTTTCACGGGACAGCGGCGCCATTCATCACTGCCGGAGGGCAGGATCCAGGGCTAGGGGCCACACGTGGAGAGGGGAGGGGCCAAGGGGCGGCCCTCTTGTGACCAGCCCTGAGGATAAGGCCAGGAGAGGCTGGCTGAGGAGTGGTCGGTCAGCAGCAACTGCTGATGCTCTGTATCACACGCCTGGGGTCCACGGTAATCCAGACCTTTAAACAAATAGCTGGGCTGCGTGTGTGGCGGGGGCGAGGAGAGCGGATTTTTCAGGGGTCGCGCACTTAAAGAAGGGGTGGCTATGGGGTTGGTTAATGCTGGGAGGGCGTGAGAAGGAACCAGGATTACAGGCGGAACCGCAGGAAAGGAGGGCGCTGAAGCAAGAGAGAGGGTGTGAGAGGGAGCAGAAGAGGGAAAGAGCCTAAGAAGACGTAGGAGTGTGGCTGACCGACTCAAAGACAGTGCGCGCCTGTGTGCAGGGACGAAAGGTGGAACACACCGGCCCCAGAAGCATAGTTAAGATAAGAGCAGGGAGAAGCTTTCTTCTCCTGTGCCCATTTTCCAAGTGACTCCCTTTCAGCCATTTTTAAGGTAAAATGTTAACTCAAATGTGAGTGTGTGTGTGTGTGTGATTTCTATTTTTGCATTTTGTTTTTTAGTATATAAGGAAAGAACGTCAGAGGAAGCTGTATGAAAGTGAGGCTGCACGAGGCGCAGAGAACGCAGTTAGAGGGTGACGCCTTTTTAAAAAGAAGTTTCCATGTTTCTCCTCCCAAAAGCTCAGGCTGAGTCCCGCCGCAGGATCTGATCGCCTTTAAACCAGGTAACTTCCTCCGTATCCACCCCAGTTCCCGGAGCCAGTCAGAGTGGAGGGGGTGGAGCCCGCAGCTGCATCGGGCTGAGCTCGAAGGCGGATGGAAGGGGTCCCTGGAGCATAAACTGAGCACCGCGGCCTTGATGCTAGGCATGTCACTCATAGAAGTCCCTGTCTCATTCCAGCTACAATCGCAGCTCGAATCCAGACGTCCATCTCCTTAGGCGGGGCGGTGAGGTGATGGCCCAGATACCAGAAGTTTCCATGTCCTCCGGTTCAGCGGTCCTCCCGAGCTTGGAAGCTGGAGGTGGAGCTTTGCTTGAGGTGGCTGAAAAGGCGGGGGGAATGGAGGAGGAGGCAGTAAGGGTGGCGAAGGCATGTTCTGGCCAGGGAGCTGAGAAGAGCAAGCTGGAATCATTACAAGAGCATAAGCCTGATCCTGACGAGAACTTGACACGGAGCGGTGACGGCGAGGAGAAGGTGCTCTTTACAATCCACCCTCGCTGTCATAGCAGCGCCTCGCCGGTTTGCCCACGCCGCAAGCCCCGCCCTCGGCCCCAGCCCTGGGCACGCTCCCGAGGCCCTTCCAGGCCCTCAGACCCTCCCCCGCCTCCAGTCCGTCCCCTGCTACCGCCCCTCCCCCTGCCTTCGCTCCCGCCCCCACCCTGGCTGGGGCGCAGATCCAGGCGGAGATCACAACCCAGGTCCGTGCCGCAGATATGGCGAGGCTGTTCTGGTGAGCTAGGCAGCTCTGGGGATCGAGATGGCTCAGGGGGCTGGTTGCTGGAGATGGAGTTTGATAAGGGTCCTATAGGATGTTGTCATGTAGAGAGTTTTAAAGTGGTTAAGAACTGGCAGAAGAACCTGCGGTTGATCTACCAGCGTTTCGTTTGGAGCGGGACCCCGGAGACTAGGAAACGTAAAGCAAAGTCGTGCATCTGTCGTGTATGTAGTACCCATATGAACAGGCTCCACTCTTGTCTCTCCTGTGTCTTTTTTGGCTGCTTTGCTGAAAAACATATTCACAAACATGCAGAAACAAAACAGCACAATTTAGCTATCGACCTCTATCATGGAGTTATATATTGCTTTATATGTAAGGATTATGTATATGACAAGGACATAGAACGGATTGCCAAAGATACAAAAGAAAAAAATTTGAAGTTACTAACTTCCACCTCAACAGACGTTTCTCAACAACAGTATATGACATCAGGTGTTAAAGAGAAGCAATCAACCTGTGAGTCAAAGGAACAGGAGCCAAAATTTGTGAAACCCAAGAAAAAGAGGAGAAAAAAGTCAGTTTATACTGTAGGTCTGAGGGGGCTAATCAATCTTGGAAATACCTGCTTTATGAACTGTGTTGTCCAGGCACTTACCCACATTCCTCTATTGAAAGATTTCTTCCTCTCTGACAAGCACAAATGTATAATGACAAGCCCCGGCTTGTGTCTGGTCTGTGAAATGTCTTCACTTTTTCAGGCTATGTACTCTGGGAGCCGAACTCCTCATATTCCCTATAAGTTATTGCACCTGATATGGATTCATGCAGAACATTTAGCAGGGTACAGGCAACAGGATGCCCATGAGTTCCTTATTGCAATATTAGATGTGCTGCATAGACACAGCAAAGATGATAGTGTTGCACAAGAAGCCAATAACCCCAACTGTTGTAACTGTATCATTGACCAAATCTTCACAGGTGGCCTCCAGTCAGACGTCACATGTCAAACCTGCCACAGCATCTCCACTACAATTGACCCATGCTGGGACATCAGTTTGGACTTGCCTGGTTCTTGTGCCACATTCACTTCCCAGAGCCCAGAGAAGGCTGACAGCGCAGTAAGAAGGGATGATCACATACCAGGAATCCCCTCTCTCACAGACTGCCTACAGTGGTTTACAAGACCAGAGCACCTAGGAAGCAGTGCCAAAATCAAATGCAGTAGTTGTCAAAGCTACCAAGAATCTACCAAACAGCTCACAATGAAGAAATTACCTGCTGTGGCCTGTTTTCATCTCAAACGGTTTGAACATGTAGGTAAACAGAGACGAAAGATTAATACTTTTATCTCCTTTCCCTTGGAGCTGGACATGACTCCATTTTTGGCCTCCACTAAAGAGAGCAGAATGAAAGGCCAGCCAGCAACAGACTGTTTGCCCAATGAGAATAAGTATTCCTTGTTTGCAGTGATTAATCACCATGGAACTTTGGAAAGTGGGCACTATACTAGCTTTATCCGGCAACAAAAGGACCAGTGGTTCAGCTGTGATGATGCCATCATCACCAAAGCTACCATTGAAGACTTACTTTACAGTGAAGGATATTTACTGTTCTATCACAAACAGAGCCTAGAGAAAGACTAGTCTCATAATTTGCAAGAAAATAGTAAAATGAATGAATAGGTATGGATCCTGAAGTGACACACAAACCTACCTGGAATGGACAATGACCACAACACATATGTGACAACTCATACCTTGATATAAAGGACGTATTTTATTACCATGGCCCAAGAATCTGTAGGAGAAAACAAATTAATCCTAACCAGTGACCATTCAGCCTTAAAGAAAGGGGGAATAGGTTGAAATTGGTCACATATGAGCACAGTTACATGAAAAGAATGCTCTAGGTAGAGAATGGGAATAGAGATGTTCTAACACTACTACAGAAATATTGTGGGAAGTAAAGGGGTATTCCTTCATCAGCAAATAATTTCTGTTAATGTTCCAGCAGTGTCTGACCAGTCAAATAGTTTGGAAAATAAAGAGAATATTTTAAAAGAAAAATTTAAAAGCTTTAAGGAAGTAAAACATTTTAAAAAGAAAAAAAAACATTTTTTAAAACTTTAAAGAAAACATTAAGTTAAATATTTTGAAAGTAAATGTTTTAAAGATTAAAAATGATTTTAATTTTAAAAAGGCTCAAAAATTATTCAAATCAGTTTTATAAGCAAAAAGTTAGGAAATCTTAAAATTTAAAAATGGAAAATGAAAAAGGAAAGGAAAGGAAAAAGAATAAAAACTAAAACTTTGAAAAAAGGTAAGGTGAAAGGATCAATTTTTAAAATTACAAAGATAAAAAAAGGAAAATATTAGAATGCAAAGCTTAAGAGTTAAAGTTTAAAATGAAAGAAAATGCAATGTAGAGGAATACCTTTAAATTAAAGTATAAAGTATGTATTGAAAAACTAAAGGTTAACAAAATTAATATTTGTGTAATTAAGAAATTAATTTACACTAAATAAGGAATGGAAAGAAAATTCAATATTAAGTTTACAGAAAAGTTTTAAACCAGGAAACTTTAGAACAATTCAAAGCAAAGTTAGACAAAATTTATTTTAAAAATTCAATACATTTTAAAAAAGGAAAAATTAGAGAAAATAGAGAATTTGCAAAAAATATAAAGAATCTTAGACAAGTCCAATTAGAGAGATTTACATGAAAACTTTAAATATGTAAACAAAAAGGATGAGAAGCTTAAAAAAATTTTAATGAAACACTTAAATGAAAATATAAAAATTTAATAACTTTAAAACATTTACATGGAAATGATTATAAAATTAAAAAGTTAAAAAGATTGTATTTTTTTATTTAAACACATTGAAATGTATATGGGTATGATGCAGTAAACTGTTGGTGACAGGAATGAGAAGACAAAGGTTTTGTGAATATATATTTTTGTGAATTTTATGTTGATACATCAATACAAATTTGAAAAAAGAAGGCACAGACCCACACTTTAACCAGCATCTTAACTTCCAATTGTGAGATTGCTGCAAGGCCTGAATTTGTCTGCCCTCTTATGTTCCCTGCCCTATTTCTAATTCCCTAAGGCAATAGAAATATTTCCAAGACAGAATCAACTTCATCTCCGAATGAAGAAAACATTAGAGACTCTAATCCTCTCCACCCAATTAGAATTACATTTTTCATAATCCTAAACCCCTGCAAAGGGACTTTAAAAAATCTAATGGTTTAGGGAAAATAGATCACAACTGTGAATCTCTGGCTTTGGGGCTGGAGCCACATGGCCTGATTGAGGAAGTGGCAGGGACCTATGTGTAAGAACCTCCCAACTTCCTCTCTCCCTTTTTCCCATCCACTGGGAAACAAAAGCTTTATATTTCCACATTACAGCTATGGGTTTGTGCTTGGCAGTCCTACTCATTCCTTATTCCCTCACCTATGCCCAGTTCCCTGTACCACTCCCTTACTTGGCCTTACCTACATCACTGAGCCCCAGTCTGCAGAGCCCCTTCCTTAACTTTATCTGGAGGCTCCTACTATTTCAAGACCCAACTCAAAGATGATTTACTCTCTGGAGCCTTCCTTGAATGCTCCAGGCATGTATAAATTTGAAAATTGTTCCTCCTTATCTCTCTCTTTCCCTCCCACTGTGCTTCTAAAGTACTTTGTGCATACCTCGGTGATAGTACTTATTTTACTGTGCTATAGCTTTGTGATTGACTGCCCCTCTGCAGCAAACATGAGAAAACGGGGCCAAGCCTTATTCATTTCTGTGTCAATAAATGTTTGTCAAATGTGAGGATGAGTTTGGTTATTTGTGCTATTCACTCAGTTAGTGATGTTCTCTCATATCATTCACCCATCAAGCCCTGATCAAGTGCCCAGTGCTGTAAATATAGTGTGATCGGTGTTGTCTTCCCCAAAGATGGTGTATGAAATGCTGCTCACCTGCAGGGGATGGCTTAAGAAAGGAGGTGCCGAGAGAGGAAATAGCCAAGCTCTGTGGAGGTTGTCCCAGGTAAAGTCTCTTACCTTATAATTCCATGCTGCACCTCTCCATGATGTACCATGTTAGTTGACCTTCCCTATGTGACAGTATACTCACCACTCTTGTGTTCTACATCATATCACACATCATGACTTTTTACCACAGAGAAGTGATACCTGGTTGCTGTGTTTAGCAAAGAGCTGTAGTTTACATATCTACTTAGCACCCTTAGCTCTCCCCTCATTCTTTATGTTCCTAGAGTGGTTACCAATCACTTTATACTGCCTCTCCCAGCCCTCCCTAGAGTGGGCACATGAACAAGTCTAGACAGATTAATATAGTACTGAATTCCCAATGCTTACAAACCATGCCATCTCCCACAAAAGTGACACTTTTGAGAGTGGGTGTATTAGTTAGGGTTCTCTAGAGAAACAGAATCAACAGGAAATATCTGTAAATATAAAATCTATAAAAGTGTCTCATGTAACTGTGGGAATGCAGAGTCCAAAGTCTGTAGGGCAGGCTGTGAAGCTGATGACTCCGATGGAGGGTCTGGATGAACTCCACAGGAGAGGCTCGCCAGCCAAAGCAGGAAGAGAGCCTGTCTCTTCTGAATCCTCCCTAAAAGGCTTCCAGTGATTAGATTAAGCATCACTCATTGCAGAAGACAGTCCCCTAAGCTGATTACAAATGGAATCATCTATGGATGTAGCCGACGTGATCATAGTCTAATTCTATGAAATGTCCTCATTGCAACAGTCAGGCCAGCACTTGCCCAACCAGACAAACAGGTACCACCACTTGGCTAAGTTGACACACGAACCTGACCATGACGGTGGGCATGGGGCCAATCAGAGTTCATCAATAAATTGATATATAGACATTGGGGAAAAGAAGTACTTTCCTCCCTTCAACCCCCACTAAGTCCTTTAGGCTAGGATGACTTGAATCTGGGATTCTGAGAGATCCATATCATACCATGAGGAGAAAGGCTACCTACAGAATGAAACCAACACAGAGAAAGAATCAAGAGATGGGGATAAAGAGCCCTGAGAACATCGTTTTTTGTGACTGAAGTCCCAAAGTTCCCAGTTATGTGGGCCAATAAAGTTCTTTGTTTTGTTTATACAAATTTGAGTTAGATCCTGTCTCTTGCATTGAAGGGTCTTGATGAACATATTAGCCAAGCTATATGGTTAGTTGGGTCATCCTGTTACTAAGCCCACAAAGCATGGGAGAAAAGAAGGGAGGGAATAATGGCCTCAGCTGGACATGGTTATATAAGACTGAACCCTGCTTGCTTTTTGAAGGTATCAGCTCAGCCACTCATCTGAGCTAGGCTTCAGATCTTATGCCCAGCAATGTGGTGTCCATTCTAAATGAAAGGCAGAAAAGGTAATAATGTGTTTTCATGTTCAGCAAGATCCTTTTTTAAAAAGAACTTTTTTTTTATGGTATAGTATAATGTATATACAAAGCAAAAAAAATAAAAAAGCAATAGTTTTCAAAGCACTCTTCAAAAAATGGTTACAGGATAGATCCCAGAGTTTGTCATGGGCTACCATATGATCCTCTCATATTTTCCCTTCTAGTTGCTCCACAGAATAGAAGGCTAGAGGGCTTAAATACTTTTTATCATCACAATCGACGTTTTTTTCTTCTTTTTTTGTGAATATATACAAAAACCCTATAAGTTTCCAAGTACAGCATCACAATTAGTCATAGAACATATTTCAGACTTAGACATGGGTTACAATTTCACAATTTTAGATTTTTACTTCTAGCTGCTCTAAAATACTGGAGACTAAAAGAGAAATCAATTTAATGATTCATTATTTATATTCATTTGTTAAGTCCTATCTTCTATGTATAATTCCACCATCAGCTTTGATCTTTCCAGACCTCTCAGTGGGGTTGTTTGGACTATGGCAATTCTAAATTTTTGATATTGGAAGGGTCTGCCATTAATGTGGGGTAAGAAAATGGAACTATCTGATCTTCTGGAGAGGGAGGGCCCTCTAGGTTTCAGAACTTATCTGGACGAGGGACCCATCTGGAGGTTGTAGGTTTCTGGAAAGTTACTGTAGTGCCTGGAACCCTTGTGGAATCTTATAAATTGCCTAGGTGTTCTTTAGGATTGGTTGGAATGGTCCCGGTTAAGTGTTGGTAGGTTATGATAGGTAGCAAAGTCTACCTGAAGCTTGCATAAGAGCAACCTCCAAAGTAGCCTCTCAACTCTATTTGAACTCTCTCTGCCACTGATACTTTATTGATTATACTTCGTTTCCTCCATTTGGCCAGGATGGAATTGTTAATCCCGCAGTGCCAGGTCTGGGTTCATCCCTGGGAGTCCTCTCCCACATCGCCAGGGAGACTTTCACCCCTGGATGTCATGTCCGAAGTTGGGGGGAGAGCAATGATTTCACATGCTGAGCTGGGCTTAGAGAGACTGAGGCCACATATGAGCAACAAAAGAGGCCCTCCAGAAGTAACTTTTAGGCATGCCTATAGGTAATCTAAGTTTCTATGCTACTACATAAGCTTCACAAGAGTAAGCCAGCTTCATAATCGAGGGCATGGCCTATTGATTTGGGTGTCCCTAAAGTTTGCTACAGTATCAGGAGATTCCCTGATGGTAAGGTTTAATAGTTCCATAGTCTTTTTCCCTTCCCTCAGGGGACTTTATCAATACTTTTGTTGTTTTTTTTTTTTTTTTTGCATGGGCAAGCACCAGAAACTGAACCCGGGTCTCTGGCATGGCAGGTGAGAGCTCTGCCTGCTGAGCCACTGTGGCCCTGCCAATAATTTTTTATTTTCTGGTTAATATACTCTAGGATGTTTCCAAGCATTACAATAATCTATACAGGATTAAAGGACCTCTTTCTCATTCTGTACTATGCTTCAGTTGTTCAAATGAGCTATACAGATAGGTTGATTTAGGTTATGCATAACAGAAAATTTCAGTTACAGATCAAATAAACCTTTCTTCCGTTGGTCTCCAAGAGTATGTGCAGTTCTAAAATAGAGACACTGTCTTCCTTACCCCTATGTTCTGAATTACTTTAACCCCAAACTGTTCAGCTTCATTCTTATCTCTAAATATCAGGTTATATATATAAAACAGCCTCTCAAAATCCAGAAATAATAATCACCACTCCAGACTTAATGTGTCTGCTCTAGAAGCTTACAATCTAGGCCCCTGTTTTCTTATAAGCATTTTCTAAAGGTGACCATACCATTCCTGTTCTTTTGTTTCTGGCTTATTGTGTCTCACCAGTTATCCCACGTGTTCATTCACACAGTGGCATGCCTCACGACAATGTTCCTTTCTGTAGCAGCACAGCCTTTGTTCATAAGTATAAACCATTGTTCGCCAATCTACTTCTCCATCAGTGCATCCTTCAGCCACCTGCATTCATCTGGCATCATGTGGAGGGCCCAAAGTCCACAGTTCATCAACATTCTCAATTTTAGATAATTTCATTGTTCCCAGGAGACAGAAAACCAATAAACACACCCCCACCAAATTGGAGATCTAAACCTCCTTTTAACTCTTGTCCCTCACCCATCATTTACTTCTGCTGTTGCTGTGGTAGTGCTGATGGTTTCCTTTTGAACATAGCAAATAGCAGTTTTACCCCTGGACCCTGGACTTAAACGTTCTTCATAGAAGAATTGTATCTTCGAAGTAATTCTTACAAGAAGTCATTCATAATTCTAGTGTGAGTCAGTGGGACACGTAGGCCTATACAATCCCTTTCAATCTTGTTCATCTTCAATATGGTAGTATTACTTCTAGACCCACTAGAGAATCACCTTCACTCCTATCTATTCCCTTACATTGGAATTCAACCTCATTAGCTAACGGTTCACCCATCTCTAGCCTCTATGTATCTCTGAGTCCCCTGTATTCTATATCATAAGTCTCTGATTATACCTTTATGCTGGTCATAAACGTGGAATCATACGGTATCTGTCTTTTTGTGTCTGGCTAATTTCGCTCAGCATTATGTCCTCAAGGCTCATGCATCTTATCATGTGCTTCAGGATGTCATTTTGTCTTACTGTTGCATAATATTCCATCATATGTATATACCACATTTTGTTGATCCACTCATCTGTTGATGGACATCTGGTTTGTTTCCATCTTTTGGCAATTGTGAATAATGCTGCTATGAACATCGGCATGCAAATGTCTGTTTGTATCATTGTTTTCAGCTTTTCTGGTTATATACCAAGTAGTGCTATTGCTGGGTCATAGGGCAGTTCAATATTTAGTTTCTTAAGGGAGAGCCAAAGAGTCTTCCACAGTGGCTGCACCATTGTACATTCCCACCAGGAGTGCATAAGTGTCCTAGTTTCTCCACATCCTCTCCAACATTTATAGTTTCCTGACTGTTTAATTGCAGCCATTCTTATAGGTGTGAGGTGGTATCTCATTGTAGTCTTCATCTGCATTTCCCTTTTAGCCAGTGAAAATGAGCATCTCCTCATGTGCTTTTGAGCCATCTGTATTTGCTCTTCAGAAAAATGCCTATTCATATCTTTAGCCCATTTTATAATTGGATTGTTTGTTCTTTTGTTGTTGAGTTGTATGATTTCTTTGTATGCACAAGAAATCAAACTTTTGTTTGATATGTGATTTCTAAATATTTTTTCTCATTGAGTTGGCTGCCTCTCCACCTTTTTGACAAAATATTTTGAGGTACAGAAGCATTTGATTTTGATGAGTTCCCATTTATCTACTTTTTTTGTTGTTGCTTATGCTTTCGGTGTAAAGTTTAGAAAGCTACATCTTATTACTAAGTCTTGAAGATGTTTCCCTACATTTTCTTCTAGAAGCTTCATGGTGCTAGTTCTTATATTTAAGTGTTTGATCTGCTTTGAGTTAATTTTTCTGTAGGGTGTAAGATAGGGGTCCTCTTTCATTCTCTTGGCTATTGATATCCAGTTCTTCCATGCCCAAGTATTGAAAACACTATTTTGTCCTAGTTCAGAGGATTTGGGGGGCTTTAGCAAGACCCTTTTGATCATTGCTCTTGCTTCCAATTCCCACCACCACCACCACCCTAACCCCACTAATACATTCCTGAATAGAAAGAATGATCTGAAACAGAAGTCCTGTATATAAAACCTAAACCACTTATTATGGTCTACATGCTTTTAGGATCTGTCTCCTTCCCTCTTTTCTATTTTGGTCTCATATCATGCATGCCCTTTCTTGCAAACTCCATTCAGACCCTCTGCAGCTACTCAGCATCCCCCAGTGTCTTCTCATTCTAGTTAGGCCCCTTCCAGGAGACAGAAAGAGGTCCTGGCACTGGTGGTGGTTGTCACAGTCTGCTCTTGAATAAGTAATAAGACAGTATCTGGGAGTACAGTCCATGCCATTTCCAGTGTTCAGTTCTCAAGGAAACCCACTATGGAAGCAATAGGATAGGAGGCAGGGAGATCATTCATCACTGGAAAGTAAGTTTCCCTTCTGGAGTCACTTTCTTTCCCCCATTTCACAAGCTCCTTCCACCAACACATGCAAGGATTGCTTTCTATCTTCAGCAAAGCCTTTAGCTTTCTTTCCACCAACAGTGCATCTGGTCCCTTGTCTTGAAGTTGTGGTGTCAGCTTTCTGGGAGCACCAGGTAGCTCTGTCTGAGTATGGTTGACCAGGACCCAATGTCAGTTGCAGGCTGAGTCCCTAGGCTCTGGGAACTGGCCACCTGGCACATACATGACAAACCTAGAGTGGTCCCATATTTTGTCATTTAGGAGTAGAGAAGAGAGACTTCAGCCTCTGCCTGAAAATACTTCCTATATCATATTTGTTTTGAAAATGCCTACTCATTCTTCTAGCCTTTTCTGAAGACAGTCTTCTTTCTGCTTCCTCTCTTTCATTCTTCTCCATACTCACTAGGGCTTATCACAGAGTATAGCACAGAGTAGATTAAAAAATGGGTATTGGACGGATGAGTGATTTAATGAGGGACAAAATGATGCTCTGTGAGAAGACAGAAGGAAACCTGCTTCTTCTTAAGCCTTACTTCACACCAGCAAGTGACATCTTGGATTCAGCCTGTGTCTGTACATGGACTCACTCACAATAGAAAAGTCTCCTGAGACTACTGACATTGGTCATGGGAGTTTCTAAGGTGATTTGTGTGAACTCAGTTGAGATGGAGTGAGGAGCAGTCAAACTTTAAACATCCTCTATTGAACTTTGTGATCATTTTTGCCAGGGCTTTCTGACATGCTGAGGAAAGTACAGTAAAGGGAAGATGAGATAAGGGACACTTTGGAGAGACTAAATGATGAAAGTCAGTAGGTTGGCATATGTTTATGTGTGGAATTGATCACTACTGGTACCACAAGATGCTTCTCCCATGGTAAAACCTGACTCCCTTTTTAGTCTCCCATGCTGATTGCGGAAAGACTTTTGGTTTCCTAACCTTTCCTCTCATCAGAAGGGATTCAGTGTCATGTTTACTGATGGTATCACACCCTCCTATCTTCCTCTTTCTCTCCTAGTTTCCGAGTCAGGCCAAAGAAGCCTCACACAGCTGGGCGGACCTAGTGATGAAAACCACTCAAGTCTATTAACTTGTCTCTTTCTACAGCCTCAAGAGATAAGGACCTGGAATGGCAAGATTTCCTTCAGACACTGCACCACATCTTCCTAATGCTCCCATTACAGTTCAAGGTAGGAGAGAACTCACTTAGGAGTGGGTTCTGTGAGAAATAGAGCTGAAGGGAATTATGGCAGAACAGAGAAAGAGATGGAAAAAGGGAAGAAGAAAAGAAAAAAAAGAAAAGGGCACTAATTTTTATTGAGCACCTATGGTACAGCTGACAATGTAAGGATTGTCTACTTTAATCTGAACAACAAACTTCCAGGAAAGCGTGGTGTGCCTAAGGTTACTCAGCTAGTGCATAGGGTTGATGGGTCTTGATCCACAGTCTGAATGATGCCATTTAATTATTGGACTGTGGAGACAGTATGGTTCTTCAATTTGTCAATTCCTTTGGCCATCTAAAACTAATGATCTAAGATGCCATGGGCTCTATGTTAGGGACCCTCACCTCCCAGGTTCCTTTGGTGTCCTTGCCAGCAGTTTGTCCCTTAGAGCTAGGGTTTTGGAATTAAAGTTAAGCTGTCTTTGGGGTGAATAAAACATAAAGTCTTTGGCAAACCAGGGAAAATGGAACCTGATTAAGGGTTTTCCAGACCTGGACCAGAGTTTTTAGACACTGATAGGAGACCCTATCCCTTTATAACAATAGTGGTGGAAATGGGGGTGGTTTCCTAGTGATTCACCCCCTCCACAGATCTCTGAGGTCTGGAGAGTGGCCAATGTTTCCTGGAAGGAGGAAGATGCACTTCGATCACTAATACTTATCTTTAAACCTCTCTCCCTTTACTGGGCTGCTGGGCCAAGTCAGTGAACAGGAAGTAGGGCTGGTGTGCCATAAAGGACAGTACATAGCAAGTATACAGCAGTCTTACTGTAAGATGGCTGCTCCTTCTCAGTTGGTTTAGAAGGAGGAGTAAATTTTTGTGCCTAGCACTCTTTTTATCATTCTACATTCTCTTGATGCAGATGAGGTATTGGTTATTCAATAGGGAAGAAAAAAGAAAAAGGAAAGAAGGAAAGGAAGGATGGAGGGAGGGAGGAAGATACATAGGTCCCGACGCTGCATCCAATGCTTTTTATATACTATCTTATTTAATTTTCACAATCTTTCTAGTTAATTTTTAACTTTTGCCTCCAGATCTGTTTACCTTTCTGTTTGGTCCTGACCATGAAGTATAGATTTAATAGTGACCATGAGCAGGGCTGACAACATGGGCACAAAAGGAGAGGAGGAGAGACACACAAGATCAGATAAAAAGAAAACTGTATATGTGTGTGTGTGTGCATGTGCACACATACACATGTGTCAGTGTGAGCCTATCCTAGCAGAGGTGGTTGAGGTTGACTTAGTAGTGAAGGCCAGGAGAAAGGTAGAATTTTCTTCAGGAAGAGCTTCCACCCCATAGGAACTTATATGTTAAAATGGCAGGTGGTCCTTCGTGAAAGCTCCACTAGCTTACTCTCAACGCTTCAGTGACATCAAGGCATTATTGCTCTGGAAAAGCTCCTGCACTCTGAGTCAGATCTGTTTTTTAGTGGCCTGCCCACTGCTCTGAGGTATCTGTCACTTCGAATACCTCCATATGTGAGGCTGAAACTGATTCAATTGCAGAGAAGAAACCACTGAACAATGAGTTGTGGTTCTAGGATTTAGCAAGTGTTTCTCTTCTGGCAAAAAGGAAAGTTTAGCTGTTGTTTGTCCACAAATTTTAATGCTTGTCAGTGCACCAATCTGAGAAAATTCTGGGAGGTCTTTCAGGGAATGATAACCTAGCAGTAGAGGACAGGAAACACAGGACATTGCCCTGTGAGTGTTTGACAGATGAGAGTAAGGGGCCTTGATAAATGCAGGGTTTCATGGGAATGTTTATTGTCACTACCTACAAGCGAAAAAGGGTAGAAGTGGCCTTTCTCCCCTGCTAGCCCCCACTTCTTCCCTAGGCATTTCTGGGGATAACCTTGGTACCCCAATTGGCTAACCTCTGTGAATAAGCCCTAAGACCATCCTCCATTTCATCAGCTGCCCAGGCTGTATATTGTAATTTTGCTGGCACTGCCCTCTCTCATACTTTCCATCAACGTCCTCTTCCTACTTGGTCCTCTCAGTGATGCTGCCACCCTGGAAGCCCTCACAATTTTGCCTTCTCTGATCTTTTAGGTATCTATTTTGGGCTTAATGAGAAACAATTGCCCCATGTTTATTAGCCTGAGGCGTTTTCTATCCTTACTGAAGATTGAGTAGACAGAGGGTTTAGGATGAAGGTCATTAGATGGGTCACTAAGAACAAGGAGAAGATTGTATTTTTCTTTATACTCTCCACCTCAGGAATAATGCTTGGAATATGACAGGTGACTGAATTCTTTTTTTTTTTTTTTGGTTGAGGTATAGTGTGACATTCCACAAAGTAAAGGTAGTCAAAGTGAAAAACTAGAAAGACTGTATATTCTGCTTTCATCTTAATGTGGGACACAGACTTTTTTGACATCTCTCCCCCTGAAGAGTGCTTATATGCAAGCAGTCAGTCACTCAAGGAGGATTCAGGGGCTTCAAGGATCTTCTCAAGCCTGGGATGGTGGATTGTTATTTTTATTATTTTTATTTATTTATTTTTAGGAGCATGGTCAAACCTGGTCTCCAGCAGGGAAGGCAAGCATTCTACCACTGAACTACCCGTGCATCACAGGTGGATTCTTATTCAAGAACACTTGATTCTAAAGGTTGTGAATACCAGTGCTTGTTGTACCACCAGTGGGGTCTAGATCACTCTTCTTGGACTATTATTATAGGAGATGGAGCTGGGTACTGGGTACAGGATACAAGAGTACAGGTAGGATTGCTTCCCCCATGTGAACTGACCAAATATCTGAATCATAGAGTGAAAAGCCTTGGGAACAAGGAAGGTCCTGTTACAATCCTAGCTCCTATATGACATGTGAGGAATTTCCCCTCTCTGACCTTGGTCTTCTCAGTGTAAAACGTGGAGAAGACACATTCATACAGTTATGGATGAAGTGAGACCATGCCTGCCATTTGATGGAAATTGATAGGTACTCCCATATTGATCCATGTCTGTCACAGACAGTTGGGGAAGGGTACATTGGTACTGAGAAAATGAACTTTAGGACATGTCACTGATTATGCCTGCCGATTATTTGTTTCCTCGAACATTTTGAGCTCCCTACACTCAGGGTCAAATCTGAATTCTCTCGCTGTATCTATGCAGCGTGTGACACAAAGTACACGTTCATTACAAGTCTGTTGGATGAATGCATGGACAGATGGATGGAAATGTAAGGGAATGAGAAATTCAGAGAGTAAACAGGAAATAGAAACCAGATCAAGACATAATTCTCCTGGTCTGTACTGCCTCACGAACAGAGGAAACAAGGACAAACTTCCATTACTCTTGTTACACCTTCTTTTTTGAAAAAAATCCTGTCAGCAACAGCCAGCACAACTTACTCACTGGTCTCTTTGGGCTTTCTTGTTTTAAGGGATCCTGACATAGCTCAGAAGGAATGCAGAATTGTAAGTATGATAGGGAATGGAGATACAATATGGAGAAACTCATCAGTCAGAAGACTTGTCGAGAAATCATGAAATCCCAGGACTTTACTTCTGATCCTAACTCTGACAATTGACAAAGACACAGACAAGGGATGACAATGATTTTAGGGACAAGGACTAACCTATTTGATTTTTCTGACTGAGTGCAGGACTCACATGACCTTGGAGAGAAGCATGCCCCTAAATTTTCTCCCCCACACCAAATATAAGCTGAGAAGCTCAAGTAAGAATCAACGTTCTTTGATAAATTTGATTGCAGGAGTGATTGCATGGGAATTCAGAGAACTGTGTTTTTATAATTATTCCCACCATTTCCAGCTGTGTTATAGCCTTGGAGGAGCTACTCCTCACATCTAAGTCTCAGTTTACCCAAATAAAAAAAGAGCTGCTTTAATTTGGCTGTTCTTTGCTAGCTAAGAAACACCAAGACCTCTAAAATCATGGCAATGCAGCAAAAAGCCCGAGTACACTTCAAATCCACAGATACCTGGTCCACAGGTCAGCCAGACACTGTGTAGCTGAGTGGAAAAGATGCTGGCACTCTCATGGTTCTAACTGGAGGGCCCCAACAAGGGAGGGAAGGCTTATTCTTTCCATGCTGGAATTTTCCATCACTCTGTACACAGTAGAGATCCCTTGAAATTTAGGTGGCCTTTGGCACATTAATTTGTCTTCCTCTGGAGTTTTCATAGCACTTTCAGTGTGAAAAAAAAGAAAAAAGATGCAAAGTTTTGACCTCATGGAATTTTGGATGTGTTTACATATTAAGGATTTATGCAACATGCACCAGGGGTTGAAGGACGACACAAAAGGCGGCAGTGGGGTAAAGAGAGGCAGAAATGGAGTCACTTTAGTGGGTGGCCAGGCAGATATTAAGGGGAGGAGGAGGAGCTAGAGAGAGAAGTTGCCCTGTCATCCTACTGGTGAGTGGGTGGGTGGCAAAGGGGAACATGAAGGTCCTTGGTGTCCTGAGAGACAGTCCGTCCTGCTTCCCTTGTTCTCATCCCCCACATGTGAATTATCTTCTGTCTTGCGTGTCCCTTCTTTGGCAGCATGCTGGTAAGGAGAGTTCAGTGGCCCTGGAGGTCTGAGCAGTGCCACTCCCACCTGAAAAACAGCCAGTTATTGCCCCCACATACTGTCCTGCTCCACCCACCGAGCCTTGTGATTCTGATGGTCTACCCCTTAAGAGTAGAGCACAGAGAGGGGTACAACAGAGGAGGAAGCAGGTCCTCAGGATTCCACCTTGTCTCCAAATTCACCCCCAGAGGTCCTGCCCCTACCACATCTCCAGAGTGTGCCTCAGTCTAGACCAGCCTCCAAGGATCGGATCTCCCTCCTGGATTCTCTGTCCTTTAGATGCAGCTCAAGTGTCGCCTCCTCCAGGAAGCCTCCTTTGATCCCACAGATCTGGAGGGAGGGGCCTTTCAGGGTACAGTGACAACTCCCCGGCAGGGCACGCCAGACCCAGCCAGCATCTCTGAGGAGGCACATGTTGGGCCCTCAGTTGAGGCCCCAGCCCCAGCTACCCACCCCCTCCTAACCTTACCCTTTGTCAGCAGAGGGAAGCCTGCATAAAGAGACTACCCATAAACAGAGAAGGTGTCCTGTGGAAGAGTAGCTGGAAAGCATGTCCAAACCTCACTCATATGTACAGTTCCAAGCTGGGAAGGCTCCTTGGACTTGTAGACTAATTTATGCAGGGAAATACCTTTTCTCTCTCTAAGTAAGTACATTTGCTCAGCCTGAGCCAACAAAGTGTTGCTTACTTCTGGGTTAGCAGACCTGGATGGAAGGACTGACCCAGGGATTTGCAAGCTGTGCAAACCGGGGGTGGATCTTTCATGGAGGCTGGCAGGCAGGGTACCCGTTATAAATACTATGTCTTCTGAGCCTCTGGTTTTCATAATTTCAAGGTGATGAGCATAAATGATACTTGAGAAATCTGATACAAATGTGACATGATATAAAATATTTGTCGGTGACACCCTCACATGTAGTGCTAAGCTAATATTACTGTGGTTTCCTGCGTAGACTCCTAATTGAAGGATATGCTCAATTTAAGTGTGAGTTGTGTGAAACAAAAGACATAGGTTTTTCCTATCCCCACTCACAGGTCTCTGAAATTCCATGCTCTGACTAAGCTTGCTTCACAACGCCCTGAGTACTTTGACCACTTAGTGTACAAACCTATGATCAACCGTTTATGAAGTGCGTGGTAAGTGCTCGTCACTGTACATATGGCGACGTGAAATTGTATCCACATGTCAGCCTTGCTAGTTAGGTATCCTCACCTTACAATTGGGGAAACTGAGGTATCATTTAACATTAACACAAGAACATCCTGAGGAGAAGAGTGAGAGCTGACCTGGAGCTTCCGGAGACAGAAGTTTGGAATACAGTGTTATATTTCACCTTTTTATCATTTATTGCATCAGCTCTCTGGAAGGCAGCATGTAATTTCAGGTGGTGGAAGGATGTGGCTCTGTTACGTTTCCACAGAATCCTGAATAAATTCCTGAATATTTTTGTGAGAGGATCAGGAAAGCTCATACCCTGAGGAAGTCAACACTGTGTGTCCCCAGTGGGGGAGGGGTGAGGATGCTGGAGTTGCATCTGCAGCCTAGGGCAGTAGAAGGGAGAGAATGCGGAGCTGGTATTCAGACAGTAGACACCAGCAACCTTATTGGCTCAAAAGTTTCATTCACTTAGACACCTAAAATTTATTGACTGTTTTCTATGCATGAGGTACTGTTTTAAGCACTTGGGATATATCAGTGGACAAAAGAAACAAACAAAATCCTAATCCCATGCATTTTACATGCTAGTAAAAATGGTGAAAAGATTGTTCCTTAGACTGACCCTCTGGCTCAAAAATTTTCACTATGATTTTCCAGAGAAATCAGACAGGGCAGACAAGCTTTACAGGATACTTTGCTGGGAAAATGACCAGCTTCGTTGTACTTTCCTATCTATTTTTATGCTTAGCAATAACAATGATCACAATCCCCTACAGCTCATTTGCAGTTTACAAAGTGGCTGCAAGTACTGTAAATCATTACTCTTCTAGCAACCTTTTTTGTGTAGGTATTATCATTGTTACTTCCTCTTTACGGTTGAGAATACTGAGACTCAAAGAGGTGAAAGTCTTTGCCCAAAGTCACACATCCAAGCAAAGGTGAGGAATCATGCCTTTGATTCCAAATCCTGTTCTTTCCCCAGTGTTGTAAGTAGAACAAGTAACCTCAACCCATGAGGCCTGAGAAAATGGATGAGCCTAAGTAGGGCTATGTGTGTGTGAGTGTGCACAAGTGTGTATGTGCATGAGGGTGGTCACAGAGAGAGTGCATTATCAAAGAATGAAAGGCAGCTGCCTCAGTGCAAAGAATGATGTTTCTAGAGTCCTGAGGTCTCCCATCATTCAATAACCAAGGAGATAGTACCACACACGATGGCCTTCAGGTTGAGTCCACAGTGTGAGGATGAATGGGTCAGGTCCTCCCTTCCCAAGGAACACTATACTCATCCACGTGAGGCTCACTCTTGCCCTTCCCCTAGCTCTGTCACCACACCATGCAAGAAGAGAACAAGAGCTGTTCCTTGTTGCCTGTCCCTCTTCTCATGCTAAGATCTGTGCTGAGATCTTTCTGAAAGCAAAGCCTGTATCTTGATCATGTGGGATAGGGAAAAAGTCATTTCCTATCTATATCCTTATTAGGAGGTGAACACCCTCTTTAGTCTGACAGAGCTGGAGTGGAGGTGGGGGATAGGGCTTTAGTAGAGAAGGAGCTCCAAGCAGCCAGTCCAAACTTGACCCCTCTGTCTTAGGAGAGGGTCATGATAGGTCCTGATTTCACCACCACTAGTCATGTCTCACAGCCACAGACTCGGCATTTTGGCTGGTGACTCCTCTCTCCAACAAAGCAATACATAGTCAGGTTCACTGAAAGGGGAAAGCTACTGCAGTCCATCGGTTCTTGGTATGGTATATACAGGGTATCCCACGAGTTCCCCCACTGCTTTCCTATCTCTACTTTGGTGCCAAGTGCCTCCATCACCTGTTTTCAGCATGCATTTGGGAATGAGGATCCTGAACTGGATAGGACTTTGAGTTCCCTGTTCTCAGTACAGCCTATTCCTTTCTCATGGTATGCCCATTTCTGACAATTGTCTGAAAACTAATAATTCATAAGCATTTTTCAAAACCCATTCTTGGTTTTACTCTCACACAATCTTAACACAGATCCATTCATTTCTTGCCAGGGGACACAATAATCATGGTTAGAAGCCATGCTGGGGAATAGTGAGAGTCACAGTTTTCCTATCTCTGAGACTTCTCAGGGCCAGACCTAAGAAGCCTCACTGCAAGCGGCTGGAATCCTGAACCCTGCCTCTGGGTAATCTACTGAGAGCGGGCAGATGGCTTTGTGGGCATCAGCCACATGGTGAAGGAAGGCAGCAATCCTTCCTCCTCTGTTGGTAGCATGAACTAGACAAACGTGTGCTGAGACCCTCTGCTGTTGATGTTCTTGAGGAGTTTTCAGTCTATGTATTTTATTGCTGGCTTCAGATTCCAGGCCTTATAACGAAGTTTAGCTGGACACAGAGAGGTTTTTCCCTGGAAATCAGTCTGACTTTATGGAGATGGAGGGAGAAAGGAGTGCTGGAAAATCCCTTGGGAGTTCTGAGGAAATCTTCACTGCATTGGCAGTGAATCCAATTGTCCTGTTCACAGGACAGGGTCCCACTGCCTTCCCTCCTCACTCCTTTCCCTCCTTCCAGAAACATAGCTGCTGCTTTGCATGCTGCTCTCTTATTACTTGTCATGGCATTTAGGCTTTTTGTATAACTCCATCCCCCCTGCACACACACCCTTTGTCTTCGTTCTTAGCCAGGAATCTTGAGACTAGTTTGGAGAGAACAGCAGATACATCTGCTTTCTCTCTGCAACTACATTCCAAGATGGTCACTTCATGGAGGAGTTTCCAGAGCAGGGAGAAGAAGCAGGGAGTAAGGAACAGAAGATGCTGAGATATAGGTTGCCATTTCTCTAGCTACCAGCCTCTAGAGCTGCCCTGGCTGGGACCCAGGAACCAAGATCTTAGGTTTTCCAGGGCTTAAAGGAAGTTGTAGGGGCCGGCTCCTCATAGTAACTGCTGCTCAGGAGCTGGAACCACGTTATCACTACCCTCACCCCAACCGCATATCGCTCCAACCCCACAAAGCATAACCATAAGCACACTTCACTGGTCCAACATCTCTGAGGAATGTGGGAGAAAGAATGTGTTTGTGTGCATATGCATGGTGTGTGTGTGTGTGTGTGTGTGTGTGTGAGAGAGAGAGAGAGAGGGAGAGAGCAGAAAAGCAGAGGAAGGGGGTGGGCCACGATCAAGTATGTTAGTTGAAGCACTGTCTGAAGGGACAAAAGTGTAAAAAGATGTAAATGTCCATCTGCAAAGATGTGGACACCTAAAAGCCATGATTGCCCTTTCTAGGTCAGGACTTTTGGAATCTGTGGAAGATAGGTGTTGGCTTGGAGGAACTCATCCCTAAAACGAGCTTCCTTCCCAATGTGGGTCTCTAAGGCCTGAGTGCCTTCTTGACACCATTCCTTTCTTCTCTTAAAATGTGAGCTCCTTCTCACTGGCTCAGTTCAGTGAAATGATTCTTCTCTTCCAAGGAGAGGACTGGACTCTTTGACCTGATACCCAAAACCCTATGAAAGCCAAATCTGGTCCCAGACCTACCCTGCAGATGATGCTCCACCTCACTTTGAGGCTTATCCCCTGGAGGCCTATCTGATGAAGTCTTTCACTAGACAAGATTGGTACGGAGTGGGAATAAGACAGGATGAAGCTGAATGAAGGAAGACATGTGGACATATGGAGAACAAACAAGTTGTGTGTATGTCTGTGTGTGTGTTTGCTTGACCAACAGTCTAAATGGTAGTGACTCCAGTGATACAGTGGCCTATTAGCTTGGTCAGAATTGCAAGTATCCCAAGGGGATTAGCTTTTTGGTTTGGCCAGGCAACAGGACTTCAGGCCATAAAGATGTTCTAAAAGTCAGGGTGAGGGCAACCCTGTGTTCCTAGGATGTCTGTTCCATATGGAGCTGGGTCAGCCTTCAGAGTAAGGGCCTGTTTTAACAGGTCAGGAACACAGGAATCCTGTCACTAGTCTCAGATTAAGAAGAGAGTTTCAACTCTGGAGCAGCTGTGCCATACAGGAAACTAAGGCAGGTGCGTAGGCATAGAGACTGTGCCTATTGTGTGGTCATTCGAGAGAGCTGTGGTTATTGGATAGGCGTGTTACCAGTGCAAAGGCTACAACAGTAATTTCAGACTCCGACTCGCCAGCAGGTCTAAGCCTGTAAATACATGACTGCCTTGAAAGTCAGACTATTTGGGCTCAAATCTTTATTCTTCCAAGTGCTGTCTAAGTGGCTTTGGTCATTTAATCCCCTTATGTGGCAGATCTTTAAAATGAGGACCATGATATAACTCACATGTCGGGTCTTTTAGAGTATTAAATGTTAGCAAGGTGCTCAGAAGAGTGCCTGGTATATAACTGAAGCTAAACAGACACGGCAGCTCAAAAAATAAGCAGGTGCCTGACCTCAGCTAGAGGAGTGCAAGGGAGTCAGAATGCCCAGCTCAACACATCTTAATCCAATAACTAAATTCATCAGCTGAAATGCCCCGTGCATGCTCTATCCCTTCTCCATATACAAAGTCCCTTTGCTGTCTTGCCTACTCAAAGTTAGTGTTACAACAATTTTCTCTGCCTCGCCTACCCTGTCGATGTCACTCTCCTCTACTGGGTGCTTCCCTTCAGCACAACAGTATTTCTTCTGTTCTAAGTTCATCTTCTCCTGAAAACCTCTTCCCCCATAAGATTCTACTCTTATTTGCAGCAAAACTTCTCTTAAGAATTGTCTATATTTATTGATACCTCTTCTTCCATTCTGTCTTAAACCCATTCAAAGCAGGCTTCATTACCTAATCCTCTAATGAAGCTGCTCTTATCAAAGTCACCAGGGACCACTGCATTGCTCCATCCAATGGTCAATTCCTAGCCCTCATCTTATTTCACCTGACATCAACCTTTGGCATGCTTGACCACTGCCTCTTCCTTGATAACACTTTCTTCACATGGTTCCCAGGATGCCACATTCTTGGTTTACCTCCCAATCTTACTGGTTGCTCGTTCTCGGTCTCCTTTGCTGGTGTCTCCTCTTCTCCCTGATGTCTTTATGGCCTAGGGTTCTATCCATGGCCATCTGCTCTTCTCTATGTACACCCAATTCCTAGGGGATCTTTATAGTCTCGTGGCTTTTAAATCCCATGCACATAGCTGATGCACAGAGATTTCAGCCAAATTTCAGACATGTATTTATAACTGCCTACTCAACATTTCCACATGGATTTCAAAGAGACTTTTTAACTCAACATGTCCACACTGAACTTCTATCCTTTTCCTACCCATAAGCCCTATTTCATTGTTCTAGTTACTTAGGTTTAAAAGAAAAATTCTGGAATCATCCTTGACTCCTCTCTGACACCCCACATCAAAATCATGAGGAAATTCTGTCAGGTCATCCTCAGAACTTATCTGAAACTGAACAGTTCACACTATGTGCACTGCTATCAGGATGGTCCAAACCACCAGCATCTCTAGCCAGGCTAGACATACCTCCCTACCTGGTTTCCCTGCTCCCACCCTTGCCAGTCTTCGTCTTATTCTCAACAAAGTAAGTAGTCAGCCGTCCTTTCAAATGATAAATCAGATCATGTAGCCTTCTCCCCAACCCCTGGTAGCCTCCACCACCTCACCCCACCCCCAATTCTCACTGCAAGCAAGAGCCAAGTTCCTTAAAATGACCTACTAGGCCCTATGTAATGTAAGACTCTATTATACTGTTTCACTTTATCTCCTTCTCTTTTCCCTTTGGCTCACTCCACTACTGCCACACTGGGCTCTTGCCTTTCTTGAACATGCTAGAGACAGTCCCCTGTCTTAGAGCTTTTGTGCTAGCTGGTACCTCTGCCTGGACCGTACTTCCTTTATACCCTCTCATCTTCTTCATTTATTTGCTCAAAGTCATCCTTTCATGAGTCTTACCATGCCATCAAATCTTGACTTTATTATTCCTTTCTCTCATGGCATTCCTGATCTGCTTCACTTTGCTCTGTGTTAGCTTCCCCCACCCCACCCTATGCCCAGAGTACTTATCACCTTCTAACATTCTGTATGATTTGGAATTTAAAGTGCTTACATTTTATTTCTGTTTCCTTGCACTATTATGTGTCATTTGCAAAGGCAAAGGATCTTTTGATGTGTTTCCTTTGTATCCCAGGTGGTTGAAACCATGGCTAGCCCATTGTAGACTTCAACAAATATGATTTGAATGAATGGATGGATGATTTGTTAAATAATAACACCACCCAAAACAACATAGGCCACGTTATTTTTGAGACTTTTCAGGCCAAGAATGAATCAAGAGTCCTCTTGGTCATAGTTGCAAAAGGGATTTCAACCACCTCTCACAAGTTGCACATTTTGAGATGGCATGCGCAAGGGTGTCGTTTGTGACAGGACGAGGGGCACAGCAGGGTCTGATTTTCACCAGCTGTTCACGGGCTCTAAGGTCCCCTCCAACCCTCCCCATGTGAGCTTTATGCCTGTTGGATGATGATCAATACAAGCCTAAGGTCCATTTCTCCTCAAAAAGCCTGATTTCCAAGCCCAGATTGCTTCAGACTTATTTTTCTGAATGATCTTGGCTGAATTGAGGCTGTCTTTTGTCCAAGTGTCCTCACACAGATATCAAAGAAATTCCATCAGTCCTTTGCGGTTTTACTTTTTCACAGCTCACAGGCCTTGAGGAACGCTATGCACAGTTTTCAGTACCTCTTGCATACCAACCACTTTTCTCCACCACACCTCAAAATCCTTCCCTTCAGCAAGCTGGAATTCTTAGTTTCTGCCCAAAGGAGAGAGACAGAGACAGAGACAGAGGGTCCTTGTGCTACCCACTCCACAGAAGTGGATTATGCCCAGGCAGAATCCATATGTCATTGTGGCCATTGTCTGCTCTGCATATTCTGCTCTGCACACTGTTCATCTGTGCAAAAGCCAGAGTGTGTGTTCTGAGGATTGATGGAGTTTGCAGGGTGGCAAAGCTTCTGAAGAATATGCTGTGATGGGGAAAACCCACTTCTCTTGGAAAGAAATATTCATTCTATACATAGTAACCCCACAAGGAAGCCTGGCCATGGGGCCGAACCAAATCACAATAAATGCACGTGCACAGATAATCCCCCAATTTATTAATCCTTATTTTCACGTGCTCTCCTCACCAGCCACAGCATGCTCCTTTTCACTACTATCTTCACCAAGGTGGAGTTAGAAGACAGAACACTTTCCCAAGGTTGGGGGGAGCCCCAAAAGTTCTGATGAGGCAGCCAATTGTTGTGTTATAACAGTGTGGGCTTTAGACATTTCCAGCACTACGTTCCTGTTCAAGGGTGTCGCTAACCAGTCAAGTGACCCTAGTAACTTGCTTCTGACACTGACTCTGAGTTCTCTCCTCTGTATAATTTGCCTGGCAGCACCTTCCTTGGCAAGTCTTTTGTAAAAATTAGAAACAATTCATGTAAATTGTCATCAAAGTGCCTGGCACCACTTAGGCCCTCAGTAAATGACAGCTGATTCTGCCTATGCCTTGGGGAGTTTGGGGCTCTCCATCCCTGAGATCCCCAAACAAATGGAGTGTTCTAAGACCCAGAAATACAATTCAGCTTCAGAGACAGTCTTTGCATTAAAGCTGCAACTTTTCCTCTGAGTTTGAGGAAACTCTGCTGCGGTGGGGCCGGTTTAGATTCCTGATTTTCACAGCAAGTCTCACAGCTTAGTGTCCCACTTGGATACAGCTCAGAGCGCAAAGAATTTATGAAAATAAACAATGAATATTTTCTTGTTCTCACCACCTTCCAGAAGTCTCTTTCCCTTCCTCTCCCTCAGCCCTGTCAATCCTCTGAGTCACCGGAAATCCCGCCCCTGGTCAGCCTTTACCTAATCAAATGAAGATTAACTCTTAAGAGTACCAATGCAGTTTTGTGGTGGTGGGGTGAGGGGACTGATCTTCCAGGCAAGAGAGGAATGAACCACAGAATGGCCACTGATTGTGTCTCTCTTGGGTTAGGGATGGTCACTCTCCTCTCTGCGTCCCTGTCAAGCCTCCTACTTGGAGGCTTGAGGATTCCAGCAATCATTTCTTTTAGAGCACAACTTGAGGTATACTCCCAGTCTTTTTCCCCACATACAGGGTACCAGTGGTACTCTGAATTAAGCTTCTTGGGCCACACATGGAAGTAACCACATTACACAACTGGATGATTATTTCCCACCACAACCAAAGAAATCATGGATTCAGACAGGTTTCTGAAGATTTCTTCTTTCCCTGTGCTAGCTGGGGCTTCCTGTAAAATGGAGGCAGTACTGACCTGGCAGAGCTGTGAAGGATGGGGACAATACATAAGTTTCAGGTACACAGGGTGAGTTCAATAAATCTTTGCTCTGCTGGCTCTGCTCCTTCCTAATGACCGAACTGGAGTTGATTGACTTCTATGAGTCTATGCCCCTTCTGAAAAGAGGGGTGAATTACAGTCTGCCTCCACCCCCAAAGGAATCAGAAGCTCTAAGCAAGAGACACTGAGACTTCTCCAACTGACTTTACATGTTTTTTTTTTAATACAGAGATCCTGGATTCGCAGGTAATGCAAGACTTGGGTCTGGTCTAGGATCTGTAACCTGCCACACCTATGGCTCTTGTCAGGCAGTCACAAGTAACCTCAACCTCAGCTGCACATCTCGACTACCTCTGGCGGTGTATTGCCAATATGACACTTCCAGGGCAAGAAGCATGCCTTTTGATTTTCTGCAGTGCCAGTTTCTATCATACTTCCTGGCTCCTAGAAAGCTCTCACTATTTTCTTGTTTGCTGTATGAATTTTGAGCTGTGATGGGGTCATAGCTCCTACTTTAGTTTTAAGCCTCATTTGCCTGCAGGCTGATCTCTGCAGGTCCCTTGGTCTGTGCCAGAAAGTAATCTGCTAGCCCACACCATACCCAGTGACTTGACTTTGCACAAAGCTGGAAGCAGAGCACACAGCTGGAAGCAAAGAAGGAAGAAGGTAGCCTTACTGCTCTTTTTGGGGTGGGAGCTGTTCCCCTGAGCTCCACAAAGGCAACATTAGATGCCCTTCCTCAGTGCTCCTTATTAGGGATATCATCTCAGTACATTTCATACAGGATTTAGCCTCAGGGTTAGTAAAGGTAGCAGGCTTTGGGGTGGCCAGAGCTTCTTATTTATGTTCTTTGCCTGTAGCTGTTAAATATGTGAGCAATAACTTCCAAATCTCCAGATTTGCCTGAGGGTGAGATTGGAGGATTGTGAAGCCACTGGTACTAAAAGGGATCAGAAGGGCATTGGGTTCCTTAATATCACAGAGCAAGGAAGTATAAAAGCTCCTGGCTGTGGGACAAAACCTCATCCCACAAGACATTAGTTTACCACGGGGCCACTATGCCAGGTAGCCCTCTGGAATTACTACACTGGCTGGAGGAGTGTCAAAATGTTAATCCATCCCCTCTTCCCACCGCACACTCCCCACCCCGCCACACACACACACATTGTTTAAACAAAGTGTGCACTCAGCAAACTGCAGTCCCTGAGAAAAGTGTCCAAGTTACCTTTCAGAGATGTCACATGTGAAGTCTTCTCTCTGGCTCATGCGATATCCAAGAGACTTTGCTTTATTAGATTTTCCCCCCTAACTCCAGGGTTATTATTATTAAGAGTCATTATCATTATTATCATTAAAGTCAGCCACAACTCCCATACTTTGTGGTTCTTGTCCCTCTTAAATTCTTTCCCCATATCATTTCCCATTCTCCACTTTCCCTTTGGCATAACCATAATAATAGTACAGTGAAGAATTTGCTGCTTCCCATATGTCCATGCCGTCTTTAGTGCCTCCATATTTCCTTCTTTCCCGTCTAGTACCCCATGAATGTCTTCTTGTTTGCAACCACCTCTTTGCTCTGCCCTCTTCCTCTCAAGCTGATTTAAGTATCTTTTATATTTCCACAGCACCTGATGATGCCCCCTTTACTGTTCGCTTTCCTTTGCCAATGTCCCATTTCCCTAACTGAGTTAAGCATTCAAAAGAATACTTAATACAGTTTATCTTCAGAGTACTTTCCGGATACCCCCTTCAACTTCTCCCAAGCTTGCTTAAGCATCCCTTGAAGTTCTATAGCACCCTATGATAGCCGCTTAACAGCCCCATATGCTTACAAAGGTCATGTATGCTTTGTCTATATTCTCAGGGTGCCTCATTCTTACCCCCTATTTACCACATTCTCAGTTTATATATTAGTCTCTCCTATGTGGTGTGGAACATTTTGCAACTGGTGCTGCGTGGTAAGCATATTCCCACAACCTTTTCTAGCGCCTCACACATAACAGGTGGTCAAAAAATGAACAAGGTGTCCTAGTCATTAGGCTTTTATTTTAGTCTACATTCTGCAATAACTGATCAAAATCACGGTAAATGTCAACCTTCTTTACACAACAGCAGACACAAAGGGATGCAGAAAATTCATACATGAATTTTTCTCCCATATCCCCCCCCCCACACACGCACATATTACTGAATATTTCAAACTTTCAAAGAATAATCCTTTTTCAATTTTCTATAATGGACTTTATCACAGAATACGATGAATACACTTCATTTTGTAATGCTAGGAAAACTGTTATCCTAATTATCAATGATGAGAGAAAATTAAAGAAAAAATCCTCTTCTTCAATTGTATCTATGAACAGATTGTGATCGTAATTCGACGACATATTAAAATGAATAAAATTTTACAATATCCAAAGCATATGCTCTATTTCGCAGTTAAACAATTAGCACTAATCACAAATACTAAATATTGTGCCCCTCCCCCAAACCCATCTTTAAAACTGAAGACCCAGGCCATCTACTCCTTGGGGTACCTTTGACTCTTTTCCACCCCCAAGCTTCTGCCCCAGGTTTCTTTAGGGGGCAGAGTAACCCCTAGCACCTGAATTGAGGATAGCCTCAACCTCTGCATCATCGTCTGAATCCCAATCATAATTACATGGCCAGTCCTTGGAGCATCGGTTACGCACCCTTGCCACGAAATGCATGACTTTCAGCTTGCTCGATTCCACGTGAGCTCGAGGACCCCAGAAAAATTCGTATTCCACAGGACTGCTGCGCGGCACTGGCTTATAAATCAGGTACCCTCTGCGCACAAACTCTTCAGTGACGACCTTCTTCGGATCTCCAAAGATGCTGTGCTGCCGACCAGGCTGCATCCCCAACTTCCCCAGGACTTTCCAGACCAAGGCCTCTTTAGCGCTGTTACCCATGATGAAGATGAGGGCTAATATGGACATCAGGAGGCTTTTCTTGGTGCCCTGAAAATTGCTCCGGGCTACCGAGGGCTTTTGCGCTTGAGCAGTGCTCGAGGCTTCTTCAGGGGTGGTGGAGGCTTCCTCCGGGGTGCTCGGGTCTTCCTCCGGGCCGCTCACGTCGTCCTCTGGGGTGCTCGGGACCACAGAGTCGGCCATCGGGGTTTCGGAGGCCTCTGAGGCCTGAATCTTGCGATTATTGCGGTTTTCTTCTGCGGCCCTTGCGTTGCGGCGGCGCCGACTCTTCCGTCCGCGAGGCATGTCTCCCGCTAGGCGCGCAAATCCTACAGCAATCCTGGGAAAGATGCTTGTGGTTTCTGCAGAAAGCAGTTATCTGTACCTTCAAAAGGGGCCGCCGCTGAAGCCACTAACGTCAATACAGTCTTTGCAGCAACTATTCAGGCGTTCTCAAAGCCAAAGCTCGTTCCCAGGGAAGCAGATTTGTGTGAGCAGACGCCACGGGTACTCGCAGCAGTTGCAAGCACCCAAGAAAGCAGAGTGGCTCCGCCTCTCCTGCCACGCACTCACCTAACACCGTAGAGGATGTAGGCGGGTCCTCCAAGGCGACTTCCGCTGGCAGAAAGGAAAAGGGGCAGCCTAAGGCAGGGGTGGGGCGAGGGCAGCAATGACAGCTAGGGGCACAGGGGTTGGGGGATGAGAGTGCGAAAAGATGGCATAGGTTTCCTATATTCTGTAGTCTGGTACAATGTTTCGAAATTGGCTAACGGGTCTTGCAAACAAATAGGACTGCTTCATTCTTCCATAAGGCAGACTTTATGGTGGTTGTGGTGGTAGTGGTGGAAGGGATTTTGTCTTCTTGGAAGGAAGCAGATGGCTTTAGGCTTCCTTTCCTGACTAGGCTTACACACAACATTCATTCACTCGCCCCCGCTTTCAGAAATGGTTTGTGTATTTATTAATTCCTGACCCCGTCTAGAATCCAGAAGATTGTTATGCTGCAATGCCACAGATGAGAGGACTGAGATTGCAAAAGTGAAGAGGGCTCATGAGGTGCAGCGTCTTAAATATTCTATATATTCACAGGATCATTAAGCAGGCAGTGACAGGATCAGGCTCACTGAAGAACAGACCAGACAGGGAACAATTAGGATAAGAAGCAAGAGAGGACATAAGTGAGCCTTAAGGCAGATGCCATGGGGACGGAGAGGCAGAGAGGCATTTAAAGGGTTGTCGTGGTCAAACTTAGGAGACGGACTGGATGGAAGTAGGTAGTGGAGAGTGAGGAGTGGGGAGAGGGTCGTGAAATGCAGGATGGCACTGAGGTTTCTCGGCTCCAGTGAACCTGCATATTTTGCTTCTCTGGGAGCATGGTCTGTATCGTCCCCACTCTGTGCCTTTGCTCACACTGACTCTTCTGCCTGATGTGCTTTTCCTACCATCTCCACCTATCTGAATTCCATCTGCCTGCTCACAGGCCTCATCCTCCTTGTCTTAGTCTGCCCATGAGGGTTAGTCAGTTTTCGCTCTCTTGAGTATCTTTCTTATGTCATTCAAAATGTACCAGGTTGCACAAGTCACTTCATCTCTCTGAACTCAGTTTCCCCCTCTTTAAAGTCGGGTTAATTAATCCTGGCCTGGTAGGATGTGAGAATTAAACAAGATAGTACATGAAGACAGCTTATCACACAGTAAGCACAGACTTTGCCTCTCAATGTGTTTCAAGATGCGTGTGAGAGTAGCATTTTAATAAACATTAGTTGAAGGAGAACAAAATGTAAAAGAGTTTACACACTCTTTTAACTGCACCCTTTTTTATTTATTTGTATTTTTATTTTTTAAAATGCAATTTTATTGAGCTATATTCATATGCCATATAACCATCCAAAGTGTACAATCAGGGGTTCACAGTATCACCATATAGTTGTGTATTCTTCACCACAATCCATTTGTGAACACTTTCGTTGCTCCAAAAAAAATAAAAATGAAAATGAAAAAGAACACATAAACAATCCCATACCCCTTATCCCCCCTATTCTTTATTTTTTTGTCCCTTTTTTATTCATCTCTCCTACACTGGACAGTGTGAGTGTCAGCCCCAAGGTTTTCACAATCACATGGTCACAGTGTAAAAGCTGTATATTAACTGGACTCCTAAAAAGCAAATGAATGCTTTATATCTGTCTGTAAGGAATTAGATGTTTGCTTGGGATAGTAATCCCATTGTGGGGATTTCACCCAGCTGAGTTCCACCTGGCAATGCCCAGTCCTTCTGTCCATGCCTAGAGAGGAAATGCCTGGTATAGTGGAAAGAGCACAAAACTCAGAGCTGGGGATGAGAATTCGGCCCAGCTCATGTCACTTACAAGCCCCATGACCTTGATCAATTCATCAAACATCTCTGACCTCTGTTTGGGTCTCTGTACAAATACAAAAAGCTAACCCTTCCAGGGTTGTCTGCTTGCCAGGTTTGATGAGAGGCTCTCAGGAAATCATGTGCACAAAGTATCTTTCTGACATGCTCAGTGGATGAAAGGGATTGTCATTTAGAGAAAAAAAGTGAACTGTTACAGGCTTATGCAAACATAAAGTGGAATAGGAACTCAAGGAGTGACTGTGATCTTGTACACTCCTACAAGGGTTTTGCAATGAGCTGATGCAGTGCTCTTTGAAGAAAATGTCTGGACAAAAGAGACTGAATAAGGAAATGTCAAGTACTGACTTTGCAACTGAGGCTTGTGACCTGCACGGTAGGTGGGTAAGAGGCAGGAAAGGACGAGGTCAGGTGGAATCCTCCCAAACCTAGCAGTTGATCCTTCCAAATGCCTTGGATGCCTGCTCCAAAGAGGAACTCAGCAGCATGGCCAAACCCTAAACTTGAGGTAGTCAAGTTTCTACATGTCCATGTATACTCCCCATTTCTAGAGGCAGCCTTAACAGCACCACATGCTAGGTGAAGGGCCAATGGGTGACTACTGGTACCCCCTTAGTCTGTGTCAGACTGAGCAGGGTTACCATGCTGGTGTGTCTGGAGTCAAAGAAGATGGATGGGCCAAGGATCCTGGTGGGGAATGGAAGTACTCTGTTTTGGTTTGAATAGTGATTGAAGGAATAATGGTCTTTCTGTGTTGATGTCCTAAGTCTGCAAATTGTCAGGAGAGACACCCGCTGGTTGGTGGGGAAATACTCTGTAGCTTAATGCATGAGTGGTGAGGTGAGGCAAAGTGAAGCATCCTTTGAGCCCTCTTTTGCTTCCTTACATTCTTACCTTGCTCCTCCCATTCTCCTGATCTGGATCGAGGGTTGAAAAGATACATTTCCCCATGTGCCAAAAGTGACCCAGTCGTGGGAGATGACTCCCGGGGATGACCCTGGCCCTGGCACCATGGGATCAGCAATGCCATCCTGACCGAAAGGAGGAAATGAAGTGTAAAAAATAAGGTATCAGTGGCTGAGAGAGTTCAAGTAGAGTCAAGAGGCTACTCTGGGGGTCACTTTTATACAAGCTTCAGTTAGACATTGCTACCTATCATAGTTTGCCAAATCCCAACCAAAACCATTCCTGCCAATCCTAAAGAACACCTAGGGCATTATATAAGATTCTACAAAGATCCCAGGCACTAGGGTAACTTTCCAGAAACCTACAACCTGCAGATAGGTCCCTGGACCAGAGAAATCCTGAAATGCACAGGGGTCAGCCTCTCCAGAACATCAACTAATTCCATCCCCCTGTTCCATATAATTGACAGCCCCTTTCAATATGAAAAAGTTATAATGGGCATAGCCCAAATACCCCTAAAGAGTGGGAGAAAGATCAAAGAAGAAAGTGGAGTTATGCAGAGAATGTAGGGTTTAACAAATACATATGATTGCTGAATCATTATATTGATATTTCTTTTAGTCTCCAGTGTCTTAGAGCAGCTAGGAGTAAAATCATAAAATTGTGGAATTGTAATGTACACCAAACTCTGAAACCTGTTCTACAGCCAACTGTTGTGCTGTGCTTTGAAATTCATTGTTTTTTGTATATATGCTATTTTTCACAAAAAAAGAAAAAAGTCAATTATGATGATAAATGTACAGCTATATGATGATATTTTGAAACATTGATTGTACATGTTGGATGATTACACAGTATGTGAATATATAATATATATATATAAATAAAAAATAAAAACATAAAAAAATTAGAAGTGGCCCAGTAAAGAGGGGAAGACAGATGCTGACAGGATTCCAGAGAAGTAGCCAGGGCCACTCAGGGGATTCCCAGGAACAGATGTGGTGGGCAAGCTATTGGTAAACAGCACATCTACTGGTTGCACCCAAATACCCCTGCTGCAGGCCCCACTCCAGCCCTAGCCCACATTTGTTTTGGACTGAACTCGGTCTTTTATCCTGACCTAGATCAGGAGGCTCAGTGGCACAGAAAGTCTCAAGGAAGAGAGCATACACTCACTACTCTGGGTCACAGCAAGTTCCTCTGAGTCCCTTTTTTTTTTTGGCTGTTTGGGATTGTGTGTGCTGTGAGAACAATGGATTTACCTTTATGCTTTCAAATTGCTTCCCTATTCTGATGGGATTTTATGGGAATTTAATTCAGTAAACTAAGTCTTTCCCCGACTGGCATTTTTTAACTGAAATATAGTTCATAACCAGAGCTTACCAAGGCCTCCTATTGTGTAAATCTAACCATAGACCAGTTTGGGCCAGTACACGTTTGTTGCTGCACTCTCCTCTGCTCACCAACCAGCTGATTGAGCAAAGGATGCCATTTCTCTCTTTATTGCCTTCATCAGAGTTCTTCTTGCTCCACTCAATAACCAGGGAAAGTCAGCTCTGGATATCACCCTGGGAAGGTCAGAGCCTATCCTTAAGCAGAGTACAACCATGTACTGAGGCTCCTACCTGCAGTCCTGAAAAGAGTAATGAGAAACAAGATTTAGGCTATGGGCCACTCTCAGCGTTCCCAAAAGCTTAACAGAAATCACAGTTATGCAAGGCCAAGCCAAAGAGGGTATTTGTCAATAAAAACAAAGTATTTAATAGCCAAAATATTAAAGCACATGGTGTTAACTGGAAGAAACCATTAAAACAAACAAAAGAGAGACTTGGGACATGGAAGATCATTGGTCCGTTTTGAGTAAGTAGAACATGACAGAGGGCCCAAGGAGTACAAGAAGAGGAGAAAATATAACACTCACGACTTAAGATACCATGCTATATGCCTAACCTGACTCCAAATCAGAATCTCTCCAACAACCTTCTTTACCAATGAAGCTAGAGAGAGGTTAATCAACTGGCCCACATCATAGTAAGCACTGGTGAGGGTCAAGATTCGAACACACTGCTTTGGATTCCCAAGCCCTTTCTCCTGCTGCCACACCTCACAAATGCTCTGAATGACTATGCTTGGGGTGGTGCCAGGAGGCTTAACATGGAAGGGCATGTTTGAGCTCCCTTGGGATAGGAACTGAAGGGAAAGAGATGAGAAAGCAGTCAGAGATGGGGAAGAGCAAGGCAAGGTTATTCAGTCACCTTAATAGGTTTTCCAACTGGGCCCTGTCCCTTCCAACCTGCCATGTCCAGCACGTGACTTAACCTTTTTAAGAGTTTTTCCATCTGCAAAGGGGATCATTATAGTGGTGGTGTGAAGATTAAAGGAAATGGCTCGTGAAAGCTATTGTAGCCTGAAATATGGCCACCCAGAGATGCCCATATCCTTATGTCCAGAACATATGAATATGTGACCTTGCATGGAAAAAGGGAATTTTCAGATATGGTTAAATTAAGGATCTTTCAGTGGATAGAGTATACTCAATTATCCAGTAAACCCTAAATTTAACAACAGGAATCCTTATAAGAAGGAGGCACTAGGGTTATATCCAGAGACTGGATGTGAGGACAGAAGCAATGGTCAGAGGAGAGAAGATGCTGGGCTACTGGCTTTGAAAGTGGAATGAGCCAAGGAAGGTAGGGACCTCTGGGAGCTGGAGAAGGCAAATTAACAGATTTTTAACAGATTTTCCACCTTAGCCTCCAGAAGAACAGCTCTGCGGAGACATCTTAGACTTCTGACCTTAAGATCTATAAAGGAGTACATTTGTGTTGCCTTAAGCCACCAAGTTTAAGGCTTATTTTTAGCAGCAATTGGAAACTAAGACACAAAACCTATGTTTGCTTCATTCCTGGCAATAATGGTTTAATGCTTAATGAATAACAGCTATGATACTTCTAGGTGTAGGTGCACCCTGTTCCTCCATGGTGTTGCTCACTAACCTATGTATCACAGGCCCTATCCTGGCTGTTTGCTCAACGTTTCACAGGCATTGCTCTCATGTGGTCATAGCCACATCTGGGTAGGAAGTGCTAGGGGTGGAGTAGGAAGAGGTGTGCAGGGGTCAGTCCAAACAATTCTTCCTGCACGATACTGTGGTCCCCATTCTGGTTCAAGCAAGCACCTCTCCAGGACATAGAGTGTTCTTGTGCCAGTCTCCATATCTGTGACCTTTGCACAGGTGGTTGTCCATAGGGTCTGACCCCATCTACTGTTTCTCGTTGAGGGATTTCTCACAGTTTCCACTGAGATGCCCCCGCTTTGTTTTACAGAAAGGTGTGGATTTATTTTACAATTATCAGAAATTTCGGTCTTGCAAGGAAGGCTGCAGTATGTACACTCCCACCATCATGAAAAATGTCTTGTCAATATGGTTGGTGGTTTGTTTGCTTGCTTTTGTTTAATTAAATATTTTCACTGGGAATTAATTCAAGCATATGGACAGGAATAGAGAGAAATTTTATGAACACCTGTGAACCATTGCCCAACTATATTAAACTTAAAAGATCAGTCCCTATTTACTACTTGTCCTTTATATTAAAAATAAAGCAAAATCTTCTTTTTACCCCATCTCACACTTTCCTTCCCCTGTTGGATCTGACACCATTAATTAAAGGATTATTATAGTCATAAAGTGTTTTATGCATTTGCTACACATTTATGTCTTCATTCACATTATAGAAGATCTCTTCCTTTATAAAAATGGTATCATACTGTATATATTGTTCAGCCATTTGATATTCTATCTCAACTTTGTATTTTTTATGTTTACATAGACACATTTAGCTCTATCTCATTCATTTGAATTTTTGTTTAATGTTTCATTCAATATTTGCAATTTTTCTTTCTCCTGATAATGGGTACTTAGAAGATTCCCTTTTTTTCCGAATAAAGTCATACTCTTATTAATATTCCTGTACATGTGTCCTGTGAACATGTGCACAAATTTTTCTGGGGTGAACATCTTGGAGTAGAATTGCTGGGTGTGTATATGTATATGTTTAGATAAAATATATGGGTGATTGCTACATTTGTGTTATAAAAATTGTCTAATTCTATACACAATTTACACATAATCTGTTTCTTAATCAAAAATAATATTTAGGGTAATTAAAAGAATTAAAAGATTAAAAGAAATATCAATATACTGAGTCAGCATTCATACTCAATTATTAAACCTGATCTTCTCTTTATAACTCCACCATCAACTTTGATCTTTCACTTTTTAGGGGTATTTGGACTTCGGCCACTGTAACATTTTCATATTAGTAGGGAATGTTGATAATATGGGATGGGGGATGGAAATAGTTGATGTTCTGGAAAGGCTGTCCCCACCTCATTTCAGGACTTATCTGGTTCAGGAACCCATCTGGAGGTTGTAAGTTTCTGGAAAGTTATCCTACTGCTTGGAACCTTTGTAGAATCTTATATAATGCCCTTGACAATCTTTAGGATTTGCAGGCATGGTTTTGGTTGGCATTTGGCAAGTGATGATAGGTAGAAATGTCTAACTGAAACTTGCATAAGAGTGACCTCCACTCTATTTGAACTCTCTCAGCCAGACAGCTTACTTGTAACACTTCTTTAACCGCTTTTGGTTAAGATGGCATTGTTGATCCCACAGTGTCAGGGCCAGCCTTATCCATCCGCTGAGACTCATTTTTAACTTCCAAAGTCAAAGGTCCATCCATCTTAGATAATTTCATTGTTCCCAAGAAAAAGAAAGCCAATAAACATACCTTCACTAAATAGAAAATCCAAACCTCCCCTTTACTCTTGTCCCTCCCCTCATTATGCACCCCTGGTATTTTTGTGGTACTGTTGATGTTTTCTTGTCAAACAGAGTTCATAGTATGCAATAGCATTTTCCCCCTGTACCCCCAAATTATACACTCTTTGTACAAAATTCATACCTTTGTACAGTAGTTCATGCAAGAACTTATATATATTTGTAGGGTTAAACAGTTAATCCATTAATATTTAATGTAATTACTGTAAAGGAAGGCTTTTCTTCTACCATTTTGTCTTTTGGATTTTATATGTCATATCTATTTTTTTCTCTTTTTACTTTTACTGATAGTCTTCATTTCTACACTCCTTTACAGACCTCTCTCTCACCTGTAGCACTCCCTTTAGTATGTCTAGCAGAGCCAGTCTCTTAGTCACAAGTTCTCTCAGTGATTGTCTGAAAATGTTTTAATCTCCCCCTCACTTTTGAAGGACAATTTTACTAGCTATAGATTTCTTGGTTGGCAGTTTTTCTCTTTTAGAATCTTAAATATATCATACCACTGCCTTCTTGCCTCCATGGCTGCTGCTGAGAAATCTACAAATGGTCTTATTGGGTTTCCCTTGTTTGCTTTTCTCTTCTGCTTTCAAAATTCTCTCTGTCTTTAATATTTGACAATCTGATTAGTACACATCTTGGAGTATGTCTATTTGGGTCTATTCTGTTTGGGGTATGCTGCACTTCTTGGATCTGTAATTTTATGTCTTTCAAAAGAGATGAGAAATTTTCAGTGTGTATTTCCCTCCATCAGTTTTTCTCTTCCTTTTCCCTTCTTTTCTCCTTCTAGGATACCCACAACACGTATATTTTCACACTTCATGTTGTCATTCACTTTCCTGAGACACTGCTCATATTTGTCCATTCTTTTCTCTATATTTTCTTTTGGGTTTCAGATTTCAGATGTCTAGTCATCTAGTTAACTAATCCTTTCTTCTGCCTCTTCAAATCTATTGTTATTAGTTTCTATTGTTTTTTTTTTTATCTCTTCTATTATGGCTTTCATTTCCATAAATTCTGTGAATTGTTTTTCCAAACTTTTGAGTTCTTCTCTTTGTTCACCTAATGTCTTCTTTATATCCTCCCTCAACTCATTGATTTTATTTTTGATGAGATTTTCCATGTCCGTTTGAACATACTGAATTAGTCGTTTCAACTCCTGTATCTCATTTGAAGTGTTTGTTCCTTTGACTGGGCCATATCTTTTATTTTCCTAGTATGACTTGGCATTTTTTGCTGGCATCTAAGTATGTGATTTCCTTAATTAGTTTATTCTGGAGGTTGTTTTCACTCTTTTACCTAGGATTTTCTTGCTGGATGGTTTTGTTCTCTATCTGTTCTTTGACATTCAGTTGAACTTGTTCTAGACCTCTAGCATAGGTTCTGTTTAACTGATTTGATTTTTTCAGTTCTTGCTTTTCTGTTTCTTGCTCTGCCTATATGGAGCCTTTTTATTGAGGATGGCCTCCTCAGGTATTATAGACCCTAGTCAGATTTTCCCAAACCAGACAGGCTCATGTCTCAGGACAAAATTGTATCCAGCATCAGTATTCCCTGAGGATGAGACACAGCAGGTTAAAAGACTTTCCTATGAAGTCTCTACACTCTGTGCTTTTCCTATCCTGCCCAGCATGTCTGTCTTCAGCTTCCTACATGTGTAAAGTGATGTGGTGCCTTTGACTTCAGCAGATTCTCCCTGCCAGGGGTGTGGTTGAGACACAGTTGAGGTAATATGATGGCTTTAATAGCTTTAGTTTTCCAGTCACTGGGGTCTGAATTCCTTGAAGGAGGGATTCCACTTGAGCTGGGTCTCACCTTTCTCTTGGGAAAAATATAACCTTTCTGGAATTAACTCTTTTCACCTAATTACTTTGTTCCTCAGACAAGGTTAATTCTGCCCTTGCCTGGGAAAGTGCTGGAGTGTAAGATGGCTTCCAGTTCTACTTTATGAGCTGTTAAGGAGCATAAAACAGCAAAAAAAGAAAAAAAAGCAAAAACAAAAACGCTTTTTCAGAGCTGAACCCCTGCTTTTTGAGTTTGTGAATTAAAAGCTTAAGTTGGTTTGTGACTTTATGTACCTCCAGGCTCTATGTGCCCCATTTTCTTCAATTCCAGCTGTTTTTCCATATCTTCTGCTGTCTGACTCAAAAAGCTTCTGTTTTTTTAATTTTTTTCCATCAGCCTTGCCCCCTCTCTGCTGAGGCAAAAGTTCCTAGTATCTTTAGTGCTTATTCCAGGTTTATCTGTGCTGGGGGCAAAATTTCAGTTGTCAGAATTTGTTAATTAATTCCGCAAATGGAGCTTGGTTGAGCTAAGCCCTTATTGTGAGTAAAGTCTATTTCCTTTCTCCTAGGGGAAGCAAGCTGCCATGCCCATGGGGAAGGGGTGCTGGCTTCTGCAGCTTGGGAGACTTACAGTTCTGTGTGAGGTCTCAGCTGTTCCACCTGGTCCAGTCTTGTATATATTGTGTATCTGGTCACTGATGTTTCCCAGCAGTTGTTCTCTAATGTTCCTGGCTTTTTTACTAACTGCTCTGGAGGAAGAACTAAATTCCACACTTCACCAAGCTTCCATCTTGTCCCATCTCCAATCTCTCGTTTTTAGCTAGGGGTCCATCAATTTTATTGATTTTCTCTAAAATGCAACTTTTCATTTTATTGATTCTTTTTATTTTTCTTTTGTCCTCCAATTCATTTAATTCTCCTTTAATCATTGTTATTTCTTGTCTTCTATTTTCTTTGGGGTTAGTTTGCTATTCTTTCTCTGGTTCCTCCAGGTGATCAGTTAAGTCCTCGATTATGGTCTTTCTTCTTTTTTAATATAGGCATTTAGGGCAATAAGTTTCCCTTTCAGGACTGCTTTCCCATATGTTCTGATATGTCCCAATCTCATTTTCATTTGTCCCCAGATAGTTATTGACCTCTCTAGCAATTTCTTCCTTGATGCACTGGCTGTTTAAGAGTGCATTATTTAACTACATTGTATTTGTGAAACTTCTGATTCTTTGTTGGTTATTGATTTCCGGCTTCTTTATATTGTAATCAAGGAAAGTGCTTTGAATAATTTCAATCTTTTTAAATTTATAAAGACCTCTTCTGTGCCCCACCTTATGATCTATCCTGGAGAATGTTTCATGAGCACTAGAGAAGAATGTTTTGGGGTAACAACCTGTATATGTTTGTTAGGTCTAATTCTTTTATCCAATTGTTTGAGTTCTCTACTTCCCTGTTGATCTTCTGCTTGGTTGTTCTATGTGTAGAGTGGTGTATTTAAGTCTCCCACTGTATTGTTGAAAGGTCTATCTCTCTACAGTTATTACTGCAAAGGCTTTTTTTGAACCTACAGTCTTACCCTTTGGATTTTATTTCTCAGATCTATGTATTTTTTTTTATCTTTTCCCTCTTTCTATTTTTGTCCTTTAATTTCCCTTACTAGTACACTTCAATTCTATTCCTTCTTCCAGACCGCCCTCTCTTGACATTTTTTTTTCAGTAGATAGAATTCTCTTTAGAAATTTTTGTAGGGCCAGTGTCTCTTTTTCTTTTTTTTAATTTTACTTTTTTATTTTCTTTAATTGACAAGCCAAAGCAACATACAAACATGAACATTCTTAACATACAAACATTCCATACATGGTGTACAATCAATGGCTCACAATATCATCACATAGTAGTATATTCATCACCATGATTATTTTGTAGAACATTTGCATCACTCCAGAAAAAGAAATTAAAAAAAAGAAAAAACTCATACATACCATACCCCCTACCCATCCCTCTCATTGATCACTAGGATTTCCATCTACCCAATATAGTTTAACCTTTGTTCCCCTTATATATTTTTACACCCCTTACCACTTCCTTTCATTGATCACTAATCTACTCAACTTGTTTTAACATTTGTTCCTCCTATTATTTATTTATTTTTAATCCATATTTTTTACTCATCTGTCCATACCATAGATAAAAGAATCATCAGAGACAAGGTTTGCACAATCACATAGTCACATTATGAAAGCTGTATCATTATACATTCATCATCATCGTCAAGAAACATGGTTACTGGATCACAACTCTAGTTTCAGGCACTTCCCTCTAGCCTCTCTAATATACCTTAAACTGAAAAAGAGATATCTATATAATGCATAAGAATAACCTCCAAGATAACCTCTCAAGTCTGTTTGAAATTTCTCAGCCACTGACACTTTATTTTGTCTCATTTCTCTCTTCCCCCATTTGGTTGAGAAGGTTTTTTCAATCCCTTGATACTGAGTCCCAGCTCATTCTAGAATTTCAGTCCCACATTGCCAGGGAGGTTTACATTCCTGGGAGTCATGTCCCACGTAGAGAGGGGGAGGGTAGTGAGTCTGCTTGCCGTGTTCGTTGAGAGAGAGATAGGGCCAGTCTCTTGTTGAAAAGTTCTCTCAAAATTTGTTTGTGAAAGTTTTAATCTCTCCCTCACTTTTGAAGGACAATTTGGCTGAGTACAGAATTCTGGCGGGAAGTCTTTCTCTTTCAGGAACTTAGATATATCATAACAGTGTCTTCTCACTCCCATGGTGCCTGTTGAGTAGTCCAAACTAAGTTTTACGTAGTTTCACTTGTATATAGTAGATTGCTTTTCTCTTGCTACTTTCAGGATCTTCTGCTTCTCTTCAGCATTTGACATACTGATTAGTATGTGTCTTGGAGTAGGCCTATTTGGCCTATTTTTATTTATTCTGTCTGGAGTTCATTTGACTTCTTTATGTCTTTTATAAGGTTTGGGAAATTTCCCCCCATTATCTCCCTGACTAATCTTCCTAACCCTTTACTCTTTACTCTTCTTCTTCTTGAACACCAGTGATTATTATATTTGTGCACGTCATTTTGTCCATCATTTCCCTGAGATCTAATTCAAAATTTTCCGTTTTTTTTTTGCCATTTGTTCTTTTGTACATTGGAAATCAATTGTCCCTATCCTTTAGTTCATTTATTCTTTCTTCTGCCTCTTCAAATCTGTTGTTGTGAGTCTCTAGTATATTTTTGATTTGGTCTACAGCTTCTTTAATCTCTGTGATATCAACTATTTCCTTATTTATTCTTTCAAATTCTTCTCTGTGCTCTTCTAGGGCTTTCCTTTATATCTTTAGCCAACCTGTTGAATTTATTTATTAGGGTTGTATAAACATCTTTGATTAGTTGTTCCAAAGTCTATGTTTCCTCCAGTTCATTAGGCTGGGCTATACTTGTCTGCATCTTCATATACTTTGCGACTTTCTGTTGCCTTTGATGCATGTAATTATACTGGTAGGGTTACTCGAAATTGATTTCCTTCAGTAGTCTAAAATTTAGTATTTGCAGGATGGGCATGGGGCAGGTACAGGGTGTGGGGCAGGGCACAGTCACATGGTGGCAGGTTGCAGCTCAAAGTTAGGTGTGGGGCAGGAGTGCTATGCTGGTTTCCTGAGAGCATGGGGTTAGGTGGGATGACTTGGGGGTCATTGGGTAAGGTACAGCTCAGGTAGGCCTTGGAGTGTCAGGGCAGCGTGCAATGTGGTGGACACGGAGGCAAGGCATGGCAGGAGATGGATGGGGGACTGTGCGTGCCTGTCAGGGCGGGGGCGTGGGCAGGATGTGGATCGTGTGTGGATCTTGGGCATCATGGATATCAGGGCGCAGGTTGTGGGGCACAAGTGGGCCAGGCCAGGTACATGCGTGCTTGGTGGAGGGAGGTCGTGGATGCTGGGGTGACAGTGTAGGAATATGGGGTGCTGGTGTGTGCTTAAGTGGGAAGGGTCTGGTTGTGGGTCATGGATGTAGATGCGTGTATGTGTGAGGGCAGGGCACAAATGTGCAGGTCGTGGGAGTGTGTGGCATGGGGCGGGGGGAGGGAGGGGATGAGGCAACTTGTGCAGTTTTTTGGGGGGGTCAGGTCTGATGTGGTACACAAGTGTGGGGTTCAGGTGTGCACGTACAGGGGTGGAGGTGGAGGGGCACTGTGTGAAGAGGTGGAGGGCACAGTGCGTGGCTGCATGGGTGCCTGGGTGGGCAGGACATGAGTGTTCACGTGGGATATGGCATGGGTGTGCACGTCTGGAGTTTCAGGAGGTGTGGCACGGATGCGTAGACGAATACCTGCAGAAGGGGAGGCAAACAAGAGGCAGGGCATGTGTGCATGGGCTCTTGGGGGGTGGAAACAGGTGAATGTGTATGTGTATGCAGAGCATAGGAGGGTAGTTGCACGTTGGTGTTGTGCATTCAAGAAATACAGCTTGGCTTACTTCCTATCCTATTATCCCTGTCTGAGCACTCCTGAGGACCCAGGGCCTCAATTTGGAAAGGGGTGTGTTAGGCTTTTTGCACTAGCTGGATGGTTTTTTGGTTCTCTGTGTCTCAATTCCTCAGCTTTTTCAAGCAGCACCTTCTTATGTGGTGTAGAAGATCTTGTCTGCTCACTTGCACCCTGGAATCACAGTCTTGGTTGATTTTCTGTCACATCTCTAGTTGTTCCTTGGAGTAGGGGTGAACGCAGCCTATCTTATTCTGCTTTCTTCCCATAAGACCTATAATTGAATTTTAGTGGGCTGAAGAAGTCATGCTAATGCTCAGCCTTTCCCAGCACACTGGTCACAGCTCAAAGCAGAGTTTCAGTCTCAGAATTGTGGAAAGTCTGGGTATTGTCCATGTCATTTACATCTTTAAGAGTATTCTGTGTTTAAGCAAGGTGCATTAATCAGTGTTCTCTAGAGAAACAGAACCAATAGGAGATATCTGTAAATATAAAATTTATAAAAGTGTCTCATGCAACTATGGGAATGCATGAGACCCAAATCTGTAGGGCAGGCTGCAAGGCTGACAACTTTGATGAAGGGTCTCAATGAACTCCAGAAGAGAGGCTCACTGTCTGAAAAAACAGTGAAAATTCTCTTCTCCCTTAAAAGTCTTCGACTGATTGGATAAAATCTATCTGATTGGATTATCATGCTAAAGAAAACTGAAGGAGCAGGGACTGCTGTGTGTTAAGGAGCAGAAGGTGTAACAAGGAAAGAGATGGAATCCTATATCAGGTTAACCCCTTCTACCCCCAAAGGACTCAGAATCCAAGATGATTCTAAGGCTGGGACTCCACATAGACTATCATTACCTCCTTCAAGTTTCCAGAAGTCAACATTTCATCAATTATAGAAACCTTAATAACCTGGAAGGTACACCAAAGAGTTCAACTCCAGTACACAGCTATCAGAATGGTAAAAATGATAAAAAATTGAGAAAACTAAATGCTGATGAGGACATGGATTAAACGGATAACTCATACATTGCTGATGGTGACTGTGCTGGTTTGAAATGATATATGGAGCCTAGAAAAACCATATTTTAATCCTAATCCCATTTTGTAAAGGCAGCCGTTTCTTCTAATCCCTATTTAATGCTGTATGTTTGAAACTATAATTAGATCATCTCCCCGGAGATGTGATTTAATCAAGAATGGTTGTTAAACTGGATTAGGTGACGACATATCTCCACTCATTCGGTGGGTCTTGATAAGTTTCTGAAGTCCCATAAAAGAGGAAATATTTTGGAGAATGAGAGTGATTCAGAGAGAGCAGAACAGAACGACATAGCCACGAGAAGCAGAGTCCACCAGCCAGCAAACTTTGGAGATGAAGAAGGAAAATGCCTCCCGGGGAGCTTCATGAAACAGGAAGCCAGGAGAAGAAGCTAGCAGATGACGCTGAGTTCACCATGTGCCCTTCCAGATGAGAGAGAAACTCTGACTGTTCGCCATGTGCCCTTTGATTTGAAAGAGAAACTGTGAACTTTATCAGCCTTCTTGAACCAAGGTATCTTTCCCTGGATGCCTTAGATTGGACATTTCTATAGACTTGTTTTAATTGGGACATTTTCTTGGTCTTAGAACTGTAAACTAACAACTCATTAAATTCCCCCCTTTTAAAGTCACTCCATTTCTGGTATTTTGCATTCCAGTAGCTAGCAAACTAGAACAGTAAGGAAAAGAGTATGATAGTTTCTTACAAAAGTAAACATGTGCTTTCCATATGACCCAACAAACATACTCTTGGGCATTTATCTCAGAGAAATGAAAATTTATGTTCACACAAAACTCTGTACATGAATTTTCATAAAAGCTTTATGTGTAATAGCCAAAAACTGGAAACAACCTAGATGTCCTTCAATGGGTGAATAATTAAGCTTTGGTATATCCACGCCATGGAATACTATTCTGTAGTAAGAAAGAAAAATCTAATGACACATGCAACAACTTGAAAGAACTGAAGGGAATGATGCTAAATGAAAAAAAAATGCCAAAAAAATTACATGAGGAGCATGTTTAAGAGGGGAAATTATGAGTTCAGTTTTAGACATCTAAGTAGGGATACTCATTAGATAAGCAATTGGATAAAGGAGTTTGGAATTTCAAGAGACATCCAGGCCACAGTTAGAAGTTCAGGAGTCAACAGCATATAGATATTAAATAAATCAAAGAAAGAGGAAGAGTTTAAATGGAGAGAATGCTTCAAGTTAAAAGATACAGGGCTAAGCAACACGAAAATTTTGAGTTTAGGAGGAAAATGATAATCCAAAATATTTAGAAAACATTAAAAACAATGACAAAAAATAGGAAAATAGTCATTTTTATCTTTAAAAGTCTATTTTTTTTTCTGCACTCAAGTGGCAATTTCCCAGGAAGATGTTATGCAGAAAATCATCTTAGGACTTGGCTGTGAAACCTTGGAAAAATTCAAGTGACTGTTCTATTTTAGTAAGGCAATGTCATAGTGTTACTCAGCACTCAAGGGAAGAAAGTGCTTTAATTTTGTTTCCAGGAGTAAAAAATTTCCTATTGCAGGAGAGAAAATGTCCCTGGTTCAGGACATAGATATCAGAAGTTTCTAACGTCATGATTCCCCTTTTCAGACATCATGCACCCTATAATTTACCCCTTAAGACATCCTACCACCCAGAAAGAAATATACGTAGAGTCACACAAGTAGAAGAAGAGGTAACAAGAAAGGAGATAGGAAGTGGGTAAAGTAGAGGCTGCACCAGTTTCCAAGTTGTTCTGTGCTTCTCCCACTTCTGACAATTTTGCAGTCATGCATTAAACTCGCTCCTTATGTCCAGTATTTCTTCCCAGGTATACCTCTTTTATGATTCCATTTTCCAATCAAGCCCAATTTTACCCTTCTGCATAAACAGAACTATTTGAGGTCAAGTGCATGCACAATCACATGTCCCAATGTGATGAGCTATTGAGGGGATATTTTTTTCTGCATGAAACTTGAGCATCTATGCTCCCTAAAAAGATTACTTCATATAGTTTCACCAACCTTCCCAGAGGTAATTCCTGCTAATAATTTTCTCCAGGTTTTTTTTCATACCTTTTTCTGTGCATTTATGCACAAAGGCATTCGTGCCTCCACAAAGGATAACTTTCTTTATGTAATATGATCTCGATGTCATGTGTCAGACTATCAATTCAAGTGCGTATAACCTACTGAGGGGAGTGCTGTCAAGTGGATAAGGTTTTCATAGCCAAAACATGGAATTGCAAAGAAACTGAAGCTGGCTACTCTAATGATGAAGAAGATCTGGAAGGGAGTCTGAGCTTGCTGACAAAATTTCAGGTCCACAAATTGCCCCTGTAAAAACAAAGGGCTGGAAGTCCTACCCTCCTTACCCACTCCAACAGGTTTTATTACAATTTTGGAGCTTTATTCTTTTCTTTTTCTTCTGCTATACAGTATATAATATGGGATCATATTTTTAATAATATTTTCATTAATAAAACAATATACAAACATACAAACATTCTTAACATACAAACATTCCATATATGGTATACAATCAGTGGCTCCCAATATCATGGGATCATATTTGACAGTGTTGATGAATAAAAGGGCAAAACAAAGTCACTCATATTTCCAATGCCCATTTTACTATTTCACAATTTTTCCTGAAAAAAAATCCTGTATCAAAAAAAATCATCTATTTAATCATTTTACTGGCTATATAGGATTCCATTTCAAATTTTGACAGACATCTTGTTCTGTTAGAAAAACCTTATAGCCATTTCACATTAAAATGTGTGATTTCTGTCCAGTTTTCTTACCCTTCAGTTTAACTGTTAAGAATTGCCTGCATTATGCAGAAATAGAAATACCATAGGGAACAGAAAAAAAGATGGATCTATTGACGAACACTGGAGTTCTGCACCCTAACACAAGACTCATCACTCATTACATCATCTTCCATAGATCTCTTTTTCTCTCTTGCCTCATTTATAAAACATATAACATCACCCATCTTTCCTCACTCATATAAAGGATACCCATGGTGTTTCTTTTCCTGGTCATCTAGGGAAAGGCAGTCACACACAGCAATTAAAGGCATGGGCTCTCACGGGAGACCACTTGGGTTCAAATCCAGATTCCATTGTACATGAGACTGTAACCCTTGGCAAATCACCTAAATTCTTCATGCTTCTGTGTCCTCATCTGTGAACTTAGGTAAGGATATACATTTCAGGTAGCACTCTTGTCTTTAGGAATTTAATGAGCTAATACATGTAAAACACTTTGAACAAAATCTGGCCTGTGGTACATGCTCTATTAATAATAACTACCTCTGAGCAACTGAGTAGGTGGTGCCCTAAAGTGTCTCATGTCACATCTCCAAAAATGCAGCACCATTCTCCGGATTCCCTTTCAACACCAAAACTCTTGTTCAGCAACTTGTGATATTCTCATTGACTCCCTACCTTCTCTCTACTCCCTGCGTCTAATCGGGAATAGAATAGTACTAACAGTAGCAATGTTTACAATTTATTGAACACCTACTATGTGCCAGGCACTTTATTCGTGCAGGACCCATATTTACTGAGCATCATCACTGGGATTTTCATGGGGTAGTCACAGTCCAATAAGGGAGACAGAGAGTTAAAGAAGATAGTATGACAGATGCTGTTTGAGTATGAGAATATTGGACGTAATATATGGGCATGAAGCAAGAGAAATCATCCTAGTTTAGTGCATTCAGGGAAAGTATGTATGAGTAAATAAGGATATGAGAACTCAAGGTTGAGTAGGAGTGATGCAGAGGAAGAGTGAAGGAAAATGTTTTATACAAATGGAATAGTATGTTGAGGAGCAGGAAGCCAAAATGAACACAGGTTTTTACAGGAGTTTTGGTGACTGTAACCTATTCTCTCTAGGCACCAAATTTATTTCTTTTATATGCATGGCCTGAGGATATTGAGGCACACTGAGCATTTTTAGCTCATCATATTATACTGTATAGATGTACCACAATTTATCCCACCACAACTCTACTGCTGAATATGTTTCATCCTTCTACATACATGTTTATACACATGCACACTTACAACAAATTTCTACTAGTGGAATTTCTTGTTTACATAATATTGCACATTTAAACTTTGTTGCATATTTCCAGCCTGACTTCTTTGAATGGTTATGCCATTTTATAGTAAGCACCACCAGCAATGTACGAGCATGACTGTTTTACCACAGCTACACCCACTCTGAGGATTGTCAAACATATTAAAAATTAACAATAGGATAGATGAGCTACAATAACTCCTTGTTGTTGTTCAGTTTCTTTGAGGTAAAACTGGCATACAATAAACAACATATATTAAAAATGTACAATTGACGAGTTTTGACATATGTATATACCCATGAAAACATCATCACAATCAAGAAAATGATCATATCCTTCACCACCAAATGTTTCCTCACACCCTTTTGTAATTCTGTCGTATAGCTCCTCCCCACTCTTCCCTATGTTTTCCAAAGAAATTATACATCCCCATCAGTAGTGCATGAGAATTTCATTTCCTCCAAATCCTCACCAACACTTGCTATTTTTGCCTTTTTGAATATAGCCATCCTAGTGCCTGTAACGTGATATTTAATTTTCATTTTGGTTTGCATTTCCTAAGGATTATTGAGGTTGAGCATCTGTACATGTGCTTATTAGCTATTCATGTGTCTTCTTTGGTGAAGCATCTGTTCAAATCCTTGGTTCATTTGTTTATTGGGTAGTTTTGACTTTTCATATTCTTAACACTGTTTTTTGAAGAGATGATTTTGATATTGGAGTCAAATTTGCCATTTTTTCTTTTATGGAACATGCTTTGGCTACATATCTAAGAAATCATTATTGAATCCAGGATTAGAATGAATTGCAAAGAAGACAGTCCTCTTCAGTTTTCTGGAAGAATTTGGGAAGAAATGGTTTTATTTATTTCTTAAACATTTGGTGGGTTTTAACAGTGATGTCTCCTGGGCCTGGAATATTCTTTCTGGAATAGTTTAAACTATAAATACAATTTACTCACTGCATGTAGGGTAGTTCAGGTTATCTATTTCTTCTTGAGTGAGCTCTGGTAGCTTCATCTTTCAAGGAATTTGTCCATTTCATCTAAATTTTGTAATTTACTGGCATGAAATTCTTCATAATATTCCCTTATTACCCTTTTAATATCTCTAAATCTATAGTAATGTCACCTGTTTCATTCCTTACATTAATAATTTGTGTTTTCTCTTATTTTCCTGGTCATCTTACTAATGGTTTATCACTTATATCGACTTCTCAAAGAACTAACTTTTTGCTTCTTTTATTTCTCTCTACTGTTTTTCTGCTTTCTAGTTCCCTTATTTTTACTGTGGTCATTATTATTTCTTTTCTTCTGACTTTGGATTTATTTTACTCTTCTTTTTCCACTTTCTTAAGTTGGAAGCTAGGGCCATTATACCAAAACCTTCCTCATTTCTTTATTTTTCTAATGTAGATGTATAGTGCTACAAATTTATCCCTAAGTACTGCTTTAGTGACATCCCATAGACTTTTCCTTTTGTCAACTTTAAGATTTTCATAGAGTAAAACACTTATTTATAGTAAAATTCTATTTTTAGCAATGTATAAATTCGTGTTACCATCACCACAATCAGAGTATGAAACAACCATATCACAACAAAAAATTCCCTTATGCTATCACTTCATTGCCACACCCTCTCCCCACCCCAACCACTGGTAACCACTGAACTTTTCCCCTTCATTATATTTTTTCTTTTGGATAAAGTCATATATATGGAATTACAAAGTATGTAGCCCTTCAGACTCACTTATTTCGTTCAGAAATATGCATTTAAGATTCACCCATGTTTTTGATGGGAAAGTTAATCTTTTTATTGCAGAGTAATAGTCCATTATATGGCTTTACCACAGTTTCTTTATATATTCATCCACTGAAGGACATTTGGGTGATTTCCCATTTTTGTCCATTATAAGTAGAATTGCTATAGATATTCAAATATAAGTATCTGTTTGAGCATAAGTCTTCATTTCTCTAGAGGAAATATACCTGAAAGGGATTGGGGGGTTGCATGGTAAGTGTTACTGTTTAACTTTACACAAAGCTGACAAACCCTTTTCCAGAGTGGCTAGGCCATTTTAGATTCTCACCAGCAATGTATGCATGTTCCAATTCCTTTGGAGCCTCACCAGCATTTGGTATTGCCAGGGCTTGTTTGTTTTTGTGTGGGTTTTTGGGAAAGCCTTTTAAAATAGGCATGTAAAGAAATGAAAAATAAAATAGGCATGCAGTTGTATCATATTGGAATTTTCATTTTCATTTCCCTAGTGGCTAATGATATTGAATGTGTGAGAATGTATTTATCTGCTATTTGGATATCTTCTTTGGTGATGTGTCTGTTCATATCTTTTTATTTATTTATTTATTTATTTGTTTGTTTGTTTACATGGGCAGGCATTGGGAATCAAACCTGGGTCTCTGGCATGGCAGGATAGAACTCTGCCTGCTGAGCCACCATGGCCTACCCTGTTCATATCTTGTTGTTGTTGTTCATATCTTTCATCCTTATATATTTTGTCTTAACATATCATTATAATTGTTCTTTATATACCTGTAGACAAGTCTTTTATCAAGTACGTGATTAAAAAATATTTTCTTCCAATCTGTGGCTTGTATTTTCATTCTCTTGACAGTGTTTTCCACAAAACAAAAGTATATACTTTTGACAAAATTTAATTTATAAATTGGATTTTTATAACAGATTCAATGAGCAATAATGTACATACCATAAAAGTCAACTTTTAACTTTACAATTCAATCATTTTGTGTGTATTCATTGAGTTGTGCAATCATAACCACTGTCTAATTTTAGAACATTTTCATCAGCCCCAGATGAAATGCCTTACCTATTAGCAATAACTCCCTATTCTCTTTTCTCCCCAGTGCCTGACAACATTAATCTATTTTCTGTTTCTGTGGATTTACCTATTCCTGACATTTCATATAAACAGAATTATACAATATGTGGTCCTTGTGATTGGCTTCTTTCACTTAGCAAATTATTTTTAAGGTTCTTCTATTTTGTAGCATATATTAGTACTTTTTGCCCACTTTATTGTAGATTATTATTCCATTGCATGGATATATCACATTTAGTTTACCCATTAATTTGATTTTTCCACTTTTTCAGACATAACAAATGCTGTTATGAGCATTTTCATACAAGTTTTTGTGTTAACATGTATTTTTAATTCTCTTGGGTAGATACACCCAAGAGTGGAATTGTTGAGTTGTATGGTAACTCTGTGTTTAACATTTTGAGGAATTGCTAAACTGTTATTCAAAATGGCTGCACCATTTTATTATCTCACCAGCAAAATGTGGGCTCCAATTTCTCCACATGTTTGCAGACACTTCTTATTGTCTGATTTTCAATTGTAGCCATCCTAGTGGATGTGAACTGGTATCTAATTGTGGTTTTGATTTGCATTTCTCTAATCACTAGTGAGGTTGGGCAGCTATTCACTGCTGATTGGCTGTTTGTAGCTATTTTTTGGAGAAATATGAAATTAAGTCTTTTGCCCATTTCTTTTAATGCACTTATTATTGAGATATAGTGACATACCATATAATCATCCAAAGTGTATGATAAGTGGTTCACTGTATCATCATGTAGTTGTGCATTCTTCACAATCAATTTATGAACATTTACATTATTCCAAAAAATACATATCAGAATAAAAATGAGAAAGAACATCACATGCCACTTATTCCCCCATATTTTTAATTTACTTTTTGTCCTTATTTTTTTTTTTACTCATTTGTTCATACACCGGATAAAGGGAGTATCAGCCACAAGGTTTTCACAATCACGCAGCACACTGTAAAAGCTATACAATCATCTTCAACAATCAAGTTTACTTTATTGCAGTTCAACAGTTTCAAGTATTTCCTTCTAGCTATTCTAATCCACTATAAACTAAAATGGGATATCTATAAAATGCTTAAGAATAATCTCCAGAATGACCTTTTGACTCTATTTGAAAACTCTTTGCTACTGAAACTTTATTTTATTTCATTTCTTTTTGCATTTTTGGTTGAGAAGCTTTCTCAATCCCTTGATGCTGAGTCCAAGCTCATCCCTGAGAGTCATGTCTCACAATGCCAGGTAGATTTACACTCTTGGGAGTCATGTCCCATATAGGTGGGAGGGCAGTGAGTTTACCTGAGTTGGCTTAGAGAGAGAGACCACATCTGAGCAACAAAAAAGGTTCTCTGGGGGTAACTCTTAGTCTCAATTATAAGTAGGCTTAACTTCTTCTTTGAAGTAATATTTCATAAGGGCAAGCTCCAAAAGGGCTAGGTCTATTAAACTGGTAGTCCCCAATGATTGCAAGAATATTTGGAATTCCCCAAGTGAGAAGTTGTATATTTAACACAGTTTTCCCCAGTTGCTCAAGGGGGTTTTGTAAAGTCTTTTTTATCTTCTGCCCAAATTACTCTGGGATGTATCCAAGCATCGCACTAAACAGTACAAACCAAAAAGATCTCACTCCTTATTCAAGGTTCCATGTAATTTTGGTGTTCAAGTAAACTAACCTTGGCCCATTTTTTTGTATGCTATATGGAGGGGTCACATTTCATTATTTTTCCACATGAGTATCCCATTATTGCAGCACCATTTCTTGAATTTTTAATTTTTTTCTCTGTTTTACTTGTTTGTTTGTTTTTTGGGAAGTGTATGGACTGGGAATTGAACCCGGGTCTCCCACATAGCAGGCAGGAATTCTACCACTGAATTACCCTTGCACCCCCAACTACCCTTGCACCCTCATCTTGGTCTATTTTTAATTGGGTTATGTGCTTTTTTAATTTTGAGCAGTAAGTGCTCTTTGTATTTTCTAGATATAATTTCTCTTCTCAGATAGATTTTTATCTGCAAAAGTTTTCTAACATTTCATGAGTTGCCTTTTCACTTTCTTAATGGTAGCTTTTTAAACGCAAAAGTTTTTACTTTTTTTGTGTTAACTTCTTTAAAACGTTTTTTATTGTATAGTATAACATATATACAAAGCAAAGAAATAAAAAAGCAATAGTTTTCAAAGCACTTTTCAAAAAATGGCTTCAGGATAAATTAGAGTTTGTCATGGGCTACCATACAATCCTCTCATATTTTTCCTTCTAGCTGCTCCAGAATATAGGAGGCTAGAGGGCTTAAATACTTTTTTATCATTGCAATTGACTTCCCGCCCCTCTTTTTGTGAACAATAACATATATATTTTAAAAAAGCTATAAATTTCCAAGTACAAGACCACAATTAGTTGTAGAACATTATTTAAGACTTTGACTTGGGTTGCAACTTCACAATTTTAAGTTTTCACTTCTAATTGTTCTAAAATACTGGAGACTAAAAGAGATATCAATTTAATAATTCAGCAATCATATTCATTTGTTAAGTCCTATCTTCAATGTATGATTCCATCATCATCTTTGATCTTTCCATACCTCTCTTTGAGGTTGTTTGGGCTATGGCGATTTTAATTTTTTTTATATTGGAAGGGTCTGTCATTAATATGGGGTAGGGCGATGGAACTATCTGATGTTCTGGAGAGGCTGGGCTAGGTTTCAGGACTTATCCGGACCAGGGATTCATCTGGAGATTTTAGGTTTTTGGAAAGTTACTCTAGTGCCTGGAACCCTTGTGGAACCTTATAAATTGCCCTAGGTGTTCTTTAGGATTGGCTAGAATAGTCCTAAAGTTTTTAATTTTTAAGAAGTTCAGTCTATCTATACATATTTTTCTTTTGTTGCTTGTGCCTTTAGTGATGTATATAAAAAACAATTGTCTAACCTAAAGTCATTAAGATTTGCTCGTATATTTTCTTCTAAAAATTATAGTGCTAACACTTACATTTAAATCTTTGGTCCATATTGAATTATGTTTTGTATGTGGTGTATAAAAGGAGTACATAGCATGACCAGGTGGGATTTATGCCAGGATTGCAAAATTGGGCCATCCTATGAAAATCAATGTTATATATCATATAAATAGAATAAAGGAAAAAATGTGATCTGTATAACAGTATTAGCAAAGAGTAGTGTAGAGGAGAGAGATGGCCTTTATTAGGATGAGGATGTGCCTTAGTTTGTTGAGTGTTCTTTTCTTAACATGAAAGAATGTTGAATATGTCAAATATTTTTCCTGCATCTATTGCGATGATCATGTGATTTTTTATTCAAACAATAAAAATTATAGACCAATATTCCTTATGAATATAGATGCAAAAATACTCCTTCATTCTGGTCATAGTGTCTTGGAATACATTGTTTCACATATTTTGTTTTATTTTTTGGATGTTAAGACAGTTGGGTAAATTCGGTTCCTGTTTGTTACCCCATCTTGGTCAGAAGCAGAAATTTTGTAGTTGTTATAAGAATTTAATATGATTAGACCATTTGTTGTTATTTAAAGCTATGATTATTAATGGACTTTTTTAAATTGGAAAAGACCTGGAGCATAGTACTTTGAGATTTTAATTTATAGTCAGAAAGCTCTGAATTTTTCTCCCAACACATGCTAGGTTTGTGACCTTGAGAAATTTTTTTTTAATTTTTAAAATTTTTTACATGGGCAGGCGCCGGGATTCAAACCCGGGTCCTCTGGCATGGCAGGCACCATTCTTGCCTGCTGAGCCATGGTGGCCCGCCTTACCTTGAGAAATTTAATAACTCTCAATTTCTACTTTTGTAAAACATAGCGATTATAGATATTTCACATTCATGTATACAATCTGCCTCGTCACTTCGCACATTGAAAGTATCCAGTACCTGTTTTCTGAAAGTATTATTTCACGTCACTACTCTAAAGAGGATACAATACTGAGGTCCTCAATATATATATATTATTATGTGACACAAATTATTTGACCTCATTGACCAAAACAATGAAAAGTTCCCCTTATGAATATTTGTATTAGTTTGTTAAGCTGCTTGAATGCAATATACCAGAAATGGAATGGCTTTTAAAAAGGGAATTTAATAAGTTAAAAGTTTACAGTGTCCAAACTAAGGCACCACCCAGAGGTTATCTTCACTCAAGAAAAGGTGATGACATCTGGAACACCTGTCAGCTGATAAGGTATGTGGCTGGCATCTTCTGGTCCCTTGCTCCTGGGCTTCATTGCTTTCCACCTCTTTCTTTGGGGGTTCCTTACTTTGTTTCTCCAGGGCTGGCTTTCAGCTCTTAGCTTCCCTTGGCTCTCTCCATGTTCTAGCTTGTTTAACATCTTATGAGAAGGCACACGGTAGTGCCTGCTGGACTCTAAGAATCTCCAAACATCCGTGTGTCTCTTTTCTGTTGGCTCTAAAGTTCTTCCAAAATGTTTCTTCTTTTAAAGGATTCCAGTAAACTAATCAAGACCCCCCTTGAATGGGTGAAGTCACATCTCATCTAATTAAAAAGTCACACCCAAAATTGGTGTATCACACTTCCATAGAGATAATCAAATGAAAAGTTTCTGCCTTACAATACTGAATCAGGATTAAAAGAAATGGCTGATCTTAGAAGATTGGATCAAGATTAAGCATGGCTTTTCTGGAGTACATAATATTTTCACCTGGCACAATACAGATGCAGATATCCTTAACAAAATACTAGGAAACCAAACACATTAGCATATTAAAAGGATTACACACCACGATTAAGTGTGATATCGCAGGGATACAATGGTAGCGTAACATATGAAATTTAATCAACCAGCTGCATTCTTCATTCCATTATAATGAAGGAAAAAACCCACAATCATCTCAAATGATGTAGAAAAAGCATTTGACAAAAATATAACACCCTTTCATGATAAAAGCATTTAATAAGCACGTAATAGAAAGAAATTTCTTCAATCTGAAAAAGATCCATTTTTGAAAATTCACATATAACATCATACGCAATGATGAAAGAAGCTTTCCCCCTAAAAGCAGACACAGGATAAGGATGCCCACTTCCAGGACTTGTATTGAACATTGTACTGGATGTTGTAGTCAGATCAATTAGGTAAGAAAAGGAAATGAAAGCATCCAAATTGGAAAGAAATAAGAAAACTATATCTAATCACAGATGACAATATTTTATGAGATTATATGATAATCTGAAAGAATCCCCAACACATCTATTGTGGATATATGAATTCAACAAATGTGTTAAATACAAGATCAATTTGGAAAAATCAGTTGTACTTCTATACACTAGCAATGAACAATCTGAAAAAGAAATTAAGAAAAAAATCAATATCCAATATCATCCAAAAGAATAAAATACTAAGAATATATTTAGCCAAGGAGGTGCAAGACTTGCACACTAAAAGCTATAAAATATTACTAAAGGAAATTAAGGACCTAAGTAAATAGAAAGATATTCCATGCCCCTGATGGGAAGACTTAATATTGTAAAATGTCAATACTTCCCAAAGTGATCTAGAAATTCAATGCAATCCCTATTAAAATTCCAATATAATTTTTTTGCCAAAATGTAAATGTTGATCCTAAAATCAGTTAGAATTTCAGGGACCCTGTATAACCAAAAGTCTTCCTGATTTCAAAACTTATCACAAAGCTAAAATAACCAAAACAGTATGGTGCTGGCATAATAATAGAAATATAGATCAATGGAATAGATCTGAGAGTCAAGAAATTATGGCATAGATCTATGGTCAATTGATTTTTGACAAGGGTGCCAAGACCATTCTAACAGGAAAGAATACTGTTTTCAACTCCATTCAATTGGTTCAGAGAAAATTAAATATCCACATACAAAAGAATGAAATCATAAAATTGTACCCCTACCTCACACCACATACAGAAATTAACTCAAAATGTATGAGAAACTTAAATATAAGGGCTAAAACTACAAAACTCTTGAAGATATAGGAGTAAATCTTTGTGGCCTTGAATTTGGCAAAGATTTCTTAGATATGACACTAAAAGCACCAGCAACAAAAGAAAAAATAAACTGAACTTCTTCAAAATTAACAACTTTTGAGCATCAACTGATAGTATCAAGAAAGTGAAAAGATAATCCACAGAGTTGGAGAAAAATGTGCTGATCATATACCTGATAAAGTGTAATTTCCTGAATAAACAGAGAACCCTTACAAGTGAAAAAGAAAAAAAAAACAAACTCCCCAATTAAAAAATAGACAATGGACATGAATAGGTATTTCTCAAAACATATATACAAATGACCAACAAACATGAAAAAATGCCCAATGTCCTTAGTTGTGCTGGTTTGAAACTGTCATGTACTCCAGAAAAGCCATGTCTTTTAATTCTCATTCAATATTGCTGGGGGAGATCTTTTTTATTATTTCCACGGAGACGTGGCCCACTCAATTGTGGGTGTTAACTTTTGATTAGATGGTTTCCACGGAGATGTGTCTCCACCAATTCAAGGTGGGGTTGCTTACTGGAGCCCTTTAAGAGAGAACTATTTTGGAACAGTTTTAGTGCAAACAAAGCCCACACAGCCAGAGATCTTTGGAGATGCAGAAGGAAAATGCCCCCACGGAAGCCTGAAATGAGGAGAGAAAGTTAGCACACATCTCCAAGTGCCTTCCCAGGTGAGAGAGAAACCCCGAACTTCATCAGCCCTATCTTTGGTATCTTTCGTTGTATGCCTTAGTTTGGACATTCCTATGGCATTAGAACTCTAAACTTGCAACTTAATAAATTCCTTTTTTAAAAGCTGTTCCATTTCTGATATATTGCATTCTTGCAGCTTTGGTAAACGAAAATATTTGTCACTGAGGAAAATGCAAATGAAAACTATAATGAGATATCACTTAATACTCACTAAGGTGGCTATAATCAAAATTACAAAAAATAACAAGTGTTGTCCACAATATTGAAGAATGGAAATCCTCATACATTGCTAAGAGAGTATAAAATGTTGCAGCTATGATGAGAAAATGTTTCATGGTTTCTCAAAAGTTAAACATAATTACCATATGACCCAGTAATTCTATGTCTAGGTATATATTCAAAAGAATTCAAAAGTGGTATTCAAACAAATATTTGTATAAGAATGTTCAAAGCAGCACTGTTCACAAGAGCTAAAAGGTGGAAACATTCCAAATGTTCTTCAATGGTTGAATGGATACAAAATGTGGTATGTCCATATAATGGAATATTATTCAGTCATAAAAAGATATGGAGGAGAACATTATAGGAAGATGGTAGATAAGAGTGTTCCAGGACTCAGTCCTTCCAAAAGAATTATTAAACAAGCAGGAACTACATGAAAAAAAATTGAAACTACAGAGGTCAACAGAACACTATATAGCATTCAGGGAAGAGCAGAAGGAAAATGCTGGCAAATTAAGGTAAAGACCAGTAAATTGCTCTCTCCTCACAGTGGTTACCAGCACCAACTCCCTACTCTTGCATCAGGCCACCATGGGGTCTTGTCTCTGGCTAAATCTCTGGATCAGGTAAAATGGTTGAGATCCCACACAGAACTGTGAGTCTCCCAAGTTGAAGAAGATGGTACCCCTCCCCCATGGCATGGCAGACTGGTTCCCCAAGGAAAAAGGAAACAGACCTTACTATTAGCAGGGGTTTATCTCAACCAAGCTCCAAATTGTGGAATTAATTAACAAATTATGACTACTGAAAACAGGTCCCAAGCACTGATAAACCTGGAATAAGCACTAAAGGAACCAAGAGTTTTTGCCCCAGCAGAGAGGGGGCAGGGCTGACAGAAAAAAAAATAAAAGAGGCTTTTAGAGTTGGATAACAGGAAATACTGGAAAAGGGCTAGAACCCCCCAAAAAAGGAGCACAAAGAGCCTGGAGATACATAGAACCATGTACCAATTCCAGCTCTTGATTGAAGTACTGGGTTGGCTCTGTAAAGGTTTTTTTATTTTTATTTTATTTTTTACATTTAACAGCTCATTAGCTAGAACTAGAAGCACTCTCTGGCTCCAGCACTGCCCCAGGCAAGGACAGAATTGAAGCTTCTCTGAGAGACAAAGTTACTACTTAGCTGAAAGAGGTTAATTCCCTAAAGGGTGTATCTTCCCCAAGAAAAGGGGGGCAGGGCTTCCTTCAACTGGAATCCCTCCTTCAAAGAATTCAGGCCCCAGGAACTAGAAAACAGAAGCATTCAAAGCTATTCTACTAAATCATCTCTGTCTCAACCACGTTGCTGGCAGGGAAAGTCTGCTGAAATTATAAGCACCACATCACTTTAAGCTGGTGGGAAGCCATGAGAAGAAAAGTGCCACATGCTGGACAGTATAGGAAAAGCACAGTCTAAAGCTTCATAGGAAAGTCTGACAACCTCATGGAAAACTGATGCTTGCTACTTTATCCTCCTGACATGTGGGCCTGTCTGATCTGGAAAAATATCTATAATATCTGAGGAGACCCTTCTCAAAATAAAAACCTCCATATAGGCAGGTCAAGAAACAGAAAAACAAAAACTGGAAAATTATGATCAGTTAAATAGAACCTATGCTAGAGGTATAGAATAAGTTGAGCTGAATATTAAAGAACAGATAGAGAACAAAGTCATCCAGTAAGAAAACCCTAGCTAAAAGAGTGAAAACAACCTGCAGAATAAACTAATTAAGGAAATCAATGGCAGACACCAGCAAAAAATCATGAGTCATACAAGGAAAATTGAAGATATGGCTCAGGCAAAGGAACAAACCAACAATTCAAATAAGATACAGGAGTTGAAACAACTAATTCAGGATGTTTCAACAGATGTGGAAAATTTCAACAAAAATCTAATCAACAATTTGAGGGAAGATATAAAGAAGGCATTGAGTGAACAAAAAGAACTCAAAAGTTTGAAAAAACAAATTGCAGAACTTATCAGAATGAAGGTACGATAGAAGAGATGAAAAAAGCAGTGGAAAACTACAGCAATAGATTTGAAGAGGCAGAAGAAAAGAATAGTGAACTAGAGGGCTGAACATCTGAAATCCAACACACAGAAGAAAATATAGGGAAACAAATGGAAAAATATAGGGAAACTAATGGAAAAATATAGGGTCACAGGGCATTGAATGACAACATGAATTACATGAATATATGTGTTGTGGGTGTCCCAAAAGGAGAAGAGAAGGGAAAAGGAAGAGAAGGACTAATGGAGGAAATAATCAATGAAAATTTAACATCTCTTATGAAAGACATAAAATTACAGATCCAAGAAGTGAAGCATACCCCAAACAGAATAGATCCAAATAGACATACCCCAAGACACTTACTAATCAACTGTCAAATATCAAAGACAAAGACAGAATTTTGAAAGAAGCAAGAGAAAATCAGTGCATCACATACAAGTGAAGTTCAGTAAGACTGAGCTGATTTCTCAGCAGAAATCATGGAGGGGAGAAGGCAGTGGTATGATATATTTAAGATTCTAAAAGAGAAAAACTGCCAACCAGTAGCTCTATACCCAGAAAATCTGTCCTTCAAAAATCAAGGGATGGGTGGGCCACAGGGGCTCACCAGGCAGAGTTCTCGCCTGCCATGCTGGAGACCCGGGTTCAATTCCCGGTGCCTGCCTATGCCAAAAATATATATACATATTAAAATAAAAATTTAAAAACCAAGGGGTATTAAAAACATTTTCAGACAAACAATCACTGAGAGAATTTGTGACTGAAAGATCAGCTCTACAAGAACTACTAAAGGGAGCACTATAAGCAGATAGGAAAAACAGAAAAGGCACAAGAAAGAAGTCTGGAGAAGGGTGTAGAAATGAAGGCTATCAGTAAAGGTAAAAATAAATAAATAAATTAGATATAAAATCCAAAAGATAAAATGGTGGAAGAAAGTAATATCATTAAATGTTAAAGGATTAAACACCCCAATCAAATGACATGGACTGGCAGAATGGATTAGAAAAACAGGACTCATCTAAGTGCTGTCTTCAGGAGACTCACTTTAAACCCAAGGACAAAAATAGGTTGAAAGTGAAAGGTTAGGAAAATATTTCATGCAAACAACAATCAGAAAAGAGATAAAGGAGGACACTACGTATTAATAAAAAGAACAATTCAACAAGAAGACATAACAATCAAAAATATTTATGTACCGAGCCAGAGTGCTCCAAAATACATGAGGCAAGCACTTCACTGAAGGGAGAAGTAGGCATCTTTACCATAATAGTTGGAGACTTCAAGTCTCCATTCTCATCAAAAGATAGAACACCTAGTCAGAAGATCAATAAGGAAACAGAAATTTTTAATGATATGATAAATGAACTAGACTTAACAGACATTTACAGAACATTACACCCACAACAGCAGGATACACATTTTCTCAAATGCTCATGGATTATTCTCAAGGATAGACCAAGCATATGCTGCATCACAAAGCAAATCTCAAAAAATTTAATAAGATTGAAATCATACAAAAGACTTTCTTGGATCATAATGGAATAAAGTTGGAAATCAATAACAGGCAGGGGACCAGAATATTACAAACATATTGAGGCTAAACAACACATTCTTAAGCAGCAAGTGGGTCAAGGAAGAAAGTACAAGAGAAATCAGTAAATATCTCAAAGCAAATGAAAATGAAAACACAACATATCAAAATTTATGGGATGCAGCAAAGGCAGTATTAAAAGGGAAATTTATTGCCTTAAATGCTTATGTTAAAAAAAAAGAAGAGCAAAAATTAAGAAATTAATGGTTAGTTGTAAGAACTAGAGAAAGAACAGAAAACTAACTCCAAAGGAAACTAATGAAAAGAAATAATGAAGATTAAAGCAGAAATACATAAAATTGAGAACATGAAAACAATCGAGAAAATCAACAAAACTGGAAATCGGTTCTTTGAGAAAATTAATAAAATGGATAGACCTTTAGCCAGGTTTAAAAAAGAGAGAGGAAGCAAATAAATAACATCTGAAATACAAGAGGAGACATAACCACTGACCCTGTAGAAATAAAGGAAGTAAAGAGGATACTATGAGCAACTGTATAGTAATAAACTAGACAACTTAGATGGAATGTACAACTTCCTAGAAAGGCATGAACAACCAACGTTGGCTTGAAAAGAAATAGATGACTTCAACAAACAAATCAAACGTAAAGAGATTGAATCAGTCATCAAGAAGCTCCCAAAAAAGAAAAGTCCAGGACTAGAGGCCTTCACATGTGAATTCCACCAAGTATTAAAAAAAGAATTAGTACCAATCCTCTTCAAACTTTTCAAAAAAATTGAAGAGGAGGAAAAGCTACCTAACTCATTCTATGAAGCCAACAACACCTTAATACTAAAGCCAGACAAAGATACTACAAACAAAAATTACAGACTAACCTCTCTAATGAATATAGATGCAAAAGCCTCAACAAAATAATTGTAAAGTGAATCCAGCAGCACCTTAAAAGAATTATACACCATGCCTGGATACATCCTAGAATACATTAAGCAAATAATCAAAAAGTATTGGCAAAGTTCCTTGAGGGATGGGAAAAAAATATGAAACTATTAAACTTTACCATCATGGAATCCCTGATACTGTGTAAAACATTGGGGACACCCAAATCAATAGGCCAAGTGCTTGATCTTGAGGCTTACTCTTGCAAAGCTTATGTAGGTAGCAGAGGAGCTTAGCCTACCTATGGTATGCCTGAGAGTTACTTCTGGAGGACCTCTTTTGTTACTCGGATGTGGCCTGACTCTCTCTAAGCCCAACTCTGTAAGTGAAATCATTGCCCTCTCCTCCTACATGGGACATGATATCCAGGGATGAAAGCCTCCCTGGCAACATTGGAGATGACTCCCAGGGATGAGTCCAGCCTTGGCACGGGGTGATCAACAATTTCATCTTGACAAAAATGGGGGGGAAGTGTAACTAATACAGTATCAGTGGCTGAGAGAGTTCAAGTAGAGTCAAGAAACTACTCTGGAGGTCACACTTCAGTTAGACGATGTTACCTATTAGCCAATCCTAAAGAACACCTAGGGCAATATATAAAATTCTATAAAGGTTCCATGCACTAAGGTAACTTTCCGGAAACCTACAGCCTCCAGGTGGGTCTCTGGACCAGATAAGTCCTGAAACTAGAGGGCTCAGCCTCTCCAGAACATCAGCTAATTCCAGCCATTATGGCCATAGCCCAAATACCCCTAAAGAGTGGGATAGAAAGATCAAAGGTAATGGTGGAGTTACACAGAGAAGGTAGAGTTTAACAAATGAATATGATTGCTGAATCATTAAATTGATATTTCTTTTAATCTCCAGTATCTTAGAGCAGCTAGAAGTCAAAACCTAAAATTGTGGAATTGTAACCTGTACCAAATTCTGAAATCTGTTCTACAACTAATTGTTGTGCTGTGCTTTGAAATCTATTGCTTTTTTGTATATATGTTACGTTTCACAAAAAAGAACAAAAAAAGTTGATTGTGATGCTAAAATATTCTTTCTAGCCTCCTATATTCTGGAGCAGCTAGAAGGAAAAATCTGAGATGATGGTATAGCAGCCCATGACAAACTCTGGGATCTGTCCTATAACTACTTGTTGAAGAATGCTTTGAAAACTATTGCTATTTTCTTTCTTTGCTTTGTTTATATTTTATATTATACAATAAAAAATTTAAAAGTATAAAAGAATAGGAAAGGAAGAAAAAGAAAAAGAAGAGAAGGGAAGACAGTACTGAGTTGATGTGCTGGTTTGAAAGGAAGTACGCCCCCTAGAAAAGCCATGTTTTAATCAAAATTCCATTTCATAAAGGTAGAATAATCCCTATTCAATACTGTATATTTGAAACTGTATTCAGATCATCTCCCTGGATGATGTGATTCAGTCAAGAGTGGTTGTTAAACTGGATTAGGTGATGACATGTCTCCACCCATTTGGGTGGGTCTTGATTGGTTTATTGGAGTCCTATAAAAGGGGAACTGTTTTGGAAAATGGGAGATTCAGAGAGAACAGAGAATGCTGCAGCACCACGAAGCAGAGAGTCCACCAGCCAGCGACCTTTGGAGATGAAGAAGGAAAACACCTCCCGGGAGCTTCATGAAACTGGAAGCCAGGAGAGAAAACTATCAGATGACGCTGTGTTTGCCATGTGCCCTTCCAGCTGAGAGAGAAACTGTGACTGTGTTTGCCATGTGCCATCTCTCTTGAGAGAGAAACCCTGAACTTGATCGGCCTTCTTGAACCAAGGTATCTTTCCCTGGATATCCTAGATTGGACATTTCTATAGACTTGTTTTAATTGGCACATTTTCTCGGCCTTAGAACTGTAAACTAGCAACTCATTAAATTCCCCCTTTTAAAAGCCATTCTGTTTCTGGTATATTGCATACCAGTAGCTAGCAAACTAGAACAGTTGATAAGGAAATAACAGAATAAAAGCTCTGTACCTTCAAAAAAGAAAAAAAAAATGTATGCCACGACCAAGTGGGATTTATTCCAGGTATGCAAGGCTGGTTCAACATAAGAAAATCAATTAATGTAATACACCATATCAGCAAATCAAACCAGTAAAACGACATTATCATTTCGATTGATGCAGAAAAGGCATTTGATAAAATTCAACACCCTTTCTTGATTAAAACACTTCAAAAGATAAGACTAGAAGGGTGCTCACTTCGGCAGCACATATACTAAAATTGGAAGGATACAGAGAAGATTAGCATGGCCCCCGCACAAGGATGACATGCAAATTCGTGAAGCATTCCATTTTTCTTTTTGCAGAAACCGTGAAAAAAAAAAGAATAGAAGGGAATTTCCTCAACATGATAAAGGGAATATATGAACCACTCAGCTAAGATCATCCTCAATGGGGAAAGACTGAAAGATTTCCCTCTAAGATGAGGAACAAGACAAGGATGCACACTGTCACCACTGTTAGTCAGCATTGTGCTGGAAGGTCTAGCCAGAGCAACAAGAAAAGGAAAAGAAATAAAAGGCATCCAAACTGGAAAGGAAGATGTAAAACTCTGTGTGCAGATGACATAATACTATATGTCGAAAATCCCCCCACCCAAAAATGTACAACAAAGCTACTAGAACTAATAAATGAGTACAGAAAAGTGGCCAGATTCAAGATCAACACTGAAAAATTAGTAGTGTTTCTTTACACGCTGGTGTAACAATCTGAGGAGGAAAGTTTTTAAAAATCCATTTATAACAGCAACTAAAAGAATCAAATATTTGTGATAAATTTAAGTAAAGATACAAAAGACCTATACATGAAGGGGTGCAAGGGTAGTTCAGTGGTAGAATTCTCGCTTGCCATGTGGGGGACCTGGGTTTGATTCCTGGCCCATGCACTTTCTTACTGAAAAAAAATAAAAATTCAAAAATGGTGCTGCAATAACAGGATACTCACGTGGAAAAAGAAAGAAATGTGACCGCCACCATACAGCCTAAAAATAAAAGACCTATACATAGAAAACTATAAGAAATTGTTAAAAGAAATCACAGAAGATTGAAATAAATGGAAGGGCATACTGTATTCATGGATTGGAAGACAAGCTATAGTTAAGATGTCAATTCTACCCAAATTGATTTATGTATTTGAAGCAATACCAATTAAAATCCCAACAACTTACTTTGCAGAAACGAAAAAAAATAACTAAATTTATTTTCTTTCTTGAGAAAGAAAAATGAATGGGAGGGCTCACAATACCTGGTTTTAAAGCATATTATGAAGCCACAGTGGACAAAACAGCATGGCATTGGCATAAAGATAGATATATCGACCAATGGAATCGAATAGAGTGCTCAGATATAGACCCTCTCATCTATGGACATTTGATCTTTGATAAGGCAGTCAAGCCAACTCACCTGGGACAGAACAGTCTCTTCAATAAATGGTGCCTAGAGAACTGGATATCCATATGCAAAAGAATGAAAGAGGAGCCATATTTCACATCCTATACAAAAACTAACTCAAAATTGATAAAAGACCTCAAAGTTAGAGCTAAGACCATAAAACTCTTAGAAGCAAATGTAGGGAAATATCTTGTTAAACTTGTAATATGATATGGTTTCCTATACCTTACACCCAAAACATGAACAGTGAAAAAAATAGGTAAATGGGAACTCCTCAAAATTAAATACTTTTGTGCATCAAAGAATTTGTGAAGAAAGGAAAAAGGCAGCCTATGCAATGGAACACAATAATTGGAAACCATATATCAGGTAAGGGTTTAGTATCCACAATTTATAAAGAGACTCTTCAGGTTAACAACAAAAAGACAAACAACCCAATTAAAAAGTGCGCAAAAGACACGAACAGACGCTTTTCAGAAGAGGAAATACAAATGAATAAAAAGCACATGAAAAGATGCTCAGCCTCACTGGCTATTAGGGAAATGCAAATAATCCAAACCACAATGAGATATCATCTGATACCCACTAGAATGGCCAGGAAAAAAAGAAAACAGAAAACAACAAGTGCTGGAAAGGATGTGGAGAAAAAGGCACACTTATCAACTGTTGGTGGGAATGTAAATTGGTACAAGCACTCTGGGAGGCAGTTTGGCAGTTCCACAGGAAGCTATGTATAGAATTTCCATATGATACAGAAATCCCATTACAAAGTATATATTCAGAGGACCTGAGGGCAAGGACATAAACGGACATTTGCACAAGAATGTTTATAGTAGCATTATTTACTATGCCAAGAAATGGAAACAGCTTAAATGTCCATCAAGGGATGAGTGCTAAACAATGTGTGGTATATACATACAATGGAATATTATGCAGCTGTAAAACAGAATAAAGTCATGAAGCATGTAACAACATGAATGTACATTGAGGACATTATGCTGAGTGAAATTATGCAGAAGGAAAAGGACTATATGGCCTCACTAATATGAATTAACACTAACGAGTGAACTTTGAGAATTGAAGTTAAGAACACGTTATCAAGAGATAGAAATAGGGTAGAGATTGAACAATTGGTGCTGAACGAATACACAGTGTGCAACAGGAATGACTGCAAAAATTCAGAAATGGATAGCACAATATTACCTGACTGTAGCACAATAATATAAGTATGCTGAATGAAACTGAATGTGAGTATGATCGAGGGAGAAGGGCTGGTGGCACGCATGAAACCTGAAGGAAAGAGAGAGGACAAAGACAGAGACAGTATAATGTAGGAATTCCTAGAATGGATAATGATGGTGATTAAATGTTCAAATAAAAAAACGTTTTTGCAAGAGGGAGAACAAATGAATGTCAACATTGCAGGGTTCTAAAATGCATGGTATATGGAAAATGTACAATCAATGCAAACTAGGGTCTATAGTCAACAGTGACATTGTAATAGCTTCCACTGTATGTAACGAAGGCACTATGCTAAAACTGTGTCAACAAGTGGGGTGCATGGGGGAGGGGCATGGATTATTTGTGGAAGGAAGGGAACTGTATTCATATAGATGATGGTGGCGAAGGCATACACTTAGGTTGGATTGTATGACGTGTGAATAAAACTGTTTAAAAATGAACAGAGAGAAATAAGTGCTAGGGAAAACATGGAGAAAGTGATGTACCTTTTCACTGTCGGTAGGGAAACTTAGAGGTGAAGCCACTTCAAGGGTAGTGTGGTGTTCCACAAGATGCTAGGAATGGAGTTGCCATATGATCCTAAAGCCCACTGCTCAGTATATACCTGGAGGAACTGAATGTGGGAACACGAATGTACATTTGCACACTGGTGGTTCTGGCGGCAGTGTTCATGATCCAGTGAATGGAGGTGATCTAAGGGTACAATGACTAAAGAATGGAAAGGGAACTGTGTCGTATACATAAAATGGACTACTGAGCAGACACAAAAAAGAAAGAAGTTGTGAGGCATGCAATAAGGTATATGAAATTTAAGGAATGTATGTTTAATGAAATGTCAGAAACAAAAGAGAAATGTTATCATACCTTAATCATATGGACTAAAAACTCCATGAACTGAAGTTAAAGGGTAAAGGGTAACCTAGATTACCCTTTAATAAAGGGTCCTAGATTAGTAAAGGGTCCTAGATTGTAAGTTCTTACAGCAGTCACATATATTCAGGAGTTGTAACTGCTATTTCTAAATTCTGAGATACTGAGCTGTTTGTTTATAACCCAGTCATTCCCAGAAACTTTGCATATTTACGTGACACCAGAGACTCACAGTTATATCTCTGAAGCTACGAAAGTCAGCCGTACCCCATACAGGGAATGTTTTAAAAAGTTGAAAAAGTGATCAGACTTTGAGAAGAGAGGAGAATGTAGCTGATCTGGATAGGACTAAGGTAAATCAGAATGCAGGGTAAAGGATGATATGGTCCATATTTTAAAACTTCATCTCCTGTGTAAGACCAAATGAAGAGATGTTTGTTTGATGCAAATTTTATATTTTGGATAGTGCATTTCCTAATTCAACCTGTATGGTCAGTTTAGTTGAACACCATAAGTACATGGACTCTTGAATAGGGTGTGAGATCTTGTTGGCTTGTTCAGGTTAGTGTGATGCCCCAATATATCCCAGAGTAACTTGGGCAGTGAATAAAGAAGTAATTGCAAAGTTCTCTTGGAGAACTGGAGGAAATATTCAACTTCCCCATTTGAAGAATTTCTGATATTCTTTCAAGCAGTGGGAACAACCAAATCAATAGGCTGAGCCATCTAACTTGGGGTTTGCCCCTATGAAACTTATTCCTGCAAAGGGTAGGCTAAGACTAATTAAATTTAGGCCTAACAGTTACCACAGAGGACCTCTTTTGTTGCTCGGACGTGGCCTCTCTTTAAGCCAACTCAGCCAGTGAACTACAGTGCCCTCCCCACTATGTGGGCCATGACTCGCAAGGCTATAAATCTCCCTGGCAATGTGAGACAGAACTCCCAGGATGAGCCAGGAGCTGGGATTGAGAAAGCCTTCTTGACCAAAAAAGGGAAGAGAGAAATGAGACAAAATAAACTTTCAGTGGCTGAGAGATTTCAGAGTTGAGAGGTTGTCCTAGAGGTTGTTCTTATGCATTATATAGATATCCCTTTTTAGTTTATGATGTAGTGCAGTGGCTGGAGGGAAGTAACTGAATCTGTTGAGCTGCGATCCAGTAGCCTTGATTCTTGACGATGACTGTATAAAGATATAACTTTTACAATGTGACTGTGGGGTTGTGAAAACCTTGCATCTGCTGCTCATTTTATCCAGGGTATGGACAGATGAGTAAAAAAATGCATAAATAATAAACAAATAATAAGGGGGACAAATGGCAAAATAAATTGGGTGGATGGAAATACTAGTGGTCAATAAGATGAAGGGGAAAGGGGTATGATATGTATTGGTATTTTTTTCTCTTTGTTTCTTTTTCTGGAGTAATACAAATGTTCTAAAAAATGATCATGGTGATGAATACACAACTATGTGATGACATTTTAAGCCATTGATTGTACACCACGTATGGAATGTAAGTGTGCAAAGATTTATCAAAAAAAAAGCATTTTTTAAAAAGAGGGAAATTTATTGCCTTAAATGCCTATATTAAAAAAGAAGAGGGTTGGCCTTGGTGGCTCAGTGACAGAGTTCTCACCTGCCATGCCAGAGATCCGGCTTCAATTCCCAGTGCCTACTTATGCAAAAAAAACAAAACAAAAAAACAGGAGAAAGAGCAAAATTTCTGAAGGCAAGGACACAAATGGTCATTTGCACACCAATGTTCATAGCAACATTATTTAGGATAGCCAAGAGATGGAAACAGTCCAAATGTCCATCAATGTATGAGAGGCTAAACTAGCTGTGGCATATACATACAATGGAATATTACGCAGCTGTAAGACAGAATAAAGTCATGAAGCATGTAACAATGTGGATGAACCTTGAGGACATTATGCTGAGTGAAATTCAGCCAGAAAGGAAAGGACAACAACTGTGTGGTCTCACTAACATGAAGTAACATTAATGAGTCAAATTTGAGAGTTGGACTTAAGAACACAGGTCATCAGGAGATAGAAATAAGGTAGAGATTGGGCATTTGGTGCTGAAGGAACACAGATTGTGCAATAGGACTTATTGTAAAAATTTAGAAATGGATAGCGCAATACTACCTGATGATAGCACAATAATATAAGTACATTCAATGAAACTGAATGTGAGTACAATTAAGGGAGAAAGGCGGGGGGCACATATGAAACTAGAAGGAAAGAGAGGCTAAAGACTGAAACGATATAACTTAAGAATGTCTAGAATGGACAATGATAGTGAATAATTGCAGAAATGTAAAAACAGTTTTGCACCATGGAGAACAAATGAAGGCCAACATTGCAAAGTGTTGAAAATGGATGGTATACAAGAAGAAGTTCAATCAATGCAATCTAGGGTCTATAGTCAATAGTAACATTGTGATATGCTTCCACTGAATGTGAACAAAGTCATTATGCTAAAACTAAATGTCAGTAGGTGGGGAGCATGGGGGAGGGATATGAATTCTTTGTGGATGAAAAGGCGCTATTTTCATATAGATTATGGTGGTGAAGGCATGGCATTTACTTAGATTGGATTGTATAATGTGCGAATAAAATTGTTTAAAAATGAATGGAGAGATGGACACCCAGGTTCGATTCCCAGTGCCTGCCCATACAAAAATGAAAAAATGAACTGAGAGAAAGAAGTACTAGAGAAAATATGAAGAATAGATTTACTTATTCACTGTCATTAGGGAAACTGAGAGGTGCATGCCCCTTAGAGGGCAGTGTGGTGGTTCCACGAGAGGTTGGGGTTGCCATATGATCCTGCAACCTTGTTGCTCAGCATATACCTAGAGGAACTGAGTGTGGGGATGGGAATGGACATTTGCACACTGGTGTTCATGGCAGCAGTGTTTATGATTCACAATAGATGGAGATGGCTTAAGGGTACAATGACTGAAGGATGGAAGGGGGAACTGTGTGTATACATACAATGGACTGAGTAGCCACCAGAAGGAATGAAGTTGTGAGGCATACAACTAGGTGAGTGAGCCTTAAAGACTGTAGGTTGAATGAAAATGTCAGGAACAAAAAGACAAATATTATCATGTCTCATTGATATGGACTAACTATAATATAAAAACTCAGTGAATTGAGGTTGAGAGCATGGGTTGTCAGGTTGGGGCCTATTGTAAACGGTTCTATATTGTGGGCTGTTGCAGCAGTCGCATCTATTCTGGAGTTTTAACTGTTATTTCTGAATTCTGAGTTACTAAGTTGTTTTATATAACTTGGTCATTCCCAGACTCTTCAGGTATTTGTGTGACACCTGAGACTCAGAGTTAGATCTCTGAAGCTATGAAAGTCAGCAATACCTCATAAGGGAACTATTTAAATAGTTGGGAAAGGGATAAGAATTTGACTAGAGATAGGAGTGAAGCTGATCTGGATGGGACTAGGGTGGATTGGAGTATAGGGTGAAGGATGATACGATGCATATTTTAAAACTTCGGCTTCTGTGTAAGACCAATGGGAGAGATGATTATTTCATGTAAAATTTATATTTTGGGTAGTGCATTACCTATTTGACTTGTATGCTAAGTTTAGTTGAACAACATGAGTACATGGTTTCTTGAGTAAGGTATGAGATCTTGTTGATTTGTCCTGGTTAGTGTGATGTCCCGACATATCCCAGAACAATTTTTGCAATGAATAGAGAATTGTTTGTGGAGTCCCCTTGGGGGACTGGGGAGAAAGAAGGAAATATTCAACTTCCCATTTGGAGAATTCCTGGTTTCCTGTTGGGCAGTGAAGATGGCCAGGTCAATGGGCTGAACTCTTGATGTTGGGGTTCATCCCTATGAAGCTTATTCCTGCAAAGGATAGACTAAGCCTAGTTGTAATTATGCCTGAGAGTCACCCCCAGAGAACCACTTTTGTTGCTCAGATGTCACCTCTCTCTCTGAGCCGACTCGGTTGGTGGGCTTACTGCCCTCCCTGCTACATTGGATGTGACTCCTGGGTGTGTGGGTCTCCCTAGCAGCATGGAGTGGACCACTGGGGATGGGTAGGGATCCAGCATCATGGGATTGGGAGGGCCTTCTTGACCAGGATCTGGGGAAGAGAAATTAGACAAGGTAGATTTTTGGTGGCTGAGAGATTTCAGAGTCGAGAGTTTATCCTGGAGGTTGTCCTTATGCATTTTATAGATGTCCCTTTTTGGTTTATGGTGTGTTGGAGTGGCTGGAGGGGGATGCCTGGGGGTGTTGAGCTGTGTTCCAGTGGCCTTATAATGTGGCTTTTGCAATGTGACTGTGTGGTTGTGGAGATCTTGTGTCTGGTGCTTCTTTTGTCCAGGGTATGGACAAATGAGTAAAAACTTTGGATGAAAAATGGGTAGATAATGGGGGTGATAGGGGTAATTAAATTCAGTGGAATGAGGTGCTGGGAATCGGTGAGGGAGGGGTGGGATGTATGGGGTTTATACGTTTTTTCTTTTGGTTTCTTTTTTTTTTTTTTGGAGTGGTACAAGTGTTCTGGAAGTGGTCATAGTTATGAGTATACAACTATGTGGTACTGTTGTGAGCTGTTGATTGTGCACCAAGTGTGGGCTGTATGTGTGTGAAGATTTGTCAATAAGAAGAAGAGGAAGATACCCTCTCTCAGGAAAGGCGCTGGCATCCGAGGTTCCTTTGTCACATGGGAAGCCCATAGCAATGTCTGCTGGTCCTTCTCTCCAAAATGTCTCTGTGGGCATTTTCTTTCTCTCTTTGTATCCTCTACTTGGTTTCATGTCTCTTTTCTACTCTCTGTCTTCTGTGTATTCAGTCATTATTATCTTCATAGAGGACTCCAGTAAAAGAATTTTAGACTCACTTATATTGGGTGGGTCAGATCTCCATGGAAACAACCTAATAAAAATATCCCACCCATGAATAGATCTTCCTGCCCAGAGATAGATTAAGAGAATATGGCCTTTTATGGGGTACATTACAGCTTCAAACTAGCACAGTATTTCTTACTGCTACAGGTGTTAAAATGCAAATGTGTAAAAATAATGATAAATTTATGATTTTGTGCATAAAATGTACAAAGATCTAAGTGGTAACAAGTGGGGGACGAGAAAGATATAGGAAAAGTATATTAGCATGCTATTGAGGCTATGTTAGTATCAAACCAAATATGATTTCTATATATTCAGGATGTTAAATTTTAGTGCCTGGTAAACACAAGGGAAATACATGAAAAATGTCTCTTTATAGGAATGAGAAGGAAGTCAATTTTGTACAACCCAAAAACTCAAATAAATATAAAAGCAGATCTTAATGGAACAATTGAGGGACAGAAAACTTAACAGACTTACAAAAGTTAAACTGCAAAATGGCAGAGTACATTCCCACATTATCAGTAGTGACTTCAAATGTAATGGGTTTATCTCTGCAGTCCAGTAGTAGTGACTAGATATAAAAGCATGACCCAATTATATGCTGTCTGAAAGATACTCACCTTAAATTCAAAATACAAGTGGGTTGAAAATGAAACAATGGAAAAAACATGTCATACACATGGTTACTAAAAGAAAGATGGGGTAGCTATATGAATATTAAAAAAAAGAAACCTTAACTTAAAAACAATTACAAGGGGCAAAGAGAGTCACTTGACACTCATAAAGGTGTCAAGAGGATGTAACAATTGTAAATATATATGCACCTAATGACAGAGCCCCAAAATATATGAAGCAAATACTGCCAGATTTAAAGACAGAAATTGATGATTCCACATTAATAGTATGAGTTTAATATACCACTTTCAATAGTGCATAGAACAGATAGTTATGAGATCAATAAAACTACAAGGTTTGAATGATACTCTATACCAACTAGACCTAACAGAAATATATGAAACAATTCAACCAACAAGAAATGAATACACATTCTTCTTGAGTACATATGAATCATTCTCCAGGACAGACCGTATTTTGCATCACAAGTCTCAATAAATTAAAAAAATTAAAATTATACAATGTATCTTCTCCAATCACAATGAAATGAAGTTAGAACTTAATTACAGAGGGAGAAATGGAAAGTTCACAAACAGGTGGAATTTAAATAGCATAATTTTAAAGAACTGGTGGATTAAAGAGGAAATCACAAACAAAATTAAGAAATATTTTGAGGCAAAAGGAAATGAAAATACAATATACCCAAACCTACAGGACGCAGCACAGGTAGTGGCGAGAGGCAAATTCATAGCTCTAAATGCTTGTATTCAAAAGAACAAAGATTTCAAATAATAGCCCTAACCCAAAAATGGGAAGAACTAGAAAAAGAAGAGCACTCTAAACCCAAGTGAGCAGAAGGAAGAACACAACAAAGATTATAGCAAAGATAAATGAAACACCATGCACAACAGCAATAGAGAGAATCAAAATCAGGACTTGGTTATTTGAAAAGATCAACAAAACTGAAAAACTGGCCAGACTGACAAAGAAAAAAAAGAAAGAGGATGCAAATAATGAAAATCAGAACCGAAAACGGGGATATTACTGAAATAAAAAGGACTATCAGATGATACTATAAACAACCGTATGCCAATAAATTACATAACCTAGATGAAATGGACAAATTCTTATAAACTCAAAAACTACCTACACTGACTTAAGAAGAAATAGAAGATCTCAACAAACCAATTATTAGTAAAGAGATTGAATCCGTCATCAAAAACTTTCCAACAAAAAAGCCCAGGACCAGATGGCTGCACAGGGGGATTTTACCAAACATTCCAAGATTTAACTCTAGTCTTGCTCAAACTCTCTCAAAAAACTTAAGAGAACGGAACACTCCCTAACTCGTTCCACAAGGCTGACATCACCCCATACCAAAGTCAGATAAAGATATCACAAGAAAAGAAAACTGCAGACCAATATCTCTTATAAATATAGATGCAAACATCCTCAACAAATTACCAGCAAACCAAATCCAACAGCACATTAAAATAATTATACACTGTGATCAGGTGGGATTCATCCCTGGTAGGCAAGGTTTGTTCAACATAAGAAAATCAATTAATGCAATACACTGTATTAATGGAATGTAGGGAAAAACACATGATCATCTCAATTGATGCAAAAATCTCATTTGACAAAATCAAGCACTCCTTTTTGATAACCCACAGCTAAGATCCTACTTAATGGTGAAAAACTGAAAGCTTTCCCTTTAAGATCATGAGCAAAATAAGGATACCCACTGTCACCACTTTTATTCAACAGTGCATTGGAAGTTCTTGACAAAGAAATTAGGGAAGAAAAACAAGTAAAGGACCTAAATAGGAAAGAAAGAAGTAAATTTTTTCATATATGCAGATGGCATGATCCCATACATAGAAATCCTGAAAAAATCCACACAAAGCTCCTAGAACTCATATAGGAATTAAGCAAAGTGGTGGGGTACAAGATGAACACTCCAGAATTAGTAGTGTTTCTATATACAAGCAATGATGAGAAGCTATCAAGAAAAAAATTCTATTCACAATAGCAACTAAAATAATCAAATATCTAGGAATAAATCTACCCAAGCATGTGAAGAACTTACACACAGAAAACTACAAAATATTGCTAAAAGAAATAAAAGAAGATCTAAATAAATTGAAGGACATTCCATGTTCATATATTGGAAGAAAGACAGCATATTTTAATATGTCAATCTTACATAAATCGATTTATAGATTCAATGCAATCCCTGTCAAAATTCCAGCAACATTCTTTGCAGAAATGGAAAGCCAATCATCAAATTTATATGGAAAGGTGCACAGGTGGTTAGGGTGCACAGATGGTTCAGTGGTGGAATGCTCGCCTTTCATGCAGGAGACCCAGGTTCGATTCCCGGACCATGTACCCTTCCAAGAAATAATTTATATGGAAGGGTAACAGGAACTGAATATCCAAAGTCATGTTGAAAAAAAAGAATGAAGTTGGTGGACTCACACTTCCCAATCTCAAAATTTATTTCAAAGGCACAGTAATCAAAACAGCATGTTTTGTGCCACTAGGCACAAGGGCAGACATATAGGCCAATTGAAAGGTCAGAAATCAATCCCCACATTTATGGCCAACTACATTTTCAACAAGGGAGAAAAGAGCACTCAACTGGAAAAAAATAGTCTCTTCAACAAACGGTGCTGGGATAACTGGATCTCCATTTGCAAAAAATGGAGGAGAACCCTTATTTCACACCTTATACAAAACTCAACTCAAATTGTATCAAAGACCTCTATATATGAGCCAGAACTATTACACTCCTAAAAGAAAGCATAGGGGAAATCTTCAGGACCTTGTATTAGGCAATGTTTGCTTACACTTCACACTAAAAGCACAAGCAACAAAAGAAAAAAATAGATAAATGGGACATCATCAAAATTAAAAACTTTTGCACCTCAATGGACTTTATCATGAAAATAAAATGACAACCTACAGAATGGGAGAAAATATTTAGAAACCATATATGCGATAAAAGTTTAATATCCATATTATATTTAAAAATCCTTTATCTTAACAACAAAAGGACAAAAAACCTCATTAAAAAATGGAGAAAAGTCTTCAATAGATACCTCTCTAAAGAAGACAGACAAATGGCCTAAAGCACATGAAAAGATGTTCAACATCATTAGTCATCTGGGCATTGCAAATCAAAACCACAATGAGATACAATTTCGTACCCATTAGTATGGCTGTCATTTACCAAAAAAAATAAAACAGAAAATTACAAGTGCTGCAAAGTATGTGGAGAAATAAGAACACTCATTCTTTACTGTTGGCAATGTAAAATGGTGCCACCACTGTGGAAGACAGTTTGGCGATTCCTCAGAAATTTAATTATACAATTACCATATGACTCAGTGTTCTAGTTTGTTGCCTGCTGGGATGCAATATATGGGAAATGGAATGGCTTTTAAAAAGAGGAATTTAATAAGTTACTAGTTTACAGTTCTAAGGCCGAGATAATGTCCCAATTAAAGCAAGTCTATAGAAATGTCCAATCAAAGGCATTCATGGAAAGATACCTTGGTTCAAGAAGGCCACTGAAGTTCAGGGTTTCTCTCTCAAGTGAGAAGGCATATGGCAAACAGGGTCAGGGTTTATCGCTCATCTGGAAAGGCATGTGGTGAACATGGCATCATCTGCCAGCTTTCTCTCCTGACTTCCTTTCATGAAGCTCCTTGGGAGGCATTTTCTTTCCTCATTTCCAAAGGTCCCTAGCTGGTGGGCTCTCTGTTTTTTGAAGCCATGTCGTTCTGCTCTCTCAGAATCTCCAGCTTTCTCCAAAATGTTTCCTGTTTTATAAACTAATCAAGACCCACCTGAATGGATGGAGACACGTCTCCACCTAATCCAGCTTAACAACCACTCTTGATTGAGTCACATCTCTAGGAAGGTGATACAATTACAGTTTCAAACATACAGTACTGAATAGGGATTAGAAGAAATGGCTGCCTTTACAAAATGGGATTAAGATTAAAACATGGTTTTTCTAGGGTACATGCATCCTTTCAAGACAGCACACTCAGCAATCCCTTTACTAAGTATATACCCTTAACGGAAAGCAACGACTCAGATATTTTCACACCAGTGTTCACAGCGGCATTATTCACAATTGTCAAAAGATGGAAGCAACCCATGTGTCCATCAAATTATGAATGGCTAAACAAAATGTGGTATATACATACTATGGAATATTATTCAGACATTAAAAGGAATGAAGTCTGGATATATGTGACAACACAGATGAACCTTGAAGACATCATGTTTGGTGAAATAAGTGAGACATGAAACAAGAAATATTGTATGATCTCACTCATATGAAGTAATTAGAATAAGCAAATTCATAGAATAAGAATCAGACTATACGTTATTAGGTGATGGGATAAGTATAGGCAATGGGAAGCTGTGATGGTTAGGTTCTGCTGTCAACTTGGGCAGGTGATGGTGCCCAGTTGTATAGTCAGGCAAGCACTGGCCTAACCATTACTGCAAGGATATTTCATTGCTGGTTGATAAATCAGAATATTGGTTTATTAAATCATCAGTCAGTTAATTGCAGCTGTGGCTGATTACAGCTACTATCAACTAAAGCTGTGTCTCCTGCAAATGAAATAATCCTATCAGTCGGGTTTGATTCAATTAGTTGAAGTCTTTTAAGGGGGAAGAGAAAATTTTCACTTCTTCTTCAGCCAGTGAGCCTCTCCTGTGGAGTTTGTTGGGACCCTTCATAGGAGTTGCCAGCCTTATTGCCTGCCCTGCAGATTTTGGACTCTTGCATTCCACAGTTGCGTGAGAAACTTTTACAGGTCTCATATTTGCAGATGTCTCCTGTTGGTTCTGTTTCTCTGGAGAACCTTGACTAATACAGTAGCTAAGTCTTAAAATGTACATGGTTCCTACTAGAATGATAGAGATGTTTTAGTAATGGATGATGGTGATGGCAGTACAACATAGTGAATGTCATGAACACCACTGAAGTATATATCTGCATGTGGTTGGAAAGGGAAACGTTCATTTGTAAATACGGTAACAGAATACAATTTGTAAAAGACCCACGGAACAGTGAACTCTAAGTTAAACCATGGACTGTACTTACTTAATAGTAAAGTTATTAAAATATACTTTCATCAATTGTAACAAATACTCCATACCAAAGCAAAATGTTTATAAAAAGGTGGTATATGGTATATGGGAATCCTGTATTTTATGCATGATTATTCTATAAATCTACAATGCACTACTGATACATGGTATAATGTAGATACATTTTTTAATGTCATGCTAAGTGAAAGAAGTCAGACATAATAATCACATATTGTATAATTAAATTTATAAGAAATATACAGAACATCTAAGCCCATAAAACGGGAAAGCTATTGAGTGGTTACCAGGGACATGTGGTAGTTGGGATGGTGACTGAATGCTTAATGGGTACAGGATCTCCTTTGAGAGTGGTGGAAATATTTTAGAACTAGAGATGATCGTTGCACAACAGTGTGAATGTCCTACATGTCACTTAATTATACACTTTAAACCAGGAAATTTTAAAATATGTGAATTTCCTCTCAAAATAAAAAATTAAGGAAGAGAATTATAATACAAATTCAAAAAAAGCATTACCTTGGTTGGGGATAGACAAAAGGGCAAAGGGTGTGAGGGAGGAAGAGGCCAACACAGGCAGCTTACAATTTCTGATAATGTCTATACTCAGGCTAATTAGTAAGGTCATGGAGGTTATTATAAATTAATAAGTAAAGGAACAAATGAAGAAGCTAACAAAAAGTATATGAAAATGTTGATAAAATATCAAAAGAGGAATTAATCTTCTAAAATAAAATGCAAATAATATCAATACAAGCAAAATCAAATGCACAATAGTTACAAAGTCATGATTTAGTGATTGACAGATTTCATTTTTAACCAATTTTAAATTAAAAACTTAATTATAGATCACGAAATATAAAAATGGGACTACATGGTTCATAATAAAATAGAAATAAAATTGTAAATAAAACAAACCAAAACTGTCTCCAAATTATGAAAAACAGAACACAAACTAAATGCATACCAAAATTAGACTAATTCTAAATTTACTGATTTCACAAATAAATGTTACAAATAAGTTGGTTTCTACAATTTGGCCTTTGTATATTTCTACCAAAATAGTTTAGAGAAGGTAGAAATATACAAAGACTGTTTAGAGAAGGTGCTTCAAACTATGGTGCATCTCCTGCCCAACCAGGGTCATCATCTTACAAATCAGCCTATTTCTACATCTCAGAATAAGCCTAGAAGCTGCTTTCTAATTTTCACCTTTATCAAGTGTACCAGATGTGTTGGAAGAAGAATCTTTCCCTCCCCCACAACCCTCCCCTCCCCATCCCTACCTTCAACCCTCACCTCCCCATCTTCTTCCACCCCTACTTCACTGACCTGAATGGCATGCTCTGTATGAGATGATTCTCAACCTTGGCCATTTATGCTTTATTTGCCTGACTGCAGGTGACTTGGAGATGAAGGAGAATGCCCCTTGGGGAGCTTCATGAAGCAAAAGGCCTGGAGTGGAAGCTAGCAGACATCACCATGTTTTTTGCCATGTGCCTTTCCAGTTGCGAGGGAAATCCTGAACTTCATTGGCCTTTCTTGAGTGAAGGTAACCTCCTGGTGCCTTAATTTGAATATTTTTATAGACTTGCTTTAATTGGGATATTCTCTCCACCTTAGAACTGTAAACTAGCAACTTATTAATTTCCCCTTTTTAAAAGCCATTCCATTTCTGGTATATTGCATTCTGGCAGCTAGCAAACTTTGCAAAGTTTAAACTACTTTCACAGAAGGAATGTAGGTGACTCCATTTCCAGAAATAGGATTCCTCCTTCAGGATGTAATATCCTCCTTCCAAGATGAAGTTGTCTGAGATGAAAGAATGGTAGAGAGTTGTCCTGTTCTAAAAGAGTCTTGATGAGGATACCTCAGAGTCAAATAAAACTTGGGAACTCTAGAACTAAAAGATTAAAAGAGGAATAATTTTGAAAGGAATAAATAAGTCTTCACTCAAAAATACAGCATGATTTTGGGTTGAGGGGATCCCTGCAGGAAAAAAGGGGAATGTCATGGTCTCTATATTAACTATTACTTATACCTTTCCCAGAATAGGACCTTCCTCCCTGTACCTCAGTCCCTAGGCCAGTCCCCACCTACACAAACCTGGCTATGAACTACTCCCCACACATATCAGAACAGCCTGCACTTATATATGCTTCCCTTTTTCGCCTCATGTTTATTACTACAGAAAGTGAAATATATTATTAATTTGTTGATGCTAAATTTATACTTGTATATGTTCTTTGTAACTTTACCAGAAACGATTATCACATGAAATTTTAGGTCATTGTTATTGGCGCTGTTTATTTAAAATGAGGAGTATTTTGCCTTAAACTCTGGTCCTACTAGGTGTCACTCTCTTGTCAGGAGCATATCTTTTGCTCTGCACAGTTCTGTACTTAACACAGTCACACATAGAGACCACGCCCCTTACTCTGGTCTCTCACACACCGACGCTACCATTCCTATCTTCTTAGCACACCTGAAGACAACGCTGCAACAAGACCTCAGATTTAACTCACTCCAAGGCTACTCTTTCTATAGAGCCAGATCCAAACTGCCATGCCAAAATTATCCGTTTAACATACAGCCCGGGAAAAGCATACAACTCTTTACCTGTAAGCTTCCACATGGCCATGTCCACCCTTTGATCCTCGACATTTCAGTTGGACTTCTCTTCTATCACGCCACAAAGGGGTTGTCCTCATCTTTACAAACAGGCTCTTAATACTTCAACCAATCCAGTGTCCTTCTCATTAGTACAGTCAAGCTCATCTGTGCGCTCCCACAAAATAGACTACTATTCATCATGACAGGCAAGACTTCAGACAGCCGCACACACATCACGCCCATATTACTATGGGCAGGCATCTAGTTAGCCTCAAGGACACCAAGGTCCTTCTCGCCTCTTTGGAAGGCTTTCGGAAGCCCAAACCAGAGTTCTCTTCTATACAAGCAGACTCTTAGGAATTCAGTCCACATGAAGGTTCTTCTGTACTCTATCATCACGCCTCTGCCTATATCCTGATCTCTACTCAACTTAGTGCACACCAGGGCCCTCCATAACATATAGGCAATCTTATGGTCAGCTTACGAACACCAGTTTTGGTTTTTGTTTTTCTCTTGACAGGCTTTGCATTAGTCTTACTCACACCATCAATGGTCCTCCTCTTCATAGGCAGTCTACTGAACAGCCCTGCCCACATAAGGGTCCTCTTACTTATCCAAGCAGACCTATGGGTAACCGGCCCACTGTAAGGTCTGTCTGTTTCCTATTGGCAGGTCTCAAGTTAGCCCCGCCCACATAATAATGCCTCTCTTTTCTATAGGTTAGTTTGCTCAAATCAGATTTTTCATCATACCGAAAGATCTCTGGAGAGCGCCACCTCAGGAGGGTGATTGTCTTTTGCGTTGGCGGAGTTTCGAGTTAGTGCCGCCATTAACAGGGCATTTTACTTTTCTGTGGGAGGTCTTCTGATCAGCTCTGCTACATCAGAATCCTCCTCACCAATACAGGTAGGCTTTATTATTATTATTATTATTATTATTATTATTATTATTATTATTTGTATGCTGTATGGCGGGGGTCATATTTCGTTCTTTTCCCACATGAGTATCTTGTTATTGCAGCAGTGTTTGTTGAATTTTTGTTTGTTTTTTGCCTGTTTGTTTGCTTGTTTGTTTTGTTTTGGGGAAGTGCCTGGGCTGGAATCCAACCGTGTCTCCCGCTTGGTAGGCGAGAATTCTACCACTGAACCACCTTCTACCACTGAACCACCCTTACACCTCACAGGTAGGGTTTTTTTGTTTGTTTGTTTGTTTGTTTTGCATGTGCAGGCACCGGGAATCAAATCCAACCGTGTCCTCCACATGGCAGGCAAGAATTCTACCATTGAACCACCCTTGCACCCCACAGGTAGGTTTTTTTTTTTCATCTGCAGGCACCAGTAATCGAACCCGGGCCTCAGGCATGGCAAGTGAGAACTCTGCCACTGAGCCACCGTAGCCCGCCCCACAGGTAGGCTTTTGATTATAACCTGCACTTGGGTCCTCTTCTCACTCCGGGCAGCCCTGTCTCTGGTGAGCTCTAGGACTCTAACTTAACATAACCTGGTACAACTTGACTTTTTCCACCAAATAATTTTCCTATAGTGCTTGCCCTTTTTCTACAAAAAATTGGTTCTTTCAAAAAGCTACATAGTATTCTACTGTGTTTAATTCACATATTTCCATACTGATGGACAGTTCGCTTATTTTTCAGCATTCCAAGCACTATTGTGAGTAACATTCTCTTACAAGTTTGCTTAAGCGCAGTTACAAGTGTTCTCTAGAGCACACACGTAGAAGTCAAAATTAAGGTAGGCAGATTGTAAATTTTCATGATCACTGACAAACTGCCCATTAAAATGGCTGCACTAATTTATAATCTCACAGGTAGTGGATAAGAATGTTTCCCCTCTTTCTTGCCGAAGCTTGATGCCACTGTGTGTGTGTGTGTGTGTGTGTGTGTGTGTGTAAATTTTTACCAACATGATGGCTGTGAATTGGTACCTCATAATTTATTTTTTCTTACAATACAGACGTTGTTGAAACTCCCTGTGTTATTCTCCCTAATCTTATTCTCCTTCCTCCCCCTGCATGGTTTTAAACTTTTCCTACACGTTTTTAAATCTAGATAGGCAAAATAGTTTTGGCTTGCAGCTTTTAAAATTTCACTTAAATGATAGCATTCAGTATATATTCGTTGTAACTTGTTTTTTTATTCAACATATTTTTAAATGAATCCATATTGATAGGTGTAGCTTCAGTTTATTATTCTAATAGTACAGTAGTCCATTATATGATTATACCATAATTTATATGTCCTTTTTCCTGCTGTGGACATTTTGTCTGTTGTTTGGTTTTGATTGCCTTATCATTTCAAAAAGTGTTGTTTCTCTTATATATTTTTTATGTGTGCACATGTACAAGAATTTTTCTATATTATATGCCTAGAAGTAAACTTCCCAGGTTGTAAGTTTTAAGTATTTCCGAGTTTACTAGATACTGTTAATTGATTGTGTGTAACATCATCTTATTTTTGTTGTAATTTGCATTTCTCTGATTACTAGTGAGGTTGAGTATCTCTTTTGTGTTTTTATTGATTATTCAGGGGTTTTTTTTTTCAAATGAATCTGTTCTTATCTTTTGCATCTTCTTCTGGTTTATTTGTCCTTTTGGTATTTAGGAGTTCCTTATGTAGTCTTGTTTGTGTGTCTCATAACTATCTTTCAGTCTGCTGTGGCTTGTCTTTAACCTTAGTTTTAAGGGCTTTAGTGTATACACAGCTTTATATTTTTATATAATTTTTGGTGTATTTCCCTACTCCAAAGGCAGAAATATATTTATTACCCTTTATTTTCTTCTAAAATATTTACAGTTTTGTTTTTCATATGTACATGTTTATTAATTCATTCAAACAATGTTTATTGATGATCTGTTTTCAGTCAGGCACTGTTTAAGGCACTTGGGATACATCATTAAAAACAAACAGGCAAAAATCTCTGTTTTGTTGACCTTATATTCCAGTGGACAGACAGAAAATAAAATAAATAATAAAATTATATAACATGTTAGGGAGTGATAAATGCTAAGGAGGTAAACAAATTTTTTTCTGGACTCTGGTCCTGTTTCCTTCTTATCTTCCCTTTTGTTAATAACAGAGTTTTAATTTAGTACAGATTTTTAAGTCTTAGCTTCTGGTAGGGCAAATCTCCTCACTGTGTTTTCTTTACTATGTCTTATTTATTCTTGGCCTTTTGCTCCTCCCTATAATATTAAGGATTAACTTGAAAAGTTTTTTTTTAACCTATCCTTCTGCGATTTTGATTGGAGTGGTGTTTAATTTTAGAGTGAATTACAGATATTGATACCTTTATGATACTGAGTCTTCAGTATATAAACATGGCATTCCTGTTAAATTAATCTTTTATATACTTTAATAAGAGTTAACTTTGTTGTTTATGTCTATCTTTTTGGTGGCAGATGTAATTTGTATTCAATATTTCCTACTTTTCAATAAAATCATTCATTTAAAGTTATAAATGCCTCTTTAAATTCCCCTTTCTTATATCTCACACATTTCAGTATGTAGTGTATTCATTGCTGTTTTGTTTGAATATTTTGTAATTTTCATTCATAACTCTTCTTTAATCGATGAGATTGTAAGGAGTTATTTTTGATGTTTCTAAGTAATTTTTTGTTTTGCTTATACTATATTTTATGGTTAATTGCATTGTGATCTGTGAAAAGGTCTGTATGATAGATTATTTGAAATATTGAGAATTCCTAGTAAGTGACAAATTTTTGTAAAGACTTGAAAAGAATGTATATTCTCTATTTGTTGGGTGCCATATTATCTCTCTCTATATGTCAGTCTTTTAAATTTTGTTCAAGGCTATTTATCATTTTTTTGTCTTGCTGATCTGTTTGTAATAGAGGGTAGTATACATCTTTCTTGTTTTTGGCTTTGTAAACAACTCCTTATAATTCTGTCAGGTTTTGCTTCATACATTGCATTATCTTTAACATATTATATTATCCCTTATACATGTATTTATTTTTTGTCACCTAGTGACATGCATCCAAGTCCATGGTGTATTATTTCTCTTATTACTAAGGAGTGTTCATCTTTGTTATTGATGCTTTTTGTCTTTAATTGTATTTTCTCTGATACTAATATTGTTGCACTAACTTTTTTGGTTTGGCATTATGTATCTCTTTATTTTTAATGATTTGATTTGGTTTTCTTTTCATTTTTTTGGCATAGGCAGGGTCCGGGAATTGAACCCGGGTCTCTGGCATGGCAGGGGAGAATTCTGCCACTGAGCCACCGTTGCCTCACCCTGATATGATTTTAAGTATAGCCTTTGTAAATAGCATATAACTGGATTTAAAAACTATTCTGATAATCTGTTTTTATAAAGTGAGGTTAATTTTTTACATTTATTATGTTTATTGATATATTTTGAATTAGTTGTATTATCATTTTTTTCTTAATTTAACATTAGCTTTTTTTGCTTCTTTGTTCCTTTTACCTCTGCTGATTTGAATGATATAAATTATATTCTTTGTATGTCTTTATATTTTTATGTATGTAAAGTTATATACTTCTCTAGCAAAGTATTCCGTTATTCAGTATTTCTTTCCTCTTAACTATGGCAAGGGCTTTAGTATGCTTTTGTTACCTATTGAACCATTCCTTATTATTGTTGGATATAGTTTTCATTTTTCCCTTTTTAGCACAAAATTAGTCATTATGATTTTATAGTTATATCAAATATAGTTTTTCAGTTGTTTTGTTCATTGTTTTTTCTCTGTTGTCCCCATTGTTTTCCCTCTGGATTTGCTTCTCTTATTGCTAAAATACATTGTTTACCTGTGCATCTAGTGACAATCTGTAGTGAACTCTGACTAAACACTGAAAATATCTTTATTTTGCTCTCACACTTGAATAATGGTTAGGTACAAAGATCTAGGTTGATAGTAAATTCAGCATTTGTAAGTATTTCTAGCATCCGTTGTTGCCTGTCCCCAGACTGTTTGATTCTTTTAGATGAGAGCTGTTTTTCCCCTTGTGGCTCTTAATACTGTTGCTTTATTATTATTATTGTAGAATTCATTTTACATAAAATACAAGAATAAACAGAACTAATCTGTGGTGATAGAAGTCAGAAAGTAGTTGCAAGGGTGGATGAGAATTAACTAGAAAGGGGATAAGAGAACCCTCTGGGGAGGCAGAAATGCTCCACATCTTGTTTTGGATGTTAGTTACACGGGCATATACCATTGTCAAAATTGATCAAACTGGACATGCACATTCTATGCATTTTAATGTGTGTAACTTGCATCTCAATAAAAAAAAAGCTGTGGGACGGCTTCAGCACCTTGTTGTAAACCTCTTACAAGGAGCTCTGACCACCCTTCTAGGCAGAGCCAATTTGCTCAACCACCACAACATACAGAAGTCCCAAAAGAGTTATATGAAACAGTTGAGGTTACTTCAAAGAAATGAAACATGGCACCTGATTCTGCGTTATCTCCAAATTGCACAGCTAGGTTTGACTCAAACAAGGCTACAATATCCAGTGCCATTGTCTTATTGAAGGTGAACCAGTGGTTCTGTGCCTCTATTTTGCTTTATCAATTAAAGCATCAGCAATTAGCCCACTCCTGACACAGCCTGTATGACCATCATTATCTACAGCTTTTTCAGTGCAGCAGAGTTTGGGAGGTAATTATTTTCTCTGTAACTAGGTGCTCACACCTCTGATGTCTGTGTTCCACTGCTACAAAACAAAATATGATAGTCTCAATGTTATGTTGGGCTTGAAATAATTTTGGAAATACAATTATTAAGGGCAAATAAAAAGTACTGATGACTTCTCAGAGATTCTGAGAACCGACAGTACTCCACCAGTACCCAACAGAGAAACACTGTTGTCTCATGGAGCACTGATCTCTCCTATAACTTTATTCCTTATGTTATGAGATGTTATTCAATGTGTCTGTCAGTGGTTGATTTTTATTTATTCTGTTTATTGGGCTTTTGATCTGAAAACCCATGTCTTTCTTCAGATCTGGAAAGGTCTTAGCAATTTCTCTTCAGCTATTATCATTTTCTTCAAATGATTCTGGAACTTCTATTAGATGAATCTTAGAGCTTCTCAAAATAATGCATCCTACATGTCACTAAACTTTTCTTCTATATTTTCATCATTTTATTACTCTATGCTGCCTTCCGGGTGAGTTCTTTGGTATATCTTCCCATTCACTAATTTGTTCTTTGACCATATTCAATCCAGAGTTTGTCTCATCTATTGCATTTTTAAAATTTTGGTGACATTTTTTATTTTCAGACTATTAAATTGTTTCCTTTTCATATCTTCCTGTTCTTTTCATTGCATGCATTTTTAAATGTTAGCTCTTTATCTCCTTGAATATCCCAAACATACTTATTTTAATATGTTTTCCAAATGGCTTCATAATATTATTGCTGTCTGGATTGAATTAATGATCTGGTTATTTTTCTTGTTATTGAATTTATTCAAGTATTTTGGAATTTTAATTTCCAGCCTAATTTGAATGGAAAGTTTTTGTCCTCTTCCTCTTACCTACCTCTCTTTATTAGCCTGTGTGTATATACCCATCTCTGTCTAAAAGGCTTTTGGTTGCTTCCTCCAAGTCCTCTAAACTTCAGTCCACTTCCAGATCTTAGAGAGGCAGTTCTGAGTTACTGCCTCATGATATTATTGAGGATGCTGCATATCAAACAGATCCAGTAGACCCCGTCACAATAGCTAGCAAGCAGCCTGGCTCAGCTCCTGTTTGCAAGGTTTTGTCCGTGACCTTTTGCTTTCCTACACCTGTAGTTTGCCAGGGTTTGGCAGCAGTATGTTTTAGCTGCTTTTCACAAACAGAGGTAGTCCCATCCTAGCCCCTGACTTTGGTCTCCATTCCCCCAAAGGAACCAAACTTCTGACTTCCAAATCCTGCTTCATAATACAGAGCTCAGCAAGCTAATGACCTCGGTTCCACTCATCATTTTATGTTTCTGGTCCATTTCTGGTCTAATGAGATGGTTTTTCTTATTTTTTGAGCATGATTATTTCTCTCTACAGTCTCATTCATTATTGCTAATGTGTTTGGAGCAGAGTGGAGAGCGTTATCAAAGCATGAAATTATTATGACATACTGATCTGGTTAAAGCATGTATCAGTAAATTAAGTATGTGTTAATTTATTGTAGAACAATTTATTTTCCTTAAGTTGTAGGCAATATTCCATAGGATATAGTCATCTCAGCAAGGTTTTTATTTGTTTTTATGTTTTGTTTTGTTTTGTTTTATAGAAAGTCCTCCTTTCCTGACCAGGCACTTGAAGTTGAACCCTTGGGAGAGGAAAACCAGCATTAAGTGGCAATGAAAAGGGGTTGTTTGTCTTCAAAGTGTCTCAGAACACTTGAAAACAATATGCCAAATAAAAAGGTGTCCCCACACACACACACAAATTCAAGACTCTCAAAGCCTTATAATAAAACAGGACTCAAAATATTGTTGGATTGATATTTGGGCTCAGATTGCAGCTCCCAAACTAAGGCTTAAAATCCAGTATCAAGATTGCCAAAATATGTCAGCTCTTGTTTTCCAGTATGATTTTGGGGTGATATATTCATGTTTAAGAACTCATGTTCCTCGTAAGAGGAATAATATAAGTAGAAACTTAATTTATGGAAAGCTCATATGTGCCAGATGCTAGTGTTAGCCCCTCATTATATCCCATTTGATATTCTCAATAACTCATTGGGGTAGGATTTTTTATTATTCTTGTTTTATAGATGAGGAAACTGAAGCCCAATCAAGTGTGGGAGAGATAAGTTGATGAGTCAACAGGCACTTCAAACTTAACATGCTCCAAAATTGAACTCATATCGTCTTGAGTATGTATGAGAACAGTGAGGTCTCCAGGAACTTGATAAGTCAATTTGATTGTTGAAGAGTAAAGCTAATGAAAGCAATGTTAAAATAGCAAATTCTTTCATAAATTCTTTGGTGTCTAATGGCTTTTGTGAATGGAGAGGAACATTCACTACTACTTGTGTTTTGCTTACTGCTCAACTTTATTAAATTCAAATAGTTAATAAACACAATTTTTAAAACTAATTTTTATTGACCATCTAAATAATGGTTACTAATTTGATTAATTAAATTCCCTAAAATTTTTAAACCGTGCTAACAAGTTTAACAGTTTTGAAATACCTTAACCAGCTGCGAGTGGTATGTGAAACTTACACAAATCCAGTGATTACAAATATATCCATGCACTTAAGTTTAAGCCTTTTCTAAATTATCAATGACATGGGTTTAATTTCTGTACTTGTATTTTTCCTTCTAGGGTTAATGTTATAATTATTTTGATACTTTCTCATTATTTCAGTAGTTTTACTATGTTTATATTTTCCTAGGGTTTTGATAATCTTACCTAACTGGGAGGAAGAAAGAAATACTATCTCAGACAAGCCAAGGTAACAAAATATGCGATGGTTTGATTTTCTGGGGACTGGGGGACATATGGTTAACTAGTCCAAGGTGATTCAGCTATGTGGTATTGGCTGAGACGCTTTTAATAACAGTGTTTTACTTGTTACCTCATGGCACTTCTAAGTCATTGTCTCTCGCATAGTTATTACTTTGGTGACTTGTAATTAACAGAAGTGAAACGTTTAATTTTTGCATGTTTGGCAGTACCCATTGCCCTGTTATTTTGATCTCTTTACCTAATCTGTTAGCAATATTAAGGTTTATGCATGCCTTATTCACATTATATTATAATTAGTAGGACTTTCTAGAGGATTCATTCAATTCCTAGGAGATGAGAGATTGGATTGAGTCTTCCTAGGTAGTTCTTTTCTTTAGATTATGTTAATTTATCATCTTGTAACACCCTGTTGGACCTCCAATCTACCTGATTCGTATGTATGACCATCAGTAATAATCTATATTAAGAGTTCTTGTTATACATGGCTGTGGTCTATATGTGAATTAGAAAAAGATACCTCTCTCAGATGATGTAATTTGTGAGCACATAATGATTTATGGCTCCTCTGTATGAATTAGAAAGAGGTAATCCCTCTGGATTTACAGAGCCCCAGGACCAACACACATGGTTTGGAAAATAGCACTAAGACTAAATTCCATGCTCCCTGTTTGGGCATCCTTAGGCAGCACGTAACCAACACAAACATACACAGCAGCCATTGGTGTGATACCTGTTTTTCTGGAACCACATCTGGCTGATGTATTGTTCCTCATGTTTATTCTTACCTGATTACCCACCAATTTAAACAACTACATATTTATTCTTTGTACATGGATATATACTTAAAGTAAAGAAACAAATAATCCATGCACGTTTAACAGCTTCCTGTTTACAAAGGCAACAAAATTTAGTGTATCCTATGATATTTGCTCTTTTCTATTACAAATACCTTTGTTTAAAATTTTGGATATTTGGAATTTAGCCTTTTATAGACAGTTAGTTTCAACTAATTATAGTTTATGCGTGCAAAAAGTCACAGTTTGGTAGCAGGAGCTCCTTTAAATTGACTTTCCATCCTTTTAACATTGCCTTTGACATTCTTGAAAGCATACTTAGTTTATAGCAACAAAAAGATTTTTTAGAGAAATTGTATTTATTTTCCAGTCCCAAAACATGTAACTACTTTCCCTACCCGTCCTTTTAGCAGAAACCAAAATCTGGGCACAGGAATGCTTTTGAAAATTAATGACAGGCAAAAGTGCTATTTTTGTTGCTGCTGCTGCTGCTGGACCATGATTGTGTGTGTGTGTGTGTTTATGTGTGTTTAAGAGAGTGAGCAAGCATGCACATGCTGCAAAAGCTATTTCTTTCTAGAGACATTGTGTATTCCCATTTTTTTCAAGCTGCAAACTTTTTGAGATATATTCACATACCATATAATCCATCCAAAATATATCATCAATGTCTCACAGTATCATCACATGGTTGTGCAATCATCCCACTCAATTTTAGACCACCTTCATTGCTCCTAAAAGAAAAATAACAGACATAAAAAAAGAAAACCCAAAATACCCCATACCCCTTATCCTCCCCATTATTGATTCTTAATATTTGTGTGGTATACTTGTTACTGTTGATGAAAGAATATTACAGTATTGCTGTTAATATAGTCCATAGCTTGCAATAGGTACTTTTACCCCATATACCACACTATTATTTTGTATGTGTCATACATTTGTACTAGTTCAAGAAAGAATTTATTTACGTTTGTAGTGTTAAACAACATCCACCTCAAGGTTCACTGTGTTATACAATCACATATTCTAACCTCTAGCTTTCCTTCTGGTAAGGCACATGACTCTAATCAGCCCCCTTCAAACAAATTCGCCTACAATTCAGCACTCTTACTTATAATCCTAATAACGAACTATTCTCACCTCTATCCATTTCCAACTATTTAAGTTCAACCTTGTTAAAAATTCTGTACATATTAGACAATCACTCCCCATTCTCTAACCTATATCTTATGTTTTATGACTGTGAGTTTACTAGCCAGTCCCTAAGGATTGGACTGGGTTCCTGGTAAAGAGGGAAGAGAAATTCTCTAACACATAGATTACGCACTTATGGGCTAAGGGACTGCTGAGACTGCAAGACTGTCAGGCTCTCTCAGTTTGGCATAATAAGCTGAATAGTTCAGGGTCAGTCCCCTGCTTTGCCCAGGTCAGTTTGTGCCTCACTGTGAAGGGGATTCATTAATCTACCGTGGAGAGGTAGAAGCAGAATTTTTATTAGAGAATTCTTCCTTTAGTCTTAAAAGATGAGTAAGGGTTAGCCAGGTCAAGGCAATGGGGAGTAGGTCATTCCAAGCAGAGGTGGCACCTTGGGCAAAGAGATATAGAAAAAAGTGGGGTGTATGGTGGAAATCCAAGCAGTTCTGTGTTTCTGGGATATGTGGTACGAAGCAATGAGGCTGAAGTGATAAATTATCCTGAAAAAGTAAGCAGGAGTGGGATCCTGAAGGGTCCTTTATACTGCATTAAGCCATGAGGTTTTATGTTCAAGTACAGAAACAGAATAGGTTACTGTAGTGGGTAAAATCATATGCTTTGCAGCCAGCCAGCCTGTATTTGAAACTCAGCTCTGTCTTTCACTAGCTATGTGAGTTAGGCTTTTTTGTCCCTTTTTTTTTTCCTCTTAAAGTGAGAAAATGAAAGTACCTACTTTATAGGGCTGTTCTGAGGATCAACGAGTTAACCATATAAAGTACTTAGCACTCAGTGCATGTTACCAGTTGATATTATTATTATTATTATTATTATTATTATTATATTTGTATAGTGGAGAGACCACTCTGGCAGCTTGTATGAAGGATGCTTTTGAGTTGGAGGGTGGGAAACAATAGGGAGATAAGTGTGACCCACCCCACAGCTCCCATTGGCATTTGCTGCATGTTTAAAAGGTATAATCCTATGATGTGCAAATTGGATTGAGTGAAACCTTTCCATTTTGTTTTTCCTAAGAATGTCCTTGGGTGGGACATACTGGGAAGACAAGCTCTGGGGCTTTCAGGATCTTGTGTGGCCTGGCATATCTTTATTTGGTCCTGCTGTCTTCAGCATACAGCTAAGAAATCAGTTACTGAGAAGGTGATCTAGGGAGAAGGAAGCCAGCTATTTCCCAGAACAAGATTGACTATAACTTAAAGGTTCACTGCCAGCATGGGTTTGAGACTATCATGGACAATCTCCTGATAGTTACCAATGTACTCTAAAAATTGGGTTATTACACACATTGCTGCCTACTTTATATTGTATGTTGAATGTAATCAAGAGACAGTGGTGTAGTGAAAGGATCAGAAGACCTGGGCTGTAGATCTAGTTCTGCTACTTCCTTAGGTATGTAATCTTAAATTATTTTACTTCCTGTAAATCTCAATTCCCTTATCAGTAACATGGGCTAATAATACCCACTGTGTTATTTTGCAGGTCTATCCTGAGAATCAGTTGAGATTATCTACGTGAAAGAAGTTGACAAAAGTCCAAAAAACACTAAAAATGAAATTATTTTTTTAAAAATACTTAGAGATATAATGAGATCTGTACATGTTTATCTCATCATTAATTAAACCCATCAAGAATTGAAGGATATACCAGGTAATCATCTCTCAAGCAAGTCACCTTAGTTTGCATATAATTCAAAGTTTATAGGTCTCACCTGGGGACTCCTTACTTATGCTGGCAAAGAAAGCTTAGGAATTCCACATCAGACTTTTTCCCTGCTGCTTTTAATTACTTCCCTGTATTGAGCTCTGTTCCAGGAGGCTGAGGTTTCTCACAGTCTGACCACTTTATCATTGAGGCTTTGGTGCCCCCTTTTCCACAATTTCTAGCAGCCCTCGTGATAAGCTTCCTAGAAGAGATATATTCCATCAAAAACAGTGCCCCAGCAAAGGCTTTGAGAAGTGCCTTTAGAGACCTCTGTCCTATTGGAAGTTTCCCTCCACCCATCCCTCCACCAAAGATGGACCTCAAACTAAACAGTCCTGAGTTTTGGTACAGTCTTCATGGGCAGGTTCCAGGGCTACTGGACTGGGACATGGGGAATGAGTTTTTCTTATCCCGCACCACAGACCAGCGCCCCCTGGCTGAACAGAGCCTTGCCAGATACAGACTCAAAATAACGGAGCCCCCAAAGCTGCCTCTGGAGAGGAGACCCAATCCTGATGGGGATGGTCCTGACTATGACCCCAATCCATGGATGTGGGTGAACCCCAACATTGTGTGCTCCCCTGGCATCCAGAAGGCCCCAAATCCCCATAAGCAAAAGAATCCGACAAACATGCCTCCATCCGCTCAGCCACCCTCAAACAATAAAGAGTTTAAATGTTCGGAGGCCACCGTGGCCGAGTCCCTGCCATCTTCCTCCAGAGAGCAGTCTCCCCTACAGAAGCTGTTCACTTCTTCCGCTAGCGACTGGGAGCTCACAGAAGAGGAGAAGGCTGAGGAACAAGATTGCGACTCTTCTGCAGCCCTCCAGTCCCCTAACAAAGAGAAGTGCTGTCAGAGCCCAAAACTGTTGCAAACCAACAGCCAGAAGAGGTCCTGGCCCCGGCCACCCCTCAATTACAGCCACCTAATTGCCCTGGCATTAAGAAACAGCCCCCCCTGTGGCCTCAACGTGCAAGAGATCTACAATTTCACCCAACAGCATTTCCCTTTTTACTGGACAGCTCCAGATGGCTGGAAGAATACCATCCGCCACAACCTCTGCTTCCTGGGCAGCTTTGAGAAAGTACCGGACAGCCTTCAGGATGGGGCCAATGCAAAACCTCGGTCTTGCCTCTGGAGGCTCACTGAGGAAGGACACCGCCTTTTTCAAGAAACCCGTGCCTTAGCCTCTGCCCGGAGGGAGAGCATCCAACAATGCATGAGCTGCCCAGATGTGATGGCCTTTCTCTTTGACATTTGAACAGCCACTGCTCCCTTTCTGGAACACTGTCCCCCTGATTGTGCCAGCCTATGCCTTGACTGACATCCATTAATCCCTAGGCCTACCCTGCATGGTTGGTCCCAAGCTTTGTGTTATTGCTGTAATAATGACAGTAAAGTATGAGATGGGCACAAAAGAGGCAGAGCTTAAATTCAGGTAGGGAATCATGGAAGGTGGCATGAGGAAATGGCACTTCTGTACTTTTACCAGAGAGAGGAAATCCTAGGAACAATGAGCATGGATGCTAAGAGAAGAACATATTTTATGAAAAAAGGAATTCTGTTTACTGGAGAGTATGCTCACACAAGAAAGGGAATGGTGGCGTATAAAGCATGGAGCCAGTCACAGACAGCCCCAAATGCCATGTGAAGGTATATATGCATAAAGAGAATGGAGCTTGATGTTCAAAGCCGATATTCAAGTATCCCTCTCTTTAAGTGACCCATTTTATCCTTCAAGGACTCACTTTTCTCTTTCTGGTCTCGGCCTTCTCAGCCTTTCCCTGTTGCCACCCAGTTCCAGTGCTGACAAATAATTTCAAGTAGCTACTTCGAGTTTGGATATTGAAAGCCCTTGAATTGCTTTTTTTCATAGTACCTGAATTAACCTCAAGCCTTTTTATGGCAGAGTTGTGTTTTCCTTTCATTAATTAAACTTTATTGAGGATATGCCAACATGTCAAAGTCCATCTCAAGTGCTGAAGACAAAAAGCTGACAATTTGGTGGCAGACAGATATACATATATCTGTAATGTAAATGAAATAAGACAGATATAGAAATGGTGAGACTAATTCTTCCCAGGGTAGGTAAGAAATGCATTGAAAAGAAAGTACTTTTTGAACTTGTTTTGACGAATAAGTAGGGATTTGCTAAGCAGATAAAGTGGAGAAGAAACAATAGAGAGGCAACAATGTGAACCAAGGGAATGGAGTACTTTGGGGGAATGGTAGGGAGTTCAGTGGATCTTAGCTGTATTAAGGCCAGAAATGGCAGTAAGTTACGCAAAAAAAAGCTTTATATGTACAGTACTACTTAAGGGTTTGGACTCTCTCCTCTGGGCATTTGGAAACCAAGAGACACAGTGGTGTTTTGCTAAAAACAACAGCAACAAACATTTTCTAATTTCAAAAGTCTATTTAATGTCTTTCCAGTGCATATAAATTTCCTGTCTCAAACTTCTGCCTTTTATATTAGTATATTATTAAATTGAATGTCCAGGAGAAAAGATATTAGATTTTTAAGTTCCCATCTGATTGCAAAATCTTCAATGATGGGAGGGAGATACAAAAATGTCTGGAAAATAAAAGGCAATTAATTAAATATAATTGTAAATCAACTGAGAAGTTTTAAGTTTTTCTGTAGTGGTCTGTTATAGTTCATACAAAACTGTATATTTAGTTTGAATTGCAAAAGCAACATATTCAGCAGTGTTCTTTGAAAAAATAAATGTTTTACTTCTGTATCATAAAGCAAGCAACAACCAAATTGACAGTTTATTTTGGAATTAATAAAATATTCTGGCTATACGTATTTAACATTTGTTTCTCATTTTTTTTCCAAAAGTAACATTTGTAAGTAAAAAAAAAAGTCTATTGTCAAATTAACAGGACTATATTTGTAATATATCTAATATACCTACTCTAAGTTTTCAATACATTGCAAACTTTCATTTCAGAACTGGAGCTGGATTTTCTGCTGCAGCCTGGCAATCATGAGCTTTGAAAACCTCTATTCGCATTTTTTTTTTCCTGATCCTTCTTTCTGCTCCATTTGCAAAGAGAAAGCAATGATTGGACATGGAACTTTTTCATTCATCTCAGATAATTCAGGGGAAGTCAGATTTTCCTTTGGAGGGTCTTCTTGCTCCTGCTTTTTTTCCTTTCCACTATCTTCACTGATACTAAAAATGTCTTCTTTATGGCTACTGCTTTCCAAAGCTCTTCCTTGTTCATTAATGCCAGCAGCAGTGCTTTCACTGGTATTACAAGTCTTTCCTTTGGGAGGCTTCAAAATTGATATGTGTGTGGGGGGGACATATTCACCATTCACCACATCAACAAAAGTTTTGTAAATATCGGTAAGTGCTTTGATATTTGACAGACCTGGTGTACAACTGATGCAGATATTTTTTCTCTTACACTTGTTGCCGTCTTTCTTCTCACTGAATTTATAAGTGATATTTTCTCCTGTATTTTATTCGAACTCTTTTATAGGTTAAACAGAATGGGAAAAATATATGGTTGGCACAAGATTATCTTCATCTATACTGTCATCATCCATTGAGCCTACACCCTGGTTTGCATTTGTAACCCCAAATTGAGAACTACCCTGAGTAGGAATGTCAGTTATTTTAGGTAACATGTTTACATACCTCTTTCCCCTGTCTTTCTTCTTCAATGAAATTTTATCCTTTTCTTCACCTGTAAATACAGTATGAGGATTTCTGTCAAATTCATCTATCAAATCTTCCACTTTTGCTATTGTTCTAGAGCTCACAGTTCCTCTTTATCACTAGGCAAACTGGCATTGAACTTCATTCCTGCTGCCAAGTAAGCTTCAAAACCATGGACTTTAGGGGAGTTTGAAATAAGTTTATAATGGATTAGCTCCCTTTCGCCAACTTCTGTGTTACTTTTAGCATCTTTTATAGAAAAGATTTCACTTGCCTGGCTACCCATTCCAGACATGTATTCTGGCATTTCAACTTTGAAATTGGAATTCATATTTTCTTGAAATAATCTAATTCTTACGTAGCGGATTTATTTTTCCTGGTATGGAATCAAGCCTGCTGTACAGAGCACTTGTAAAAAGTTATTCCCAAGTGCAACGTAGTTCACTGGTACCTACACGTCTTCCTGGCACAAAGGCAAGAACTGGTACACAACACTGCAAATACAGGGCTTTTTTGGAAGGACGTCAAAGTTATCTTCTACCTTCTACAAATGCTGGATTCTTTCTGCGGATTTGGCGAGTTTACTTTCCAGATCCTCACATGCTGGCTTCACTGGGGAAGCGGCAAAGGGGGCTGGTGGGACCCCTGGACTGATGGCCGCGGGTGCGGAGATGGAGTCCGGGCTGGGTGGGGCGGGGTTCCAGCGCGGCGAGGACAGCGGCAGCAGGGACAGGTTCAGAGGCAACGATAAATGGGAAAGGTTGGGAGCAGTGGCGGGGCCGGGGTGGAATTTAGGGGGCTGTGGGGAGGCGGGGCGGGTATACAGGCGGCTGTGACAAGGTGGGGACAAGGCAAGCTTCAGGATGGACGATGGAGATCAGGCGAGATACTGAAGGCTGAGGACCAGGGTAGAGGAGGGGCCGGATTGGGTAGGGGAAGTTGGAGTGGGGGAGACGGGGCCGGGTTCAGGCACTGAGGCTTTGGCTTCTTCGTCTTCAGCTGAGGCGGGGGCAGCTTTGCTGGGCTCAGTATCAACAGCTATGACTGAGGGGACAGGGTAAGGCGGGGCTCTCGAATTGGGAAGTGGCGCCGCGGTCTGTGGCGGCGGCGAACTAAGTCTTTCTGGAAGGTGACGGCTATGCATCCATCGCCCTAGAACCTATGGCTACCCTCTGAACCTCTTGGCTGTCCCTCAGAACCGTCTTTTGCACTACATTTGAAGCCCTTGAATCTAATACAGGTAATAACGGACGGGTGCGCCATCAGTGTTGCAATCAACGGCACTGCCACGGTCACTGCACCCGCATGAGAGCGCTTTGGAAAAAGGAGAGTGACAAATGTTTATTTAAAACCTGGAGTTCAACTCATCAGCCTTTCCCCCTTGTGGCGCCGCCACCCCACACTCCTTCAGTAACCTTGGTGATTATTGTCAAGACAGCTGCTGGCCACTCCCACTTTAAGAAGAGGGGCTCTAAAAAAAACCAAATGCAAGGCAGGGTGAACAGTTGTTTCACCTTCCCCCATTCTCTCTCCATCCACTGAGATTTATTTTGAACACAACAATCTGCTTTAACTTAATAACTTCGTGAAAGCTTAGGTAAGAGAAATCATCCCTGGAGACAGAGTGAGGAATGGATAGGGCTGGACCCCTTAAAGGGATTTGTCTGGTAGGGGTGAGCTAGGTGCACAGAGGAGTGCTGTGGAGCATGTAAAGACCCTAAATTTGGTCAGCTGCTACCTATTCTACTAGTATAAGCAAGTTATTTCAAAACTTACTCTTCACATGTAAAATAGAAATAATATTGACTTTAATGAGTACTACCAAAGGGAGAATTATGTGGAAAGTGCCTGTTATATAATAGGTGCTAAGTATATGTGTGTTCTCTTTCATCATTTATGGCTATTGCTGCACAGACAGAGGATTAAGTCCTCTGGACTAGAGGTCAAACAACATCAACCATTGGTTTTTCTCTCTTTGGATTATTGGTAATAAAAAGAAAAGTCAGTCCACCTTATTTAGCGTGGTAACAGTTTAGCCTCGTAATGGATGACAAGGATCCCATTTATCATTCCCAAACAACTAGAAAGCCCCTTACTAGGTTAATTTGAGTTCTTGCTTTTTCATCCACTTACGGAAGTATTTAGGAGTAAAGTGTCCCAATGTCTGTAACTTGCTCTCAAATAAATGCGTCAACAGGGGGAAAAATTATAAATATAGATATATGAAATTTACTATGTTGAGCACAGAAATGATATTTTGGCACTTATAAATTAATTTAATTCGTGAATTCTATTAATTGAGCAGTAATAGGCATATATAGTACAAAAATGCAAAAGGCCTGAACAGGAATATAGTGAAAAGTTAGTTCTGAATTGTTTATAATAGGAATATTTCTAAAACTTGTATGTCATTTATTCAATCTGTTAAAAAATAATTTTCAGAGGAAGGTAAGATCATGACTCATACAAATATAAAAGTGAACACATACAAAAAATTTTATTTTACTTGTTCTGTAACTGGAGCCCTCTTGACAAGTCAGCCAAGCCCTGTTGCAGATTCAGGGTTCTCATCACTGGAAAGAATTCAGAGACCAGAAAGCACTAGTAGTAAGTAGTGAAAAGAGAGAGAGAAAGAGTGTACGCATTAAAGAAATTACTGCAGACACGGATGTGCTCAAGGTAGAAACATGCCTCAAGTGGAATGGGTTAGCTTGTTATATAGGAAGGTCTTTTCGGTGATTTTTCATCTTGATATTTGAACACCAGGTGTCTAATTTGTTCCAGGAGGAGATACCTAGTGGAGCTCTGTGTTGTAGTCAAAATTTGTTTTGGAGCAGATGTTTAACAGGCTTGATGACCCCATGCTTTATGTCATTAACTAACAGTCAGCTTGAGGCCCGTGATTTTACAAGCTTTTATGGTGTGGGGAGGTTTCGGGCTTTAGGGGAAATTTTTGTTCCAGGAAGTTTGCAGCTGTGGATTAACTCTTTCAGAGCTGGATAGAAGACCAGGGATCACAGTGTTGATGCCTTATTCTATCCTGCCTAAGTTCAGTCAGGGAACTGGGAGATGTTATAACTGGTTCAAAGGAAAAGCCAAAACAGTACAAATTTAAATGGAATAAAAATGTGTTGAAATAAATTGCAAATGGAGACAAAACTGTTTTCCAAGGAGGGCAGAGGGAGTCAATTAAATCTGAACCCTAAGGATATGATTTGCATATCTATGAGTTACCTACAATTTACAAAGAATTTAAAAATAGTTTAAAGATAATGAACTCTTAAAAACCTGGAAGGGCTTACCATAAATGACGCATAGTTTTCAATTGGAACTCAAAATGTCTCTTTATAGTTAATCCTCTCACCCCCACTGATCAAAAATAAACTCAAAATAATATACAAAATATGTCTGGTCTCATTAGGTCTGGCCTATTCTTTATATATCTGCAGCAAGAAGCTGTAATTTACCATATAGGCTTTCTTAAATTTACTTTGCTGGAAGTTTTTTTTTTTTTTAGCATGGGTAGGCACGGGGAATCGAACCCGGGTCTCCAGCATGGCAGGCGAGAACTCTACCTGCTGAGCCACCGTGGCCCACCCTGAAAGTTTTTATAAGTAATCCCAGATTGGACTTGTAAAATTCTTTTCATCTAGGAAACCAAGCCAAGAATTCACTACCAGATTTTACCTGTAGTACCTATAAATTTGGACAAATTCTCCTCTTCTTTAAGTACCCAAAATATCCTAAGCTGGCCATCCTAAGCTGTCCTGGGCCTGCCAATTACTTAATTGGAAGAGTGGAAACCCTGCAAACTGGATACCAGTCCAGATATTCTAAAAAACTTTGTAAGCATTGGCTCCATAAAGTCAACCTTAGTTCCTTAAACCTGTCTGGTCATATCTGATTAAATGAGCATCATACACAAATATGACATTCTAGACAAAGCCTTGGCTGTATAACCAACATTTCTAATTGTGCCCTATAAACAAAGAAAACAGACTCTTATTGAACCTATACAAACAATGATATTGCTATGAAAATAAGAATACTTAATAAGAATTTCCAGATTATGGAGGGGTAAGGCAGTGAGAAAAAGATATCACTTAAAATGTTATATTTCTATTTTAAAAAACATAGTCTGCTATATTGTCATGAATTATAGTTAACTTAGTGAAAATAGAAAGAGGTTCCTTATGTATCCAGAATATAGATCATTAAAACATCAACAATATTCCAAGCAAAAACACAATCATCCTTTATCAGTTCCTTCAATTCTATGTGATTAATTCTTGTTCTGCTTGATTTGGGGTTAGCAGTCTCATGAACCCATATATTCATCTACTAGAATTCAGGTAATCTTCACTTATCTACTGGTATATTCTCAAAGTTGTTTAAGCAATGCCATAGGAGCCTGTGTCCAAGAGCACCTGGCAGAGTTGTTTTCCACAGAGCTCAGACAATTTCTTTTTGTTGAAGATGAGATTTAACACCCAATCCTGTAACTCATTACAAGCATTTTCAGGGAACTGAAACAAAACTATTTTGATAGATGTTGTGCCAGTTTGGAGCTATTATTTACCCCAGAAAAATCATGTTTTAATCCTGATCTTATCTTGTGGGGGCAACCTTTTCTTTTAGTCCTAATCCAATATGGTAGGGGAGAAACTTTTGATTAGATTATGTCTGTGGAGATGTGGGAGAACTAATTGTGGGATTGGCCTTTTGATTAGATGGAGATGTGACTCCGCTCATTCAGGATGGCTCTTGTTTAGTTTACTGAAGTCCTTTAAAAGAGGAAACATTTTGGAGAAACGACAGAGAAGAGCCATGTAGATATTGGAAATCAGACAGAAATAGCCTGTGTGCTGAGCAAGAACTCACAGAAATAGCCAGAACCTGAAGATAAGAACTCTCCAGCCCCAACAGATGCTAATCTAAAAGATAAAACCCAGAGTTGTGTCCCAGAGCAGCTAAGTGAAGGCCCACAGATGCTTATAGAGGAAACCACTGGCATCAGAAGCTAGAAGCAATGGCACTGGGAACAAGGACCAGCACATGCCAGCCACATAACTTCCCAGATTGCCCTTCCTTGAGCCAAGTATCTTTCTCTGGATGCCTTAGTTAGGACATATTTATGGCCTTAGAACTATAAACTTGTAACTTAATAAATTCCCTTTTTAAAAGCCATTCCAAGTATTGGCACAGTCCCTTGAGGTTTGGGAGAAAAAAATATAAAACTATTAAACTTTACCACCAGGGAAACCCCTGATTCTGTGTCAAACATTAGGGATAATCAAATCAATAAGCCAAGCCCTTGATCTTGAGGCTTGCTTGTGTGAAGCTTTGGTATGTAGCAGAGAAGCTTAGCCTACCTAAAGGTACTACTAAGAATAACTTCTGGAGGACCTCTTTCATTGCTCAGATGGGGCCTCACTCTCTCTAAGCCCTACTCTGCAATTGAAATCATTGTCCTCCCTCTTGCATGGGACATGATATCCAAGGATGAGTCTCCCTGGTAGTGTGGGAGATGACTCCCAGGGATGAGTTTGGCCCTGGCACTGTGGGATCAACAATTCCATCCTGACCAAAAGGAGGAAAAAGGAGTATAACTAATAAAGTACCAGTGGCTGAGAGAATTCAAATAGAGTCGAAAGGCTACTCTGGAGGTCACTCTCATGTAAGTTTCAGTTAGACATCACTACCTATCATAATGTGCCAAACCCCAAGCAAAACCATTCTAGCCAATCTTAAAGACTACCTAGGGCAATATATAAGATTCTGCAAAGGTTCCATGCACTAGGGTAACTTTCCAGAAACCTGCAACCTCCAGATGGGTCCCTAGACAAGATAAGTCCTGATACCTAGGGAGCCTAGCCTCTCCAGAACATCAGCTAATTCCATCTCCCTACCCCGTATTATTGACAGCCCCTTCCAACATGGAAAAGTCAGTATGACCATAGCCCAAATACCCCTAAAGAGTGGGACAGAAAGGTCAAAGGTGATAAAGAGTTATACAGAGAAGGAAGGGTTTAACAAATGAGTATGATTGCTGAATCATTAAATTGATGTCTCTTTTAGTCTCCAGTATTTTAGAGCCGCTAAAAGTAAAAACCTAAAAACTAAACTTCCCTACCTGGGGAATTCCTGACATTCTTGCAAGCATTGGGGACTACCAATTTAATAAGCTGACTCCTCAATCTTGGGGCTTGCTCTTATGAAACTTATTCCTTCAGGGAAGAAGCTAATCCTACCAATAATTATGCCTAAGAGTCACCCCCAGAGAACCTCTACTGTTGCTCAGATGCAGCCTCACTCTTGAAGCCAACTTGGCAAGTAAACCCACTGCTTCCTCTTTACATGGGACATGACTCCCAGGGTTTTAAATCTCCCTGACCACGTGGGACCTGACTTCTGGGAATGAACCTGGTCCTGGTTTCATGTGACTGAGAAATCCTTCTTGATCAAAAAGGGGAGAGAAATGAAAAAAAAATGTTTCAGTGGCTGAGAGATTTCAAATAGAGGTAAAAGGTTATTCTGGAGGTTATTCTTAAGCATTTTATAGATATCCTTTTTTAGTTTTTAGCATATTAGAATAGTTAGAGGAAAATACCTGAAACTGCTGAACTGTATTCCATTAGTCTTGAAGACGATTTTATAAGTATATGAATTTTACAGTGTGAACCTGGGATTGTGAAAACCTTGTGACAGACAGTTCCTTTACTCAGTGTACAGACAGATGAGTAAAAAAAGAAGGATAATAAATAAATAAATAATGGAGGGGTTTTTAAGGGTTATGGAATGTTTGGGGGGTTCTTTTTCATTTTCATTTTATTGTTCTTATATGTATTTTTTGGAGTAATGAAAATGTTCAAAAATTAACTGTAGTGATGAATACACTACTATATGATGATATTGTGAACCATTGATTGTACAATTTGGATAATTATATGGTATATGAATGTATCTCAATAAAATTTCATTTAAAAAGGCAGTGAGAAGTTAATGCAAAATGAGTGTAGGGTTTCTGTTTTGGGTGAATGGGAAGGTCTAGTAACGAATGATGGTGAGGGGACTGCAACACTGTGAATGTGATAAATCCCCCTGAATGATGTGCTTGGAAAGGATAGGGATGGAAAGAATTATGTTGTATATATGGTACCACAATTTTTAAAATGAAAGAGATAAATTAAAGGGATACTAACAATTAAATGCAATACATGATACTGGAGGGACCTAGAATGGAGGAGAAAAGGCTCAAAGGGACATTACTGGGTAGATTCTCACCTGCCATGCGGGAGACCCGGGTTCGATTCCTGGTCCGTGCATTTCCCAAAAAACAAGCAAGCAAGGCAGATAAATAAAAACCAAACAAAAATTCAACAAATGGTGCTGCAATAACAGGATACTCAAATGGAAAAATAATGAAATGTGATCCCACCATACAGCATGCACACACACAAAAAAGTCATTACTAGCACATAAGAAAAAATGGGATAGAGAACGTAAGCTTTTTATCAATGTATAATTTCTTCAACTTGATAACTGCACTTAAGACAATTACATAAATGGATATCCTTGTTCATAGGAAATACGCATAGAAGTACTATGTGTTCAAGAATTACGTTGTGTGCATCTTGCTCTCGAGTGTATAGGATAGATAGATAGATAGATAGATAGATAAGTAGTTAGATTGATAGGTAGATAGAAATATAGAAAGAAAAAATGATACAGCAAATGTGGCAAAACATTAAAAATAATAAATCTGGGTATCTGGGAGTATGGGAATATATTGAAAATTTCTGTATGGGATTTGTGGTATTATTTTTGCAACTGTCCTGCAATTATGAAATAATTTCAAAATTAAAAACTTTATAGAAATGGGGGAAAACATATTCAACATAAATATAAGAAAAACTGGAAGAATAAACATTAAATCAATTACAACAGTTGTGAGCAGGCACTGTTAATCTCAAATTATTATGCTGATATTTATCTACATCAAGATCTAAATAGAGTCTGATTTGGCTAATGCATGTCTGACTCATTTGTTTAATAATTATTTTAAGAGTTGAAAATAAATAGCTCTAATCTCTGATAAAATTTTTTTTTAAAAAAAGGATTCTACAAAGATTCCATGCACTTGGGTAACTTTCCAGAAACTTACAACCTCTAGATAAGTCCCTGGACAAGATAAATCTTGAAATGCAGAAGAGCCAGCCTCTCCAGAACATCAGCTAGATCAATTTCCTTACCCCATATTGTTGATAGCCCCTTCCAACATGAAAAAATCAGTATGACCATAGCCCAAATACCCCTAAAGAATGGGAGAAATATCAAAGATGTTGGTGGAGTTATACAGGGAAGGTAGGGTTTAACAAACGAGTATGATTGCTGAATCATTATATTGATATTTCTTTTAGTCTTCAGTATCTTAGAGTAGCTAGAAATAAAAAGCTAAAATTGTGGAATTTTAACTCTAACCAAGGTCTGAAATCAGTTGTAGAAATAATTGTTCTGTTGTGCTTTGAAATTTATTGCTTTTTTGTATATGCATTATTTTTCACAAAAAAGTTGATTGTGATAAAAAAAATATTTATTCCTTCTAACCTCCAATGTTCTGGAGCAACTAAAAGGAAAAATCTGACATGATTATATTGTAGCCAATGACAGACTCTGGATCTGTCCTGTAACTGCTTGTTGAAGAGTGCTTTGGAAGCTACTGATTTTTTCTTCCTTTGCTTTGTATATATGCTATATTACAATAAAATAGTTTGAAAAAAAAGCCATTCCATTTCTGCTATATTGCATTCTGGCAGCTTAACAAACTAATACAGATATCAAAAGTCTTAAAATGGCTGTGGTTCATTGATTATTGATAATTTACGAAAATGAAAGATCTAACGAGAGTTCAGAATAAGGATAATAATGCAGCTGACAAGGCAATTTGGTGTTTTTTTGTGGCATGCCAAACAGGATAAAATCAATCCAAAAAATTTTAGAAAGGGAGTGACTTCAGCAAGATGGTGGAGTAAGAAGTTTCGAAATCTCATCCCTCAACAAAAACATTGAAAACATGCAGAAACAGGCAGCATCAACTTTCTCAGAAATCTGGAAAGCAGTCGAAGGTTTATAGCACTCCAGCAAATGTTGAATCAAGAAAAAAGGCAACTTTTAAATGCTAGGAAACCCTGATGTCACTTTTACTATCCTTTCCCCCACCTACTCCCTGGTTTGGTGCAGTGGCAGCTCACCTCCCAGCGTGAGTCGCTAGCCCTGGGTCCTGAAGGTACAGATTCCACCTTATTGACAGATTGCGGAGGTAGTATATCTGTTCCAAACTATTTGGTGACAACCGGAAGGACACTCAAGATACTTTACTCTGCCATGGCTATACAAATTCACTTGGAATGGAAGGAAAAAAAACTAGAAAGCAACTTGAAGCCATTTGAAAAAATAAAGATCCATGATAAGGTAATAACATAGGTAAATATAAATTCCAGTATTCTTTCTTGCATGATCTAAAATTCAAATGCATAAAATAATTATACTTTTATGTTATTCAGAGGAGAGATTGTGTGTGCTATAAAAATTAAATTGGAATCAATTAAAACTAGACAGTTTTAAATTTTGGCTGCTAAAGATAAACCACTAAGAAAATATTTTAAATGCATATATATATATATAAAGAAAATAAGAAGGAAATCAGAATAATTCACTACAAAACATTAACTAAACACAAATAGAAGGCAGTAATGGAGGAAATAAGGGGCAAAAAAAATGTGTAAGGTATACAAAATAACAAATGACAAAATGGCAGAAGTAAGTCCTTTGCTCATATCTCTAATTGAAGCCTGTTAGTCCATATTACTGAGGTGTTATAATGTTTGTCCTTTCTTTTCTGGCTTATTTTATTCAACATACTGTCCTCAAGGTCCATTCACCTAGGTGCATGCCTCACAACTTCATTCCTTCTTGCAGCCACTCAATAGTTCACTGGGAAGAACTGAAAGCAGGGATATGAATGGATATTTGCACACTGATATTTATGGTGGCAGTATTCATAATTTCCAATGGATAGACTTGGCCTAAGGGTATATTGATCGATAAGCAGAAGGGTGAACTATGGTCTATACATACAGTGAACTACTGCAGAGTGAGACCACATCTGAACAACAAAAGAGGTCCTCCAGAAGTAACTCTTAGGCATACCTATAGGTAGGTTAAGTTAAGTTTCTCTGCTACATACATAAGCTTCACAAGAGCAAGGCTCAAGATCAAAGGCTGAGACTATTGATTTGGGTGTCCCTAATATTTGACACAGTATCAAGGGTTTCCTCAGTGGTAAAGTTTAATAATTCCATAATTTTTCTCCTTTCCCTCAAGGAACTTTGCCAATACTTTTTGATTATCTGCTTAATATACTCTGGGATATATTCAGGCATTAAACTAAGCTATACAGGATTAAAGGCCCTCAATGTTATTCTGGGCTCCCTGTGTTTGAATTGTTTGAATGATTTATCCAGACAGGTTGTTAGATTATGTGCTACAGAAAATTAAGCTTCTGGACAAAATAAACCTTTCTTCCTTTGATCTCCAAGAGTAGGTAAGTTTCTAAAATATAGACAATGTCTTCTTTACCCCTGTATTCTGAATTACCTTAATCCCGACCTGATTGGTTTTATTCTTAAAATTAATAATTACCACTCCAGGCTAAATGTGACAGCTATAAGAGCTTGCAATCTCAGCAACTATTTTCTCATAGTATTTTCTAAATGAGACCACACAATAATTGCTCTCTCGTTTCTGGATTATTTTGCCTCACCAAATGTCCCACAGGTTCATTCACAAAGTTGCATGCTTCACAACTTCATTCTTTTTGTAGCCGCAAAATATTCAATCATGTGTATATACCATCACTCACCAATATACTTCTCTATCATTGCATCCATCAGCAAACTCCATTCATTAGGCATCATATATAATGACCAAAGTCAACAATCAATCAACACTATCAAATTTAGGTAATTTCATTGTTTCCAAGAGAAAGATAACCAATAAACACACCCTCATCAAATAGAAAATCTAAACCTCCCCTTAACTCTTATCCATCCCCCCATTATTTACCCCTGCTGTTGCTGGGGTACTGTTGCTTTTCCTATTAAACATATCCCATAGCATGCAATAGCAGTTTTCCCTCTATAACCTGAATTTATACGCTCTTTGCACAAGATTCATACCTTTGCAGTAGTTCATGCAGGAACTTATTTATATTTGTAGTGTTAATCAGTGGGACACATGGGTCTATACAATTGATTCAATTATGTTCACTTTCAGTATGTTAGTATTACTAATAGACCCACTAGTGAACCGCCTTTATTTCTGTCTATTCTCTTTCATTTGAGTTCATCCTCACTAGCTAACTGTTCAGCTATCTCAAGCTTCTGTGTACCTCTAGGTCTCCTATATTCTACATTATAAACCTCTGATTTTACCTTTAATATGGTCATAAAAGTGGAATCATACAGTGTCTCCTTTTGCGTATGTCTTATTTCACTCAGCATTATGTCCTCAAGGTTCATCCATCTTGTCTTGTGCTTCAGGATGTTATTTCATCTTACTGTTGCATAGTATTCCATAATATGCATAAATCATATTTTGTTAATCCACTCGTCTGTTGATTGGCACTTGGATAGTTTCCATCTTTTGGAGATTGTAATAATGCTGCTATGAACATCAGTGTGGAAATGTCTGTTTGTGTCACTGTTTTCAGCTCTTCTGGGTATGTATAAAAGTAGTGGTATTGCCACATCATAGGGCAACTCGGTATTTAGATTCTAAGGACGCGCCAAACAGTTTTCCATAGTGGCTGTACCATGACACATTCCCACAGTGCATAAGTGTAACAGTTTCTCCACATCCTCTCCAACATTTGTAGTTTCCTGTTTGTTTAATAGCAGCCACCCTTATAGGTGTGAGGTGGTATCCCATTGTAGTCTTGATCTTCATTTCTTCCTTATAGCTAATGAAAATGAGCATCTCTTCATGTGCTTTGTAGCCATTTATATTTACTCTTTAGTAAAATGCCTATTCATATCTTTAGCCCATTTTATAATTAGGTTGTTTGTTCTTTTGTTTTTGAGGTGTATGATTTCTTTATGTATACAGGATATCAAACCTTTATCTGAAGTGTGATTTCAAAATATTTTCTCCAATTGAGTTAGCTGCCTCTTCACCTTTTTGACAAAGTCTTTTGAGGTGCAAAAGCATTAGATTTTGAGGAGTTCCCATTTATCTTTTTTTTCTTCTGTTGCTTGTGCTTTCAGTGTAAAGTTTATTCCTACGCCTTGAAGATGTTTCACTATATTTTTGTCTAGGAGCTTTATGGTACTGGTTCTTATATTTAGGTGTTTGGTCCAATTTGAGTTAGTTTTTGCACGTGTAAGATAAGGGTCCTTTTTTATTCTTCAGACTATTGATATCCAGTTCTCCCACTCTCATTTATTGAAAAGAATATTTTGTTCCAGTTCAGTGGATTTGGGGGCCTTGTCGAAGATTAGTTGACCATAGAGTTGGTGGTCTATTTCTGAACCCTCATTTCGATTCCATTGGTCAATATTTTTATCTTTGTACCAGTATCATGTTGTTTTGACCACTGTGGCTTTATAATAAGTTTTCAAATGAGGAAGTGTTAATCCTTCTACTTTGTTCTTTTTTAGGATGATTTTAGCTATTCAGGGTCTCTTTCCCTTCCAGATGAATTTGGTAACTAGCTTTTCCACGTCTTCAAAGTAGGTTGTTCGATTTTTGATTGGCAGTGCATTGAATCTGTAGATCAATTTGGGTAGACTTGACATCTTAACTGTATTTAGCCTTCCTATTCATGAGCAGGACATGTCTTTCCACCTGTTTAGATCTTCTTTGATTTATTTTTCCAATGTTCTGTGGTTTTCTATGTACAAGTCCTTTACATCCCTAGTTATGTTCATTCCTAGATAGTTGATTCTTTTAGTTGCTATTTTGAATGGAATTTTTTTCTTTAATTGACTCTTCAGTTAGGTCATTGCTTGTGTATAGGAACATTACTAATTTTTGCACACTAATTTTATATCCTGCCCCCTACTTGAGTTTGTTTATTAGCTTGGGTAACTTTGTTGTAGATTTCTCAGGATTTTCCAAGTATAGTATCGTGTCATCTGCAAATAATGAAAGTTGTACTTCTTCTTTTCCAATTTGGATGCCTTTTATTTCTTTTTCCTGCCTGAATGCTCTAGCTAGAACTTCTAGTATAATGTTGAATAATAGTGGTGACAGAGGACATCCTTGTCTTATTCCCGATCCTAGGGGTAAAGCTTTCAGTTGCTCTCCATTGAGGATGATGCTGGCTATGGGTTTTTCATATATGCCCTTTATCATATTGAGGAATTTACCTTTGATTCCTACCTTTAGAAGTGTTTTTATCAGAAAATGTTGCTGAATTTTGTTGAATGCTTTTTCAACATCAATCGAGATGATCTTGTGATTTTCCCCTTTTGTTTTGTTAATGTGCTGTATTACATTTGATTTTCTTGTGTTGAACCATCTTTGCATTCCTGGCATAAATCCCATTTGGTCATGGTGTGCAGTTTTCTTAATGTGCTGTTGGATTCGATGTGCTGGTATTTTCTTGGGAATTTTTGTATCCATTTTCATTAGGGAGATTGGCCTGTAGTTTTCTTTTCTTATAGCATCTTTACCCTATTTTGGTATTCAAGTGATGTTAGCTTCATAAAATGAGTTAAATAGTCTTCCTTTTTCCTCAATTTTTTGGAAATGTTTGATCAGGATTGGTGTTAGTTCTTTTCGGAATGTTTGAAAAAATTCCCCTGTGAAGCCATCTGGCCCTGGGCTTTTCTTTTCAGGAAGATTTATGATGGGTGATTGAATCTCTTTACTTGTGATTGGTTTGTCAAGATCTTCTATTTCTTCTTGAATCAGTGTAGTTTGTTTGTGTGTTTCCAGGAATTTGTTCATTTCATCTAAGTTGTCTCATTTGTTGGCATATAGTTGTTCATGGTATCCTTTTATGATTCTTTTGTTTGTTTCTTCAAGGTCTGTGGAAATGACCCCCTTCTCATTTCTGATTTTATTTGTATCCTTGCTCTTTTTTTCTTTGCCAGCCTTGCTTGTGGTCCATCAATTTTATCGATTTTCTCAAAGAGCCAACTTTTGGTTTTATTGATTCTTTCTACTGTTCTTTTGTTTTCCCCTTCATTTAATTCTGCTTTAATCTTCATTATTTTTCTTCTTCCGTTTGATTTGGGGTTAGTTTGCTGTTCTTTCTCAACTTCTTTGAGGTGAGCACTTAATTCCTTGATTTTTGCACTTTCTTCTTTTTTAATTTAAAAAAAATTTTTGCATGGTTAGGCACCGGCAATCAAACCCAGGTCTCTGGCATGGCAGGCAAGAATTCTGCCTGCTGAGCCACCATGACCCGCCCTCTTTCTTCTTCTTTAATATAGGCATTTAATGTAATAAACTTCCCTCTCAGCACAGCCTTTTTCACATCCCTTAAGTTCTGAATTGTATTCGCATTTTCATTCGTCTCCAGATAGCTGCCAATTTCTCTAACAATTTCTTCTTTGACCCACTGCTTGTTTAAAGTGTGTTATTTAATCTCCATATATTTGTAAAAGTTCTTGTTCTTTGGTGGTTATTGACGTCCAGTTTCATTCCATTCTTAACAGAGAAAGTACTTTGAATAATTTCACCGTTTTTGCATTTATAAAGACCTGTTTTGTACCCGAGCATATAATCTATCCTGGAGAATGTTCCATGAGCACTAGAGAAGAATGTATATCCTGGTGTTTTGGGATATAATGACTTATATATGTCTGTTAGGTCTAATTCATTTATCAAATTGTTTAAGTTTTCTATTTCCTTGCTGATCTTCTGTCTGGCTGTTCTATCTATAGATGAGAGTGGTGTATTGAATTCTCCTGCTATTATTGTTGAAACTTCTATTGCTCCCTTCAGTTTTGCTAATGTTTGTTTCATGTGCTTTGGAGCCACTTGGTTGGGACCATAAACTTTTATGCTTGTTATTTCTTCTTGGTGAATTGTCCTTTTTATTAATATGTAGTGTTTTTATTTGTCTCTTATGATGTCTTAACATTTAAAGTCTATTTCGTCTAATATTCGCATAGCTACTCCTGCTTTCTTTTGGTTATAGCTTGCGTGGAACATCTTTTTCCATCCTTTCACTTTCAGTCTATTTTTATGCTTGTGTCTAAGATGAGTCTCTTGTAAGCAGCATATAGCTGGGTTATATTTCTTGATCCATTCTACCAATCTGTATCTTTTATTTGATAAGTTTAGTCTATTAACATTCGAAGTTATTACTGTAAAGGCCTTACTTGAATCCATTATCTTATCCTTCAGATTTTATTTGTCAGATCTATGTATTCTTTTCCCTCTTTCTCTTTTTATCCTATAAGTTACCCTTACTGTATTTCTTGTGGGGACAGTCTCTTGCTGACAAATTCTTACAGCATTTGTTTACTTGTGGAGATTTTATTCTTTCCCGCAGTTGTTTTTTGTTTGTTGTTTGTTTGTTTGTATGCTGTATGGCAGGGGTCACATTTCATTCTTTTTCCATGTGAGTATCCCATTTTTGCATCAACATTTGTTGAATTTTTGTTTGTTTGTTTTTTCCTTTTCTGTTTGCTTGTTTGTTTGTTTTGGGAAGTGCATGGACCAGGAATCAAATCCAGTTCTCCCACATGGCAGGCAAGAATTCTGTTCTCCTTCAGTTTTGAAGGACAATTTGGCAAGACACAGAATTCTTGGCTGGAAGTTTTTCCCTTTCAGGATCTTAAATATATCATACCACTGCCTTCTCGCCTCCATATTGCCAGTTGAGTAGTCCAAACTCAGTCATTGGCCTTCTTTGATTTGCATATTTATGTCCATTATAAGGGCTGGAAGGTTTCCCCCATTATATCCTCCACTAATCTTCCCAGCCCATTTACTCTGCTCTTCTCCTTCTGGGAAACCAATGATTCTTATATTTGTGCACTTTGTTTTATCCATCATTTCCCTGAGATGCAATTCAAACTTTTTCATCTTTTTTGCCATATACTTTTTTGTGTGTTCAAAGTAATTTGCCCTGCCCTCTAGTTCACTTATTCTTTCTTCTGCCTCTTCAAATCTGCTGTTGTGGGTCGCTAGTATTTTTATTTTTATTTTTATTTTTTGGTATGAACAGGCTCCAGGAATAGAGGCCGGGTCTCCCTCGTGGCAGGAGTTGTCCAAAGTCTGCATCTCGTCCGGTATTTTAATTTGGTCATTAGGCTGGGCTATTTCTGCCTGCATCTTGATATCCTTAGTGATGTTCTGTTGCCTTTGAGGCATGTAAATTTCTTGATAGGATTACTTTGGAAGTTGATTTTCTTCAGTAATCTAAAGGTTTCTATTGGAGGGATGGATATAGAGTAGGATGCGTGTCACAACAGTGTTGTGATGGGTTGCGGTGCAGGTATAGGCAAAAATCTGGATGCTATGCTGGTGCCTGTGAGCTTCCTTGTTTCAGTCACCCTGTCTGTGCACTCCTGAGGGCTCTGGACTTCCATTTGAAAGGGGCATTTTAAGCTGTTTGCACCAGCTGGATGGTCTCTAGTTCCCTGCATCTCAATTATTCTGCTTTTGCAACCAAGGCTTTCCTGTGTGGTGTAGAAGACCCTTCCAGGTCACGTACACCCTGGAAATTGCCTTCCCAGTCACCTTCCCATCCCTTTTCTAGCTGTTCCTTGGAGCAGGGTTGAACTTGACCTATCGTATTCTGCCATCTTTCCAGAATGCCTGGAATGGTTATTATTTTTTAAAATGGAAAATAAAACATATTGGAGAAGGTGTAGAGAAATTAGAACCCTTGTACGTTGTTAGGTGAGGATATAAAATGGTGCTGCCACTGTGGAAAGAAGTTGATGGCTACCCAGAAAGTAAAGCATAATTACCATATGGCTTGGAAATTTTGCTTCTAGATTTATACCCAAAAGAATTGAAAAATGGGACTGAAACAGATATTTGTACACCAATGTCCATAGCAGTATTATTCACTATAGCCAAATGGTGGAAACAACCCAAGTATTCATCAACAGATGAATGGATAAACATATTATGCTATTACATAGAATGTAATATTACTCAGCCATAAGGAGGAATGCAGGGCTGATGCATGCTATAGCATGAACAAACCTTGAAGACATCATGTTGAGGGATATAAGCCAGATACAAAAAGACAAATATTATATGATCTCACTTATATGTAATATCTAGAAGTACCAAACTTCACACAGGCATATAGTAATTTACAGGTTACCAGGGAGTAAGGGATTGAGGTGGAAAGAAAGAATTATTGCTGAATGCTTGCAGAGTTTCTTTGAGTTGATGAAAACTTGGGGGTAATGGGTATTAGTGATGGTAGCACAATATTGTGAATTTAATCAATACTATTGGATTGTATGCTTGAAAATGGTTAAAATGAGAAATTTTGAATTGTGTATTTGTTATCACAATGAAAAGGTATTTTTTTAAAATAAATGCTATCTACAGAATGGGAAAAACGTATATGGAAATCATATATATGATAAGGAACTTCTCAGAATATATGAAGAGCTCCTACATATCAATAATTAAAATATAAATAACTCAATTTAAAAATGGCCAAACATTTGAATAGACACTTGTCCAAAGAAGATATATATAAAGGCAATGAAGTTCTGTTACATGCTACAGCATGGATGAACCTTGAAAACATTATGCTGAGTTTAAGTAAACCAGATCCCTAGGTACAAATATCATATGATTCCACTTATACAAAATATCTAGTCTATGCAAATTCATAAAAGATAGAAAATAGATTATAAATTACCCAGATTTTGGGGGGTGGTGCAGGGTTAGTTCAGTGGTAGAATTCTCCCCTGCCATGTGGGAGACCCAGGTTCGATTCTTGGCCCATGCATTTCCCAAACCAACAAACAAACCAACAAAAACAAACCAATAAAAATTCCACAAATGATGCTGCAATAATGGGATACTCACATGAAAAAAGAATGAAATGTGATCCCACCATGCAGCATACAAAAAAATTTTAAAATTACCCAAATTTAGGGAAGAGGTGGGAATGGGGAATTATTGCTTAACAATTGCTCTTTAAGGTGAAGGAAAACTTTGATAATGGATGATGGTCATGATAGCACAGCATTATGAATGTAATTAATTTTACACTTAAAAAGGTTAAAATGGAAGACAGATTTTGGGGTGTTAGGCAGTCTATTCTCCTGCAACACGTGTAGTAATAAACTTTTACTCTCTTGGAAACCCCAGGGTCTCAGGAATTGGTAATTGTGTATGTTGGGCAGAAAAACCGACAGCCTTTGTCTGGTAACAATTTGGTGACACAGATGGGATGAACGCCTGAATCTCTGGAGCCCCAGCAGAGCAGGTGAGCAAGATAACTGCGCATTTTGTGAACATTGGAGTTTCTCTGTTCGGCCAGCATTCTAGAGACTTTTGGCTCTTTAAGAAAGCCTCAAAGAGAGAAACCATTTCCAGATCCAAGCCCCAGGACCTCTGACTGGCTTATATCATTCCAAAGTAAATCAATGTAAACCACAGGCATCATATCATTTTATAAATATCACATAAAAGTTACCAGCAATATTCCTGGAAGATGGCGGCTTAGTAAGACACGCGGATCTTAGTTTCTTCTCCAGGACACCTACTAGGGGAGTAGAAACGATACAGAAAGTGCCCAAAGCCACAACAGAGATAAAAAAGACAGCGTACCCCATCCTGGAACGGCTGGCTGGCTGAGAGAAGCAGCTCGGGTGAGATCGCCGAGGCGCGCGGGCCTTACCGGGCGGGGTGGCAAGCGGCTGGAGTTACTCCCTTCCCCCTTCCCGGGCCGGCTGGGAGAATTGGAGAGGTGGTCCCCTGAAACCAAGGTGACTGGCGCCCACACCACGCGCAGCCCCCGGACCAACTGAGAGAATTGGATCGGAAACCCCCAGGCCGCGGAGAACGGTGACTCCGTGACTCCCGGGGAACGTGCACTCTCTCGGGCGGGCCGCTGCCGCTGGCGCCCTCCCGCCACGCTTGTTGCCCAGGGCCGACTAGGAAATTCGGACGGGCTGTTTCCCTGGCTGCGGCAACCAGCAACCCTCCCTGCGTTCGGACCCCGGGCCGGCTCAAGCCGCTTCGGCTAGCGAACCCCCAGGACGGCGAGAGTTTTCCAAAGTTTAAGGTCCCACAGCACCTTTTACTGGTGGGACCCGCAGACAAACGTGTGCCACGAGCGCCACCTACTGGGCAGGATAAGAAAAACAGAACCCAGAGATTTCACAGAAAAATATTACAACCTTGCTGGGTCCAACACCAAGAGAAATCTGAATAAATGCCCAGACGCCAGCAGCAGAAGATAACTGTCCACGCTCAAAAGATTGAGAATATGGCTCAGTCAAAGGAACAAACCAATAGCTCAAATGAGACACAAGAGCTGAGACAACTAATGCTGAATATACGAACAGAAATGGAAAACCTCTTCAAAAATGAAATCGATAAATTGAGGGAGGACATGAAGAGGACATGGGCTGAACATAAAGAAGAAATAGAAAAACTGAAAAAACAAATCGCAGAACTTATGGAAGTGAAGGATAAAGTAGCAAACATAGAAAAAATAATGGATAGCTACAATGATAGATTTAAAGAGACAGAAGATAGAATTAGTGATGTGGAGGATGGAACATCTGAATTCCAAAAAGAAACAGAAACTATCGGGAAAAGAATGGAAAAATTTGAACAGGGTATCAGGGAACTCAAGGACAATATGAACCGCACAAATATACATGTTGTGGGTGTCCCAGAAGGAGAAGAGAAGGGAAAAGGAGGAGAAAAACTAATGGAAGAAATTATCACTGAAAATTTCCCAACTCTTATGAAAGACCTAAAATGACAGATCCAAGAAGTGCAGCGCACCCCAAAGAGATTAGACCCAAATAGGTGTTCTCCAAGACACTTACTAGTTAGAATGTCAGAGGTCAAAGAGAAAGAGAAGATCTTGAAAGCAGCAAGAGAAAAACAATCCATTACATACAAGGGAAACCCAATAAAACTTTGTGTAGATTTCTCAGCAGAAACCATGGAAGCTAGAAGACAGTGGGATGATATATTTAAAATACTAAAAGAGAAAAACTGCCAACCAAGACTCCTATATCCAGCAAAATTATCCTTCAAAAATGAGGGAGAAATTAAAACATTTTCAAACAAAAAGTCACTGAAAGAATTTGTGACCAAGAGACCAGCTCTGCAAGAAATACTAAAGGGAGCACTAGAGTCAGATACAAAAAGACAGAAGAGAGAGATATGGAAAAGAGTGTAGAAAGAAGGAAAATCAGATATGATATATATAATACAAAAGGCAAAATGTTAGAGGAAAATATTATCCAAACAGTAATAACACTAAATGTCAATGGACTGAATTCCCCAATCAAAAGACATAGATTGGCAGAATGGATTAAAAAACAGGATCCTTCTATATGCTGTCTACAGGAAACACATCTTAGACCCAAAGATAAACATAGGTTGAAAGTGAAAGGTTGGGAAAAGATATTTCATGCAAATAACAACCAGAAAAGAGCAGGAGTGGCTATACTAATATCCAACAAATTAGACTTCAAATGTAAAACAGTTAAAAGAGACAAAGAAGGACACTATATACTAATAAAATGAACAATTAAACAAGAAGACATAACAATCATAAATATTTACGCACCGAATCAGAATGCCCCAAAATACGTGAAGAATATACTGCAAACACTGAAAAGGGAAATAGACTCATATACCATAATAGTTGGAGACTTCAACTCACCACTCTCATCAAGGGACAGAACATCTAGACAGAGGATCAACAAAGAAATAGAGAATCTGAATATTACTATAAATGAACTAGACTTAATAGACATTTATAGGACATTACATCCCACAACAGCAGGATACACCTTTTTCTCAAGTGCTCATGGATCATTCTCAAAGATAGACCATATGCTGGGCCACAAAGCAAGTCTTAACAAATTTAAAAAGATTGAAATCTTACACAACACTTTCTCGGACCATAAAGGAATGATGTTGGAAATCAATAATAGGCAGAGTGCCAGAAAATTCACAAATACATGGAGGCTCAACAACACACTCCTAAACAACGACTGGGTCAAAGAAGAAATTGCAAAAGAAATTAGCAAATACCTCGAGGCGAATGAAAATGAAAACACAACATATCAAAACTTATGGGACGTAGCAAAGGCAGTGCTAAGAGGGAAATTCATTGCTCTAAATGCCTATATCAGAAAAGAAGAAAAGGCAAAAATTCAGGAATTAACTATCCATTTGGAAGAACTGGAGAAAGAACAGCAAGCTAACCCCAAAGCAAGCAAAAGGAAAGAAATAACAAAGATTAGAGCACAAATAAATGAAATTGAAAACATGAAAACAATAGAGAAAATCAATAAGGCCAGAAGTTGGTTCTATGAGAAAATCAATAAGATTGATGGGCCCTTAGCAAGATTGACAAAAAGAAGAAGAGAGAGGATGCAAATAAATAAGATCAGAAATGGAAGAGGAGACATAACTACTGACCTCACAGAAATAAAGGAGGTAATAACAGGATACTATGAACAACTTTATGCTAATAAATACAACAATTTAGAGGAAATGGACGGGTTCCTGGAAAGACATGAACAACCAACTTTGACTCAAGAAGACATAGATGACCTCAACAAACCAATCACAAGTAAAGAAATTGAATTAGTCATTCAAAAGCTTCCTAAAAAGAAAAGTCCAGGACCAGATGGCTTCACATGTGAATTCTACCAAACGTTCCAGAAAGAATTAGTACCAATTCTCTTCAAACTCTTCAAAAAAATCGAAGTGGAGGGAAAACTACCTAATTCATTCTATGAAGCCAACATCACCCTCATACCAAAACCAGGCAAAGATATTACAAAAAAAGAAAACTACAGACCAATCTCTCTAATGAATACAGATGCAAAAATCCTCAATAAAATTCTAGCAAATCGTATCCAACAACACATTAAAAGAATTATACATCATGACCAAGTAGGATTCATCCCAGGTATGCAAGGATGGTTCAACATAAGAAAATCAATTAATGTAATACACCATATCAACAAATCAAAGCAGAAAAATCACATGATCATCTCAATTGATGCAGAGAAGGCATTCGACAAGATTCAACATTCTTTCCTGTTGAAAACACTTCAAAAGATAGGAATACAAGGGAACTTCCTTAAAATGATAGAGGGAATATATGAAAAACCCACAGCTAATATCATCCTCAATGGGGAAAAATTGAAAACTTTCCCCCTAAGATCAGGAACAAGACAAGGATGTCCACTATCACCACTATTATTCAACATTGTGTTGGAGGTTCTAGCCAGAGCAATTAGACAAGAAAAAGAAATACAAGGCATCAAAATTGGAAAGGAAGAAGTAAAACTATCACTGTTTGCAGACGATATGATACTATACGTCGAAAACCCGGAAAAATCCACAACAAAACTACTACAGCTAATAAATGAGTACAGCAAAGTAGCAGGTTACAAGATCAACATTCAAAAATCTGTAGCATTTCTATACACTAGTAATGAACAAGCTGAGGGGGAAATCAAGAAACGAATCCCATTTACAATTGCAACTAAAAGAATAAAATACCTAGGAATAAATTTAACTAAAGAGACAAAAAACCTATATAAAGAAAACTACAAAAAACTGCTAAAAGAAATCACAGAAGACCTAAATAGATGGAAGGGCATACCGTGTTCATGGATTGGAAGACTAAATATAGTTAAGATGTCAATCCTACCTAAATTGATTTACAGATTCAATGCAATACCAATCAAAATCCCAACAACTTATTTTTCAGAAATAGAAAAACCAATAAGCAAATTTATCTGGAAGGGCAGGGTGCCCCGAATTGCTAAAAACATCTTGAGGAAAAAAAACGAAGCTGGAGGTCTCGCGCTGCCTGACTTTAAGGCATATTATGAAGCCACAGTGGTCAAAACAGCATGGTATTGGCATAAAGATAGATATATCGACCAATGGAATCGAATAGAGTGCTCAGGTATAGACCCTCTCATCTATGGACATTTGATCTTTGATAAGGCAGTCAAGCCAACTCACCTGGGACAGAGCAGTCTCTTCAATAAATGGTGCCTAGAGAACTGGATATCCATATGCAAAAGAATGAAAGAAGACCCATCTCTCACACCCTATACAAAAGTTAACTCAAAATGGATCAAAGATCTAAACATTAGGTCTAAGACCATAAAACAGTTAGAGGAAAATGTTGGGAGATATCTTATGGATCTTACAACTGGAGGCGGTTTTATGGACCTTAAACCTAAAGCAAGAGCACTGAAGAAGGAAATAAATAAATGGGAACTCCTCAAAATTAAACACTTTTGTGCATCAAAGAACTTCATCAAGAAAGTAGAAAGACAGCCTTCACAATGGGAGACAATATTTGGAAATGATATATCAGATAAAGGTCTAGTATCCAGAATTTATAAAGAGATTGTTCATCTCAACAACAAAAAGACAGCCAACCCAATTACAAAATGGGAAAAAGACTTGAACAGACACCTCTCAGAAGAGGAAATACGGATGGCCAAGAGGCACATGAAGAGATGCTCAATGTCCCTGGCCATTAGAGAAATGCAAATCAAAACCACAATGAGATATCATCTCACACCCACCAGAATGGCCATTATCAACAAAACAGAAAATGACAAGTGCTGGAGAGGATGCGGAGAAAGAGGCACACTTATCCACTGTTGGTGGGAATGTCAAAGGGTGCAACCACTGTGGAAGGCAGTTTGGCGGTTCCTCAAAAAGCTGAATATAGAATTGCCATACGACCCAGCAATACCATTGCTAGGTATCTACTCAAAGGACTTAAGGGCAAAGACACAAACGGACATTTGCACACCAATGTTTATAGCAGCATTATTTACAATTGCAAAGAGATGGAAACAGCCAAAATCTCCATCAACAGTAGCGTGGCTAAACAAACTGTGGTATATACATACGATGGAATATTATGCAGCTTTAAGACAAGATAAACTTATGAACCATGTAATAACATGGATGGACCTAGAGAATATTATGCTGAGTGAATCCAGCCAAAAACTAAAGGACAAATACTGTATGGTCCCACTGATGTGAACGGACATTCGAGAATAAACTTGAAATATGTCATTGGTAACAGAGTTCAGCAGGAGTTAGAAACAGGGTAAGACAATGGGTAATTGAAGCTGAAGGGATACAGACTGTGCAACAGGACTAGATACAAAAACTCAAAAATGGACAGCACAATAATACCTAATTGTAAAGTAATCATGTTAAAACACTGAATGAAGCTGCATCTGAGCTATAGGTTTTTGTTTTGTTTTGTTTTGTTTTGTTTTGATTTTACTATTATTACTTTTATTTTTTTCTCTATATTAACATTCTATATCTTTTTCGGTTATGTTGCTAGTTCTTCTAAACCAATGCAAATGTACTAAGAAATGATGATCATGCATCTATGTGATGATGTTAAGAATTAATGATTGCATGTGTAGAATGGTATGATCTCTAAATGTTGGGTTAATTTCTTTTTTTCCGTTAATTAAAAAAAAAAAAGAGAAGGGATAATTGGAGATGAAGGGATACAGACTGTACAACGGGACTGGATATAAAAACTCAGAAATGGACAGCACAATACTACCCAATTGTAATGCAATTATGTTAAAACACTGAATGAAGCTGCATGTGAGGTATAGGTTTTTTGTTTTTGTTTTTTTTCTTTCTATTATTGTTTTAATTCTTATTCTGTTGTCTTTTTATTTCTTTTTCTAAATCGATGCAAATGTACTAAGAAATGATGAATATGCAACTATGTGATGTTATTAAGAATTACTGATTGTACATGTAGATTGGAATGATTTCTAATTGTTTTGTTAATTCTTTTTTTAATTAATAAAAAAAAAAGTTACCAGCAACAACTTAAAAAAAAAAAAAGGTTAAAATGGGAAATTTATGTCATATACATATATGTGTATATATAACCACAATAAACCAATAGCTTGTCAATTTTTGTGAAAAAGCCGGCTGGTATTTTAATGCAGATTACATTGAATCTATAAATCCATTTAGGAAATGTGCTTGTTTGGAAGCTTCCAGAATGTGATATACCAGAACTGGCTTTTCAGAAGGGGGATTTAATAAGTTATAAGGGGGATTTGCAGGTCTAAGCCTATGGAAATGTCCAAACCAAGGCATCCAGGAAAAGATACCTTAATTCCAGGAAGGGCGAAAGGTCAGTAATGCCTCTGTCAGCTGGGCAGTCATGTGTCTGGCATCTGCTGCCTCCTTACTACTGAGCTCCATTGCTTTCAACCTATGTTCCTGTTGGGGTTCCTCGCTTTGCTTCTCCAGGGTTGGCCTTCATATTTTGGCTTCCCTTGGCTCTCTCCAGTTTCTGGTTTGTTTAACATCTCATAGCAGCGTCTGCTGGGCTTTAAGCATCTCCATACATCTGTGTCTTTGTTCTCTGCCTGTCTGCTCTGTCATTTCTGACTCACTCCAAATTGTTTCCTCTTTTAAAGGATTCCAGTAATCTAATCAGGACCCAGCTGAAATTGCTGGAGTCACATTTCCATCTCATCAAAGGTCATACTCACAATTAACTGTGTCACATCTTTGTGGAGATAATCTAATCAGAAGTTTCCAAATTACAGTGTTGAATCAGGATTTTAAAATGGCTGCCCTCACAAGATTGAGTCAAGATTAAAATATGGCTTTTCTGGAGTACATAAAGTTTTCAAACCAGCACAAGAAGTATTGCCATCTTAACAACATTGAGTCTTTCAATCTATGAACACAGTATGTCTTCCCACTTATTGAGGTCTTTTTTAATATCTTTTAATGATGTTTTGTAGCTTCAGTATACATATTTGTCATTTCTTCTGTTAAATTTGTTCCTAAGTGTTTTATTCTTTTTGATGCTATTATAAATGGAATTGTTTTCTTAATTTCATTTTTGGATTGTTCATTTCTCAATGAGGAGATACAGTTGGTTTTTGTGTATTTATCGTGTGTCCTGCCCCCTTGCTGAAATTATTACTCAATAATTCATGTGTGTATGTAGACTCTTTAAGATTTTGTATGTACATGATCATGTCATCTGCAACCAGAGAAAGTTTTATTTTTTCCATTCCAGTTCAGATGCCTTTTATTTCTTTGCTTGCGTATGATTTATTTTTTAAATGTTAAGCCACCTACCCTTTGTTAGGATAACCTAACTTGGACATTATGTATTATCTTTTTATATATATTATTGAATTTGATTTGTTGATATTTCGAGAAGTGATCAACCCTAATCAGATCACAGTGGCTGGAATACCAGAAGGTTCAACCTACAGAATGCAGAACCTGGCCTGTCTCAAGTATGGTCCCAGTAGACGGGGAAAGGGAGCCTGTTTGAGAGGCTTATAACTTTTCCAGCCTGTAGGGAAAAGAAGGCTGAAGAGCAGCACCCTCCATCCAAAAAAATAAAAAAAGAAGGGATGCAAGGCCCAGCACAGGTAATGACTGTTATTTAGAGAATCAGATCCCAGGAGCTGGAAAACAGAAACAGATTAAGACCTCTTTCTCCCTCAGCCTCTGTCTCAACCATGCCACTGGAAGGGACAGGATCTGGTGAGAATTAAAGGCAATGTAGCACTTTATGATGGTGGGAAGCAGTGGGAAGACAAGAAACATCTGCTGAGCAGGATAGGAAAAGCACAGAATCAAGAGGCCTCACAGGAAAGACTGGAAATGTGTTGGGTAACATCCTGAGGAAAGTTTGATACTGATTACACCTGAGTCTTGGGTGTTCCTTGTTTGGGAAAATATGATTGAGTTATATTTTACTTGGGGTGGGGTGCTTCTCAAAAGAAGTTCCATTTAAGCAGGGCAAGAACCAGAGAAACAATAGCTGAAAAATTCTGATCAGTTTAACAGAAGCTATGCTAGAGGTTTAGAATAAGGTGAACCAAACATGAAAGAACAGTGTGCTGGTTTGAAAGGAAGTGTTTCCCCTAAGAAAAGCCATGTTTTAATATAAATCCCATTTCATAAAGGTAGAATAATCTCTATTCAATACTGTATATCTGAAACTGTAATGAGATCATCTCCCTGGTTGATGTGATTTAGTTAAGAATGGTTGTTAAACTGGATTAGGGGATGACATGTCTCCACCCATTTGAGTGGGTTTTGATTCATTTCTGAAGTCCTATAAAAGAGGAAACATTTTGGAGAATGAGAGATTCAGAGAGAGCAGAACGATGTAGCCATGAGATGCAGAGAGTCCACGAGCCAGCAACCTTTGGAGATGAAGAAGGAAAATGCCTCCCAGGGAGCTTCATGAAACAGGAAGCCAGGAGAAGACACTAGCAGATGATGCTGTATTTGCCATGTGCCCTTCCAGCCGAGAGAGAAGCCCTGACTGTGTTCACCATGTGCCTTCTCACTTGAGAGAGAAACCCTGAACTTCATCGGCCTTCTTGAACCAAGGTATCTTTCCCTGGATGCCTTTGATTGGTCATTTCTATAGACTTGTTTTTAATTGGGATATTTTCTCGGCCTTAGAACTGTAAACTAGCAACTCATTAAATTCCCCTTGTTAAAAGCTCTTCCATTTCTGGTATATTGCATTCCAGCAGCTAGCAAACTAGAACAAACAGATATAGAACAAAACCAGCCAAGAATAAAAATGTATTAAAAAGAGAGAAAATGAATAAACTAATCAAGAAAATCAGATGCCTAGACACCATCAAGATATCATGAGTCATACTAAGTAGAACAAAGATATGACCCAGTCAAAAAAACAAACTAACACTTCAGATGAGATACAGGAGTTGAAGCAACTAATTAAAAATATTCACACAAATCTAAATCAATTCCGTGAGTTGAAGGAAAATGTGACAAAAGAGATGAAGGATATAAAGAAGACACTTGGTAACCATACAGAAGAAGTCGAAAGTTTTGAAAAAAACAAATAGAAGAACTTATGGGACTGAAAGTCACAATAGAAAAGATAAAACACAATGGAGACATAAAACAGCAGATTTGAAGAAGCAGAAGAAAAGGATTAGTGAATTGGAGGACAGGACATCCTAAATCCTACACTCAAAAAAACAGATAGGGAAAAGAATGGAAAATTTAAGCAGGGTTTCAGAGAACTGAATGATAACATGAAGTGCACTTATGTAGGTGTTATGGGTGTTCTAGGAAGAGAAGAGAAGGGAAAGAGGGAAGAAGGAGTAATGGAGGAAATAATCACTGAAAATGCCCCAACTCTTATGAAAGACATAAAATACAGGCCCAAGAAGTGAAGTGAAGTCCAAAGATAATAGATCAAAGTAGACCTACACCAAGACACTTACTAATCAGTTTGTCAAATGTCAAAGACAAAGAGAGAATTCTGAAAGCAGCAAGAGAAAAGTGATCCATCACATAAAAGGTCAGGCTGTGAGACTGGCAGCTCTGACGAAGGGTCACAATGAACTCCAGAGTTCATTGTGGCCAAAGAAAAAATGAAAATTCTCTCTTCTCCTTTAAATGTCTTCAACTGGTTGTATCAAATCCAACTGATTGGATTATGCTATTGTGGGAGATAGGCCTTTGGTTTATCATAGATGTAATCAGTCAAAGAAGCAATCAGCTGGCTGATGATTTAATAAACCAGCCTTCTGGTTTATCAGCCAGCCATGAACTTTCCTTGTAGTAATGGGTAGGCCAGTGCTTGCCTGACAAACAATTGGGCACCATCACCTGGTCAAGTTGACACCAGAACCTAACCATCACAGAATGGAAGAATCTGAGCAGGGTCTTAGAGGGTTGAATGAAAACAGGAAGCACATGAGTATACATGTTTTGAGTGACGTCCAGAAGGAGAATACAAGGGAAAAGGACAGGTTCCGGGTCAAGATGGCGGCTTAACAATGTGTGTGTTTTAGTTCGTCCTCCAGAACAACTACTAAATAACCAGAAACAGTACAGAACAGCTCCTGGAGCCACGTCAGTGACCAGACACACAGCGTACCCCAGTCTGGACCAGCTGGACCGACTGTGAGCACCCCCCAGAAACGTGATTTCCCGAAGCTGCGTGGCCAGCGCCCCTCCCCCACAGGCCACTTCCCAGAGGGGAAAGGAAAGGACTTTACCAGCAGCAGGGACTGGGCACAATCAAACGCCAATTGTGGAACTAATTAACAAATTCTGACTACTAAAAATAGGCCCCCAGCTTAGGTGAACCTGATCAAAGTGGAGGTTGCTCATTTTTACCCTGGCACCAAGGGGGCAGGACTGACAGAAAAAGGGGGGAAAAAAAGAAGGAAACAGAGGTTTTTGTGGCTGTGTTTCTACAAATGTTTGACTGCCTCTGGATACAGCGGCAGGAATTTTCAGGCTGCAACTGCCCCAGGCATAGGCAGAAGTGAGCTCTTTTGGGGGCTTGTCTGGAGCCTGTGCCTTCCCCAGGGGAGGGGTGAAGCCCAACTCAGGTGGAATCCCTCCATCAAGGAATTCAGACACCAGGGCTTGGCAATTTGAAGCCATTAAAACCAGCCTACAACCTCTCCTCTGTCTCCACCATGCCCCCAGCAGGGAGAGTCTGCCAAAGTTAAAGGTACCACATCATCTTATGCTGGTGGGACCTGCAGTCAGACAAGTGCCACACACAGGGCAGGATAAGAAAAACAGAGTCCAGAGACTTCACAGGAAAGTCTTTCAACCTGCTGGGTCTCACCCTCGGGGAAAACTGATGCAGGTGACTCTTTCCTCCTGACAGGAGGCCAGTTTGGTCTGGGAAAATCTGGCTGGGGTATATAATAACTAAGTAGACCCTCCTAAGTGTGTGTGGGGGGGAAGGCACGACACAAGCAGGGCAAGAAACAAGAAAACAAGAACTGAAAAATTCTTCTCTGTTAAACAAAACTTAAGCTAAAGGTCCAGATAAAGCTAACGGAATGTCAAAGAACAGATAGACAACAAATTCATCCAGCAAGAAAACCCTAGATAAAAGAAGTGAAAGCAATCTCCAGAATAAACTAATTAAGGTAATTAAATGCTTAGATGCCAGCAAAAAACAACAAGGGAAAAGGACAGAAAAAATAATGGAGGAAATAATCACTGAAAATTTCCCACTTATGATGAAATACATAAAACTATAGATCCAAGAAGAGAAGCTTACTCCAAAGAGAATAGATCCAATCAGACCTTCTCCAAGACACTAATCACATTGTCAAATGTCAAAGATAAAGAGAGAATTCTGGAAGCAACAAGATATAAGTGATTCATCATACACAAGGAAAGCTCAATAAGACTATGTGAGGATTTCTCCAAGGAAATCATGGAGGCAAGAAGGCAGTGCTTTGATATATTTAAGATACTGAAAGAGAAAACTACCAACCAAGAATACTATACCCAGCAAAGTGTCCTTCAAAAATAAGGGACATTTAAAAAATATTTTCAGACAAACAGACACTAAGAGAGTTTGTGAACAAGAGGCCTTCTCTACAAGAAATACTATAAGGGACACTACAGGCAGATAGGAAAAGGCAAGGGAGAGACATTTGTGGAAGCATGTTGAAATGAAAACTCTCAGAAATGTAAAAAGTGAGTGAGAAAAATATGATATATAACATATAAAATCCAAAAGACAAAATGGTAGAAGATTGTATTGCTTTTACTGTAATAAAATTAAATGTTAATGGATTAAACTTCCTGTATTAACTACAGTTCTCTAGAGAAATATAATCAGCAGGAGATATCTGTAAATATAAAATTTATAAAAGTTTCTCACGCAACCATGAGGATGTAAGAGTCCAAGATCTGTAGGGCAGGCCACGAGCTGGCAGCTCCAAGGAAGGTTCTAGATGAACTCTCGGGAAAGACTGGCTGGCTGAAGCAGAAAGAGTTATTGTCTCTTCTGAATCCTCCTTAAAAGGCCTTCCAGTGATTATATTAAGTGTCACTCATTGCAGAAGACTCTTCCCTTAACTGATTGCAAATGCAATCAACTGTGGATGCAGTCAACATGGTCCTGATTTAAGTTCATGAAATGTCTTCACAGCAACAAACAGGCCAGCACTTACCCTATCAGACAACCAGTCACCACCACCTGGCCAAGTTGACACATGAACCTGACCATCACTCCCCAATCAAAAGACATACACTAGCAGAATGGACTGAAAAAAAGGACCCACTATATGCCATCTACAAGAGACTCACTTTAGACCCAAGAACAAAAGTTGGCTGAAAGTGAAAGGCTGGGAAAAGATATTTCAGGCAAGCAATAAATAGAAAATAGTGGAGGTAGCCATAATAATATCAAACAAATTAGACTTCAAGTGAAAATAATTAAAAGAGACATAGTAGGATACTGTGTATTAATAAAAAGGACAATTCATCAAGAAGACATAAGAATCATAAATATTTATAAACTGAGCCAAAGTTCCCCTAAATAAATGAGGCACACATTGACAACACTGAAGGGTGAAGTAGACACCTCCACGATAATCAATGGAGACTTCAATGCCCCTCTGTCATCAACAGGTAGGACATCTAGATCAAAGATCAATAAGGAAACAGAGATATTGAATAGTATGATAAATGAACTGGATTTAACAGACATTTACAGAACACTACAGCCCAAAACAGCAGAATGCACATTTTTTTCTCAAATGCTCATGGATCATTCTCCAGGATAGATCACATGTTGGGTTACAAAGTAAGTCTCAATAAATTTAAGAAGTCTGAAATTATACAAAACACTTTCTCAGATCATAATGGAATGAAATTGGAAATCCAAAACATGCAGAAAGTTGGAAAATTCAAAAATATATGGAAGCTAAACAACACACTCTTAAACAAACAGTGGGTGAAGGAAGAAATCAATAAATATCTTGGACAGCTGAAAATGAAAACACAGTGTATCAAAACTTATGGGATGCAGCCTGGTTGTTTCCATGGAGATCTGAAATACAGAATTGTGGGTGTGACCATCTGATTAGTTGGAGATGTGATTCCTCCTATTCAAGATGGGTATTAATTAGTTTACTGGTGTCTTTAAGGGTGCTCACAAACAGAGAAACAGTTCAGAATTGACAGAGGCATAGACATTTGAAGATTGAGAGAGAAAAAGCCCAAGTGCTTAGCAAGGACTCACAGAAATAGCCAGAAGCTGAAGAGAAGAGATTCTGGCCCTAGGAGATGCTAAGCTAAAAGATGAAACCCTGAGTTTTCCCCCAGGACACCTAAGGGAGGGCCTACCGATACTTAGAGGGGAAGCCACTGGAATCAGAAACTGGAAGCAACAGAACTGAGAACAAGGACCAGCAGGTGCCAGCCACATGAAAGACATCGGCCTTTCTTGTAGTCAAGGTATCTTTCTCTGGATATCTTAGTTTGGACTTTTTTTAAAGCCTTAGAAGTATAAGCTTGTAACTTAATAAATGCCCTTTATAAGGCATTTGGTATATTGCATTCTGGCAGCTTTAGCAAACCAAAACAAACAAATTAAAGATGTTCAAATAAATCTTTTAAATCAAATAAAAATTCAAATCAATGAGGTGAAGGAAAATATGGCAAAAGAGATGAAAAATATAAAGAAGGCACTGGGTCGCCATAAAGAAGAACTCAAAAGCCAGAAAAAATGGCAGAACTTTTGGGAATTAAAAGCACAATAGAAGAGATGAAAAACAAAATGGAGACATACAACAGCAGATTTGCAGAGACAGAAGAAAGGATTAGTAAACTAGATGATAGGACATCTGAAATCCTACACAAAAAAGAACAGATAGGGAAAAGAATGAAAAAAATTTGAGCAAGGTCTCAACTGAATGACAACATGAAGTGCATGAATATACGTATTATGGGTGTCTCAGATGAGAAAGAAGAAGGGAAAAGAGAAGGAGAAAGAAGGGAAATGATCCAGAAAGAGTAATAGAGAAAATAAATACAGAAAATTTCCCAAGTCATATAAAACACATGAAATTACAGGTCCAAGAAATGCAGCATGCCACAAAGGAATAGATCTGAATGGACCTATTCCAAGACACTTATTGATAAGATTGTCAAATGTCAAAGGCAAGGAGAGAATTCTGAAAGCAGCCAAAAAAAAAAAGGGATCTATCATATGCAGGGGAAGCTTGATAAGACTAAGTATGGATCCCAAGCAGAAACCATGGAGGTGAGAAGGCAGTGGTCTGATATATTAAGATTCTAAGAGAAAAACTGCCAACCAAGAATTCTGTATCCAGCAAAACTGTCCTTCTAAAATAAGGAAGTTTAAAATAAACAGACATTGAGGGTTTATGAACAAAAAGATGCTCTACAAGAAATACTAAAGGGAGGACTAAAGAAAATAAGAAGATAGGAAACTGAATTTGGAAAAGAGTGTAGAAATGAACATGATAAGTAAAGGAACTAATATGGTAAAAAGCGAGAAAAATAAGGTATGACAGATAAAATCCAAAAGAAACAATGGTTGAAGAAAGTACTGCCCTTATAGAGATAACATCAAATTTAATGGATTAAACTCCCCAATTAAAAGACACAGAGTGACAGAATGGATTTAAAAAATAATAATCCATCTAGATGCTGTCTACAAGATACTTACTTTAGACCCAAGGACAAAAACAATTTGAAAGCAAAAACTTGGAAAAAGATATTTCATGGAAAATCAACCAGAAAAGACTGAAGGTAGCTATACTAATATCGGACAAATTAGACTTCAAATGTAAAACAATTAAAAGAGACAAAGATGGACACTATATATTAGTAATAGGGAAAATCCATCAAGAAGTCATAACAATCAAGATATCTATGCACACAAAGAAAACTTCCGGGCCAAGATTGCGGCTTAGCAATGTGCGCATTTTAGTTCATCCTCCAGAACAGCTAGTAAATAACCAGAAACAATACAGAACAGCTCCTGGGGCCACGTCAGTGATGGGACACACAGCGTACCCCAGTCTGGACCAGCTGGACCGGCTGCAAGCCCCCTCAGAACTGTGAGTTCCCCAAGCCGCAGTGGCCAGCACCCCTCCCCCATAGCTACTTTCCAGAGGGAAAGGAAAGAGACTTTACCAGCAGCAGGGGCTGAGTGCAATCAAATGCCAATTGTGGAATTAATTAACAAATTCTAACTACTAAAAACAGGCCCCCAGCTCAGGTGAACCTGGTCAAAGTGGAGGTCACTCATTTTTGCCCTGGTGCCAAGGGAGCAGGGCTGACGGAAAAGGAAAAAAACTGAAGGAAACAGAGGTTTTTGTGGCTGTGTTTCTACAAAGGCTTGACTGCCTTTGGATACAGCAGCAGGGATCCTCAGGCTGCGACTGCCCCAGGCATAGGCAGAAACAAACTCGTTTTGAGGGCTTGTCTGGAACCTGTGCCTTTCCCAGGGGAGGGGTGAAGCCCAACTCAGGTGGAATCCCTCCCTCAAGGAATTTAGACACCAGGGCTTGGTAATTTGAAGCCATTTAAACCAGCCGACAACCTCTCCTCTGTCTACACCACGCCCCCAGCCAAAGTTAAAGGTAACACAACATCTTATGCTGGTGGGACCTGCAGGCAGACAAGCAACACATACTTGGCAGGATAAAAAAAAAACAGAGGCCAGAGACTTCACAGGAAAGTCTGTCAACCTGCTGGGTCTCACCCTCAGGGAAAACTGATGCAGGTGAATCTTTCCTCCTCATAGGAGGCCAGTTTGGTCTGGGGAAATCCAGCTGGGGTCTATAATACCTATGTAGACCCTCCTCAGGGTGGTGGGGAAAAGGCACCATACAAGCAGGGCAAGAAACAAGAAAACAAGAAATGAAAAATTCTCCTCTGTTAAACAAAACCTTAGAGGTCCAGAAAAGCTGAACTGAAAGTCAAAGAATAGAGAGACAACAAATTCATCCAGCAAGAAAACCCTAGGTAAAAGAAGTGAAAGCAATCTCCAGAATAAACTAATTAAGGTAATTAAATGCCTAAACGCCAGCAAAAAATAACAAATCACACTAGGAAAATTGAAGATATGGCCCAGTCAAAGGAATAAACAAACAATTCAAATGAGATATAGGAGCTGAAACAATTCAGAATGTACAAACAGACATGGAAAACCTCATCAAAAACCAAATCAAAGAAGTGAGGGAGGATATAAAGAAGGCAAGGAATGAACAAAAAGAAATCAAAAGTCTGAAAAAAACAAATCACAGAACTTATGGGAATGAAAGGCACGGTAGAAGAGATGAAAAAAAACAATGGAAACTTACAATGGTAGATTTTGAGAGGCAGAACATAGGATTTCTGAACTGGAGGATGGAACATCTGAAATCCAGCAACAAAAAGAAAATATAGGGAAAAAATGGAAAAATATGAGCAGGGACTCAGGGAATTAAAGGACGATATGAAGCACGCAAATATACATGTTGTGGGTGTCCCAGAAGGAGAAGAGAAGGGAAAAGGAGGAGAAAAACTAATAGAGGAAATTGTCACTGAAAATTTCCCAACTCTTAGGAAAGACTTAAAATTTCATATCCAAGAAGTGCAACATACCCCAAAGAGAATATGTCCAAATAGATGTACTCCAAGACATTTACTAATCAGACTTCTGGAGAAGATGGCGGCTTAGTAAGACGCGCGGGTCTTAGTTCCTCCTCCAGAACAGCTACTAAAGAAATAGAAACGGTACAGAACAGCTCCCGGAGCCACAACAGAAACCAAAAAGACAGCGTACCCCATTCTGGAACAGCTGAACGGGCAGGGAGAATCCGCTGCGGTGAGATCACTGAGGGGCGCGCGCTTCCCCGGGCTGGGGCGGCTGGCGGCCGGAGTCCCTTCCTCCCTCCTTCCCGGGCCGGCTGGGAGAATTGGATAGGCGGTCTCCTCAAGCCGTGGCGGCTGGCGCCCCCCCCCATGCACGGCCCCCCGGACCAGCTGGGAGAATTGGATCGGAGGTCCCCCAAGCCGTGGAGAACGGTGGCCGGGGTCCCTTCCACACACGTGGCTTCCCGGTCTGGCTGGGAATGTTGGATAGGCACTCCCCCAAGCTGCGGCGGCCGGCGCCCCCCCACCACACTTGGCGTCCGGGCTGGCTGGGAGATTTGGACTGGCACTCCCCCAAGCCGCGGAGACTGGCGACCCTCCCCACCCGTGGATTCCCGGGCTGGCTGGGAGATTCGGATCGGCACTCCCCCAAGCCGCTTCGGATGGTGACCCTCCCCCACAGCGAGAGTTTTCCAAAGTTAAAGGAGCCACAGCATCTTTTACTGGTGGGACCCGCAGACAGACGAGCGCCACGAGCGCCACCTACTGGGCAGGATAAGAAAAACAGAGCCCAGAGATTTCACAGAAAAATCTTTCAACCTGCTGGGTCCAACACGCAGGGAAATCTGATTAAATGCCCAGACGCCAGCAGAAAATAATGGATCACGCTTGGTAAATTGAAGATATGGCCCAGTCAAAGGAACAAACCAATAGTTCAAATGAGATACAGGAGCTGAGACAACTAATGCTGAATATACGAACAGAAATGGAAAACCTCTTCAAAAACCAAATCAATAAATTGAGGGAGGACATGAAGAAGACATGGGATGAACAAAAAGAAGAAATAGAAAATCTGGAAAAACAAATCACAGAACTTATGGAAGTGAAGGACAAAGTAGAAAAGATGGAAAAAACAATGGATACCTACAATGGTAGATTTAAAGAGACAGAAGCTACAATTAGTGAACTGGAGGATGGAACATCTGAATTCCAAAAAGAAGCAGAAACTATAGGGAAAAGAATGGAAAAACTTGAGCAGGGGATCAGGGAACTGAATGACAATATGAAGCACACAAATATACGTGTTGTGGGTGTCCCAGAAGGAGAAGAGAAGGGAAAAGGAGGAGAAAAACTAATGGAAGAAATTATCACTGAAAATTTCCCAACTCTTATGAAAGACCTAAAATTACAGATCCAAGAAGTGCAGAGCACCCCAAAGAGAATAGATCCAAATAGGCGTTCTCCAAGACACTTACTAGTTAGAATGTCAGAGGTCAAAGAGAAAGAGAGGATCTTGAAAGTAGCAAGAGAAAAACAATCCATCACATACAAGGGAAACCCAATAAGACTATGTGTAGATTTCTCAGCAGAAACCATGGAAGCTAGAAGACAGTGGGATGATATATTTAAATTACTAAAAGAGAAAAACTGCCAACCAAGACTTCTATATCTAGCAAAATTGTCCTTCAAAAATGAGGGAGAAATTAAAACATTTTCAAACAAAAAGTCACTGAGAGAATTTGTGACCAAGAGACCAGCTCTGCAAGAAATACTAAAGGGAGCACTAGAGTCAGATACGAAAAGACAGAAGAGAGAGGTATGGAGAAGAGTGTAGAAAGAAGGAAAATCAGATATGATATATATAATACAAAAGGCAAAATGGTAGAGGAAAATATTATCCAAACAGTAATAACACTAAATGTTAATGGACTGAATTCCCCAACCAAAAGACATAGACTGGCAGAATGGATTAAAAAACAGGATCCTTCTATATGCTGTCTACAGGAAACACATCTTAGACCCAAAGATAAACATAGGTTGAAAGTGAAAGGTTGGGAAAAGATAGTTCATGCAAATAACAACCAGAAAAGAGCAGGAGTAGCTATACTAATATCCAACAAATTACACTTCAAATGTAAAACAGTTAAAAGAGACATTTACTAATCTGAATGTCAGAGGTCAAAGAGAAAGAGAGAATCTTGAAAGCAGCAAGAGGAAAGCAATCCATCACATACAAGGGAAGCCCAATAAGACTATGCGTAGATTTCTCAACAGAAACCATGGAGGCAAAAAGACAGTGGGATGATATATTTAAATTATTAAAAGAGAAAAACTGCCAACCAAGAATTCTATATCCAGCAAAATGGTCCTTCAAAAATAAGGGATTAAGGAAAACATTTTCAGACAAAAAATCACTGAGAGAATTCGTGACCAAGAGACCAGCTCTGCAAGAAATACTAAAGGGAGCACAAGAGACAGATACAAAGATGGAAGAGAGAGATGTGGAGAAGAGTGTAGAAAGGAAGACCATGAATAAAGGTAAAAAGAAGGAAAATTAAAAGGACATATAAAAGCCAAAAAGCAAAAAGCCTAGGCTGTAAGAACACTGATGTTGATGGATTAAGCTTCCCAATCGGGGAACATGGACTGGCAGAATGGATTAGGGAATGGAACCCTTCTATATGCTGTCACCACTCAAAGGACATGAGGGCAAGGACACAAACGGACATTTGCACACCAATGTTTATAGCAGCATTATTTACAATTACCAAGAGATGGAAACAGCCAAAATGTCCATCAACAGACGGGTGGCTAAACAAACTGTGGTATATACATATGATGGAATATTATGCATCTGTAAGACAGAATACAGTTATGAAGTATGTAACAACATGGATGGACCTTAAAGACATTATGCTGAGTGAGATTATCCAGAAACAAAAGGACAAATACTGTATGGTCTCACTGATAGGAACTGACATTAGTGAATAGGTTTGGAGAATTTCATTGGTAACTTAATATTAGGCCTAAGAATGAGGAAGAACAAAGGAATGTCATTACTGCAGGATGCTGAAAATAGATGGTAACTAATATTTTAAAATTTCAACTTATGTGTGAGACTAAAGCAAAAATTGTTTATTTGGTACACAATTTATATTTTGACTAGTGCATTTCCTAATATAACTCATGTGGACCATTTAATTGAACACTATAAGTACATGGAACCTTGGGTAAGACATGAGATTTTGTTGGTTTTTCCAGAGTGATGCCCCAATGAATGCCAGAGTGATTTGATCAGCGAGTGGAAAAGTATTTGCAAAGTCCCCTTCAGGGAATGGTGAGAACGGGGGAAAATTCAACCTCCCCCAGTTGAATTCTTGATATTCTCACAAGCAGTGTGGATAACCAAAGCTATAGGCTGAGCCCCCAGTCTTGGTGTTTGTTCATATGAAACTTAACCCCACAAAGGATAGGTCAAACCTACTTAAAATTAGGTCTAAAGGTCACCCCCAAGAGAACCTCTTAGGGAGAATAAATGTTAAAATAAATTCAACTTGAAAAGCTAGTGATCAATGAAAGGGAGGAGTAAGGGGTATGGTGTGTATGGTTTTTTTTCTGTTTTCATTTAATTTTTTTGTTGTCTTTTTGTTTCTTTTTCTAATTGATACAAATGTTCTAAGAAATGATCATGATGTTTAATCTGCAGCTATGTGATGATATTGTGAATTACTGATTATATATGTAGAATGGAATGATCAACATATTGGGAATGTTTGTGTTTCTTTCTGTAATTTTTTTTTGTTTTTTAAATTAATTAAAAAATTAAAAAAAAATATCTGTGCACTGAGCCAGTGTATCCCAAAACACATGAAGCAAACACTGATAATACTGAAGGGAGAAGTAGACATCTCTACAACAATAATTGGAAACTTCAGTACACAAATCTCATCAATGGGTAGAACATCTAGACAGAGGATCAATAAAGAAACGAGATTTTGAGTAATATGTCAAATGAGCTAGACTTAACAGACATTTACAAAACATTGCACCCAACACAGCAATATATGCATTTCTCTCTAATGCTCATGGATCATTCTCCAGGATAGACCATGTGTTGGGTCACAAAGAAGGCCTAAATAAATTTAAAGAGATCAAAAGTATACAAATCACTTTCTCAGATCATAATGGAATGAAGTTGGAAAACAACAGGTGGAAAGCTGGAAAATTCACAGATATATGGAGGGTAAAGGACACATTGCTAAACAACAAGTGGTTCAAGGAAGAAATTACAAAAGAAATAAAAAAATATTTTGGGGCAAATGAAAATGAGAAAATAACACATATCACAGCTTATGCAATGCAGCAAAGGCAGTGCTGAGAGGGAAATTTAGTGCCGTAAAATGCCTATATTTAAAAAAAAAAAGAAAACAAAAATCAAAGAATTAATTGCTCATCTGAAGGAACTAGAGAAAGAACAGCAAACTAACCCCAATGCAAACAGAAGGAAATAAATAGTAAAGATTAGATCAGAAAGAAATGAAATTGAGAACATGAGAACAGAGAAAATCAATAAAACAAGAAGCTGATTCTTCAAGAAAATCGATATAATCAATGGACCCTTAGCTAGGATGATAAGGAAGAAAAGAGAGGATGCAAATAAATAAAGTTAGAAATGGGAGAGGAAACATAAATTCTGACCCCTCAGAAATAGAGGAGATAAGAAAGGATACTATAAACAGACATATGCTAGCAAACTAGATAACTTAGACAAAATGGACAACTCCCTAGAAAAACATGAATAAAGAATAATAACTCAAATGCAGGAAAAGCTGTTTATGGATATTTTCCATTGCCTGATTTTGGAGTGATTCCTGCCCTACCACCACAGGAATCATAGCCAGGTTCCTTGAAACAAAGGATTAACAGTTTCAAGATCAAGACCTAAGAGTTCCACATATAGAAAACTTACATGCTACCATATAATAGACTTATTGTACTAAACAAGCTAACACACTTACATAATACAATATAGTAGCAGTTTCATTTATAGACTACAGATTAGTATTGTTATTTTTACTATGATTAAATAGAATAAGGCACTAAGAAACATCGAGGGAATTCTGGATCCCACCTTGCAGAAGCAATTAGGGTCTAAGTTTACTTCTGCTAAAGCTTTCAACCAAATCATGCTCATAAAAAGGTTTTCTATATGCTGAACTATTTATGTTTAAAATTGCAAATGAAACTACTTCTGATGTTACTTCAATTCGGCTGAAGAAACTTAGATGCTATGAATCTGGATGTTTTTAAGATGCATCTATTAATATAAGTCCATGATTTTCATGCATTTAAAAATGCCAGCACTTCGAAATTAAATTTATTAAAGTCCTGTAGGAAATAATTTAAAACAAAACAAAAAACAAAATACAATGACTCGTGGGCAATGGTGGTGCAGTGGCAGAGTTCTCACCTGCCATGCCGGAGACCTGGGTTTGATTCCAGGTGCCTGCCCATGCAAAACAAAACAAAACAAAAACCAAGCTAAAAGAAAAATGACTCAAGAAGGAATAGAAGACCTAAACAAACAAATTCCAAGGAAAAACATTGAATTATTCTTCAAAAACTCCCAAGAAAGAAATGTCCAGGACCAGAATTCACATATGTGAATTCTACCAAACATACAAGAATGAATTATTACCAATCATGCTCAAACTCTTCAAACAATTTAAACATGAGGGTAAGTTACCCAATTCATTCTATGAAACCAATATCATCCTAATATCAAAACCAGACAAAGATACTATGAGAAAAGAAAATTACTGACCAATCTCTTTAATGAATATAGATGCAGAAATCCTCACCGAAACACTTACAATTCGAATCCAGCAGCACATTAAAAGAATTATACACCATGACCAACTGAGTTTTATTCAAGGTATACAAGGATGATTCATGCAAGAAAATCAATTAATGTAGCACACCACATCAATAAATTAAGGAGGAAAGACCACATGATCATCTCGATTGATGGAGAAAAGCCATTTGACAAAATTCAGCCTTATTTTTTTTATGAAAACACTTCAAAGGATAGGAATAGAAGGGAACTTCTTTAACATAATAAAGGGAATATATGAAAAAAATCAGCTAAAATCATTCTTAACAGGGGAAAGACAGAAAGCTTTCCCTCCAAGGTCAGGAACAAGACAAGGATACCCGTTGTCATCATTGTTATTCAACATTGTGCTGGAAGTACCACCTAGAACATTTAGGCAAGAACAAGAAATAAAAGGTATCCAAATTGGAAAGACAGAAGTAAAATTATCACTGTTTCCAATGACATGATCCTATAGGTAGAAAATCATGAAAAATCTATAGTAAAGCTATTAGAGCTAAAAACCAAGTGCAGCAAAGTGGCAGTATACAGGTTCAACACGCAAAAATCAGTAGCGCTTTTGTATACCAACAATGAGCAAACTGATGAGGAACTCAAGAAAAATTTCCATTTATAATAACAACCAAAAGAATCAAATATTTAGGAATAAATTTATCCAAGCACACAAAAGACCTATATAGAGAAAACTATAAAACATTAGTAAACGAGGTGAAGGAAGGCCTAAATAAATGGAAGGACATACCCTGTTCATGGATGAGAAGACTAAATATAGTTAAGATGTCAATTTTACCCAATTTGATTTATAGATTCATTGCAATACCAATTAAAATCCCAACAACTTGCTTGGCAGAAATGGAAAAAACAATAATCAAATTTATTTGGAAAGGTAGCATGCTCCAAATAGTCAAAAATATCTTGAAGAAAAGAATGAAGCAGGAGGTCTCACCCTACCCGACTTTAAAGCATATTACAAAGCACAGTGGTCAAAACAGCATGGTGCTGGCTCAAAGACAGAGGAACTCACAATGGAATCTAATTGAATGCTCAGAAGTAGACCTTCTCATCTATGGTCAATTATCTTCTATAAGGTGTTCAAGTCGAATCAACTAGTACAGTGATGCCACTTCAACAAATGGTGCTTTGAGAGCTAGATATCCATATCCAAAAGAATGAAAGAGGACTCCTATCTCACACCTTATACAAAAATTAACTCAAAATGGATCAAAGAACTAAACATTAGAGCTAAGACCATAAAACGTTTAGAAGAAAATGTAGGGAAACATCTTAAGAATCTTGTGATATCAGGTGGTGTCCTAGACCTTACACCCAAAGCACAAGCAATGAAAGAAGAAATAGATAAATGGGAATGCCTCAAAGTTGAATGCTTTTCTGCATGAAAGTACTTTGTTAGAAAGTAAAAAAGGCAGCCTATACAATGGGAGACAATATTTGGAAACCACATATCAGATAAAGTTTTAATATCCAGAATATATGAAGAGATGCTACAACTCAACAACAGAATGAGAAACAGCCCAATTAAAAAAGGGGAAAAAGATATGGACAGACACTTTCCTGAAGAATAACTACAAATGGCTCAAAAACATATGAAAAGATGCTCAACTTCACTAGAAACTTGAGAAATTCAAATCAAACCACAATGAGATATTATCTCACACCTACTTGATGGTCGTTATTAAAAAAAATGAAAACTACACATGCTGGAGAGGATGTGGAGAAATAGGTACACTCATTCACTGTAGGTAAGAATGTACAATGATGCAGGTGCTCTGGAAGGCAGTTTGGTGGCTCCTCAGGTAGCTAAATACAGAATTATAAGATCCAGCAATCCCTTTACTAGATGCTTATCCAGAGGAGCTGGAAGTAAGAACATGAACAAACATTTGCACACCGAGGCTTATAGCGGCGTTATTCACAATTTCCTAGAAATAGGAATATCCCAAATATCCATCAATGGATGAGCAGATAAACAAACTGTGGTTTATACATTCAATGGAATATTATGCAGCTGTAAGACAGAATAAATTATTGAAGCATGCAACAACATGGATGAACCCTGTGGACATTATGTTTAGCGAAATAAGCCATAAACAAAAGGACAAATACTTTATGATTTCACTAATATGAACTAACTATAATGAGCAAATTATAAGAGTTAAAATTGAGAACACAGGTTATCAGGAGATAGAAAAATGGTAGAGTGTGGACACTCAGGATTGATTGCAAGGATCCAGAAATTGATAGCACAGTACTATGTGATGATTGCACAATATTGTAAGTATAATTAATAAAGCTGGAGGTGAGTATAACTGAAAGAGGAGAGCTTAGATGTGTGTATGACCCTTGAAGGAAAGATAGAGGATATAAACTGGAACTGTAAAACATAGTGAAACCTAGAGTGGACAGTGTTGGTGATTAAGTGTACAAATATAAGAAAGTTTTACTTGAGAGAGAACAATTGAATGTCACCATAGTATGGTGTTAAAAATGGGATGGTATATGGAAAAATACAGTTAATGCAAACCAGGGTCTATGGCTAAGAGTAACACTGTAGTGTTCTTTCATTAATTGAAGCAAGGGCAATATACCAAAACTAAATGTCAATAAAAGGGGGATATAAGGTGGGGTATGGGATTCTTGTTGTTTTTTCCTCTTTTTCTTTCTTTTCTCCTCTTCTCTTTTTTGGGGAAGAAATGGAAATGTTCTCATATAGATTGTGATGGTGAATGCATAACTATATGACTATACTGGGAACCATTGATTGAACAATAAGGGTAGATTCTTTGGTGTGTGAGTAAAACTGTTTAAAAATAAACAGAAGAATACAAGTGCTCGAGAAGATGTAAAGAGAAAGATATACCTATTCACTGTTTGCAGGGAAGTAGAATGGTGCAGCCTCTCTGGAGGGCAGTGCACTTGTGGTTCCACAGGAGGCTCAGTATGGGGTTGCCACATGATTCTGCAACCCTGTTTTTAGGTATATACTTTGAAAATGAAAGGAGGAACACGAGTAGGCATTTGCACAATGGTGTTTATGGTGACATTATTCATGATTTGCAATAGATGGAGCTCACCTAAGGGTACATTGGCTGATGAATGGAAGGGTGAAATATACTGTATACATAATGACAGTATATTGAGTGGTTGCAAGAAGGAATGAAGTCCTGTGGCATGCAACTAGATCAACCTTGAGGACATTATGTTGAGTGAAATAAGTCAGAAACAAAAGTAGAAATAATATATGGCCTCACCATTATGAACTAACTATAATGAGCAAACTCTGAGAATTGGATTGGAGTACATAGGTGATCAGGGATACAAAGTGGGCAGAGATTGTTCAATCAATGATTAAGGAGTACAGAATGTTCAAATAAGGCTCATTGTCAAAGTTCCTAGATTGAAAGCAGTCACATCTATTCCTGAGTATTAACAGTTATTTCTAAATTCTGAGATGCTGTGCCTTTTGTGTATAACCTGGTTGTTGCCTGGAAAATTGGATGTCTGTGGGACACTGAGACTCAAAGTTAGAGTTCTGCAACTCTGAAAGTCAGCATTACTCCATACAGCAATGGTTAAAGAAGCTGAAATAGAGAAAAGACTCCAGACTCCAATTAGAGATATGAATGAAATGGACCTGGTTAGGACTAAAGTTAAATCAGAATACACAGAAAAGGATGATATTGTCTATATTTAAAAGTTCAACTTCTATGTGAGATCAAAGAAAGAGATGTGTATTTGGTCCAAAATTTAAATTTTCTGTAGCACTGCATAGTTTAACCTGTTTTTTTTTCAGTTTATTTAAACAACCTAATTGCATGGAGCCTAGAATAGGGAATGAGATTTTATTATTCTGTACAGTTTAATGTAATACCCTGCTACATTCCCTGAGTATTTGGGGGCAGAAAATAAAAACATATTTTCAAAGTCTCCTTGAGGGACTTGGAATATGGTTGGACTTATTAAACTTCCATACCTGAGGAATTCTTGATATTCTCTCAAGCACTGGTGACTCACTATTTAATAACGCAAGCACTCGATCTTGAAGCTTCCCCTTCTGAAATTTATGTCTGCAATGGTGAAACCAGGCCTACATGTAAGTATGTCTAATAGTCACCCCTAGAGTGCTTCTTCTGCTGCTCAGATGTGGACTCTGTCTTTAAGCCAACTCTATGAATAAATTCACAACCTTCCCCCTCTACCTGAGACATGATTCCCAGGTATGGACCTGACCCTGGCATTGTGGGATTGAGAATATGTTCTTGATCAAAAGAGGCAAAAAAATAGAACAAAATAAAGCTTCAGTGACTAAGAGATTTCAAATAGAGCTGAGAGGTCATTCTGGAGTTTATTCTTGTGCAAGCTTTAGTCAAATATTTCAAACTACCATAGGTTGCCATGCCTCAACCAACAGTATTCCTGAAAAACCTGGGGAGTACCCTGGACTCTTTAAAATCTCTATAAAATTTTTTCTTAGCAAGTTTATTTTTTCAGAAACTAATGCCTCCAGATTGATCCGAGGCCACGTAAGTCCTGAAACCCAGAGGTACGAGTCTCTCTAAGAATATCAACCAGTTTCATTCCTCTACTCCATAAGGCCAACACTGTTTTCCAGCATGAAGTAGTTAAAATGTCGTTGCCCATATATCCCTGAAAATTGAGAGAAAGATCAAATGAGAGGGAGGAGGTGTACCTGAGAAATAGGATTTAACAAATGACTGTGACTACTGGCTAATAATATAGATATTTCTTTTCAGTGTCTAGTGTTTTAGAATAGCCAGAAGAAAATACCTGAAGGTGTTGAACTTTAATCCAGTAGCCCTGATTTTTAATAATGATTGCCTAACTATATTGTTAAAAAGTAAATCATTTGCCCATGTTTGTATGGATCTACTTTCTGGATGTTTTGTTTTGTTCCACTGATATAGATAGATGATAGATAAATAGATAGATAGATAGATAGATAGATAGATAGATAGATAGATAGATAGATAGATAGATAGATAGATATAGATTAGATAGATAGATATAGAGATATATAGAGAGATATCTGTCAATACTACACTGTCTTAGTTAACCTACCTCTATTGTAAGCCTTAAAATTGGTGAACTACAATACTAGTGGACAGTAAGTGGGAGAGGTAAGGGGTTTGGGATGTTTGAGGTTTCTTTTTATTTCTTTCTCTGGAGTAATGCAAATGTTCTAAAAATGATCATGGTGATGAATGCACAACAATGTGATAATATTGTGAATCATTGTTTACTTTGGATGGATTGTATAGTGTGAAAATATCTCAATAAAATTACATTAAAATTTAATAAGTTAAGTCATTATAATAAGAAAGTTTGACTGTTTTGTTTTTATTTAAAACTCCCTGTGAAGTTCAGAATTGCCAATCCCCATGGTTATGTGAGCCAATCGCTATAATCTCATAGTATTTACATATATATATATGTCTCCTGTCAGTTTCTCTGGAGAATCCGTACATACATCAGATCAAGTGGTTATTCTATTTTAACCTTCAGAGGAACTGCCAACCTACTGCCCCCTGTGGCTGCACAATTTTACATGCCCACCAACAATGCAAAAGTGTTCTGATTTCTCCACATTCTCACCAACACTTACTTTTTGTTTTTTTAATAATAATCACCTTCTGGTGATGTTTCTTTTAGTGGTGGGAAATTATTGCCAAATCTAGGTCATGAAGGTTTTCTCCTATGTTTTCTTCTGAGTTTTATGGTTTTAGCTCTCATGTTTAGTTCCTTGATCCATATTGTGTTAGTTTTTGTATGTGGTATGAGGGAGAACTTCATTCTTTTGCATATGGATGTCCAGTTTTCTCACCACTATTTGTTGAAGAAACAGTTCTTTCCCCATTGAATAGTCTTAGGATCCTTGTTGAAAATCAATTGTTCTTAAACATGCTGATTCATTTCTGGACTCACTATTTTATTCCATTGGTCTACATATCTGTCTTTATGCTAGTTCCACAGTTTTGATTACTGCAGATTGGTAGTAAGTTTTGAAATTGATAAGTGTGAGATTTCCACCATTTTTCTTCTTCAAGATTGATTTATTTATCCGGGCCCCTCTCAAATTCCATATGAATTTCAAGGTCAGCTTCTCCATTTTGGCAAATAAAAAAGGGTGCTGGTATTTTGATAGCATTTGTATTAAATCTGAGATTGCTTTAAGTAGTATTGCCATCTTAACAATATTATCTTCCAATCCATGAACACAATATCTTGCTATTTATTTGTCTTCTTTAATTTCTTTCAACAGTGTTTTGTGGTCTTCTGTATACAAGTCTATTACTTCATTAGTTGAATTTATTCCTAGATACTTTATTCTTTTAGATGTTATTGTAAATGGAATTAATTTTTTAATTTTCATTTTGGATCATTCATTGCTAGTGTATGTAAACACAGCTGATTTTTATTTGTTAATTTTGTAACCTTCAGCTTTGCTAAATTTATTTATTATCACTACTGTTTTGCTTGTGGATTCTTTGGGATTTTGTATAAAGGATCATACCATCTGAAATTATAGAGTTTTACTTTTTCTTTTCAATTTGCATGCTCTCTCTCTCTCTCTCTCTTCCTCTCTCTATTTTTTTTTCTTAATTATCTGGCTAGAATTTCCTATATGATTTTGAACAGTAATGGTAGAAGTGGGCATCCTTGTCTTGTTCCTGGATATCCTATATTATTAAGTATCTGTTCGTATATTTTGCCTACTTTTCTATTGTGTTGTCTGGCCTTTTCTTATTGTTCTATGAGATTTCTTTGTGTATTCTAGAAATGAATTCTTTCTTGAATATGCTCTGTGATTTGCCTTTTCTCTCTCTTTAATGCTAACTTTTGAAAAACACAGTATCTCTATTTTAGTGAGTTCAATTTATGAGACATTTCAATTATATTTAGTGTTTTTGTGTGTGTGTCAAGTTTAAGAAATCTTTGCCTACCTTAGTATCATGAAGCTATTCCTCTGCTAGGTCTTCTAGAATCTGTATTATCTCAAGTTCATGTGTAGGTCTATAATATATCTGGAACTGATTTGGTGTTCAGTGTTAGGGGTCAAGAATCCTTTTATTTCAATATGGATATACAATTGATCCAGTACCAATTTTTTAAAAGACCATTCTTTCCACATTGTGCTGCAGATAGATTTGACTCTGTTCTGTTCCATTAGTCTATTTGTGTATGCTTGTCCCAAAAACATAACATCTAAATTAGTTTAGCTATATAATGCGACTTGATATCTGGTAGTTATGTTCTCCAACCTTATTTTACTTTGTCACTGTCTTTGCTATTCTAGGCCAATCTTTGCCTTTCCATATAAGTTCCAAAATGAATTTGTCAAGGTCCACACACATATGAACACAAATACTGATGGAGTTCTCATTAAACTCATATTGACTGTTTATAACAATTTAGGCAGAAGTGCCATCTTTAAATTATTAAGTATTCCCATAAATTAACATGGCATATCCATTCATTTAGCTTTTTTATATTTTGTTCATGGTAATGTTTTGTATGTAAAGGTCTTGTCATCTTTGTTTAGGATAATTCCTAGATACTTGTTTTTTTGCATTTCTATTGAAAATGAAATCTGTTTTTAAAAAATGTTTTTAATTTTATATTGCTAGTATATGGAAATACAATTGAAATTTGCATATTTACTCCATATCCAGAGACATTCCTAAATTTATTTATTAATTCTAACCTTTTATCTGTACATTATTTTGGAATTTCTATGTACACAATCATATTATCTGAAATCTTATTTCTTCCTTTGCAATTCATTCTTACTTTATCTTATTTTAGTTTTATATGGCTTATTGCTACTTGAAGTAGTTATCAAGAGAGGATGGTATAAAAATTTTAGAAGAAAATGTAGGGAAATATATTAAAGATCTGGTGGTAAAAGGTGGTTTCCTAGACCTTACACCCAAAGTGCAAGAAATGAAGGAAGAAATAAATAAATGGGTTCTCCTCAAAATGGAATACTTTTATACATCAAAAAACTTTATCAGGAAAGTAAAAAGGCAGCCAACTCAATGGGAGATAATATTTGGAAACCAAATATCGAGTAAGGGTTTAATATCCAGAATACATAAAGAGATATTAAAACTCAACTGGAAAAAGACAACCCAATTTTTAAAAGGGCAAATAACATGGATAGACACTTTTCCAAAGAGGAAATACAAATAGCTCAAAAGCACATGAAAAGATGCTCAACTTCACTAGCTATGAAGGAAATGCATTTCAAAACCACAATGACATATCATCACACGTGTACTAGACAGCCATTACTAAAAAAACAGAAACTACAAGTTCTGGAGAGTATATGGAGAAATAGGTACACTTATTCACTGTTGGATGGAATGTAGAATGGTGCAGCTTCTCTGGAAAACAGTTTGGCCATTCCTCAGGAAGCTAAGTATAGAATTGCCATATCATACAGCAATCCCATTACTAGGTATATAATCAGAAGAACTGAAAGTAGGGAAGGAAAACACATCTACACACAAATGTTTATAGCAGCATTATTCATTATTGCCAATAGATGGAAATAGCCCAAATGTTATCAACTGACAAATAGATTAAAAAACTGTGGTATAAACATATGATGGAATATTATGCAGCTGTTTAATGGAATGAAGTAATAATGCATGCAACAACATGGATGAACCTTGAGGACATTATGTTGAATGAAATAAGCAAGAACCTAAAGGACAAATACTGTGTGGTCTCACTAATATAAACTAACTATAATGAACAAACTCTGAGAGTTAAAGTTGATAATAGGTTATCAGAAGATAGAAAGAGGGTAGGTATTGGGCATTTGGTGCTTAAAGAATACAAAAATGTTTAACAATGTTGATGGTAAGGATTAAGAAATGGATAACACAATATTGTGTGAATGGTGGCACAATATTGTAAGTATAATAAACAAAGCTGAGTGTGAGTATGATTGAAAAAGGAAGGCTGGGCACATGTATGGCACCAGAAAGTAAGATAGCGGATAAAAACTGGGAGTGTATAATGTAATGAAATCTAGAGTGGACGATTATAGTGATTAAATGTACAAAGACAAGAAAGATTTTACATAAGCAAGAACAAGTAGATGTTACCATTGAAGGTGTTTAAAATGGGATAGTAAATGGAAAAAGTACAATTAATACAAACTTGAGTCTATAGTTAACAGTAACACTGTAATATTCTTTCACTAATTGTAACTAAAGCAATATACCATAGCTAAATGTCAATAAAAGGGAGATTTAAGGGAAGAGTATGGTATTTTTTTCTTTATTTCTTTTCCAGTCTTTTTTTTCTTTCTTCTTTTTTTGTGGAAGTAATGGAAATGTTCTCATATAGATTGTAATGGTGAGTGTGTAACTGTGATTGTAAAAAAAAAAGCCATTCATTGTTCACTTAGGATGAATTGCATGCTGTATGGAATAGAAGTGTTTAAAAAAAACAGAAAGATAAGATGCTGGAAAAGATGTGTAGAGAGAGATGTACTTATTCACTGTTGAAAAGGTAGTAGAATGGGGCAGCCCCTCTGAAAGGCAGTGTGGCAGTTCCACAGGAGGCTAAATATAGGATTTCTATATGATCCTGCAATCCAGTTACTAGGTACATACTCGGAATGACTTTGAAAGCAGGAACATGAATAGACATTTGCACAGTGCTTATGGTGGCATTATTCATGATTGCCAATGGTTGGAGGTGGCCCAAGGGTACGTTGGTTGATGAGTGGAAGGGCAAACTATCATGTATACATGTGATGGAATGTTTTGTGCCTACAGAAAGGAATGAACTTGTCAGGCATGCAACAAGGTGAATGAACCTTGAGGACATTATGTTGAGTGAAATAGGCCAGATATAAAAGGACGAATATTGTATGGTCTCACCAATATGAACCAACAATAATGGGCAAACTCTGAGAATTAAATGCGAGCATAGAGCAATCAGGAGATAGAAAGTGGGAAGAGATTGGGCAATGATTAAGGAGAACAGAATGTTCAATAAGTCTCATTGTAAGGGCTCATAGCTGGTAAACTCTTCCTGCAGTCACATCTATTCCTGAGTTTTAACTGTTATTTCTAAATTCTGAAATGCTGTGCTCTTTGTATATAACCTGGAAGTTCCCTGAAACTTTGAATATCTGTGTGACATCTGGGACTCGTAGTTAGAGTTCTGCGACTCTGAAATCCAGCATTACTCCATACTGCAACTGTTAAAGAAGTTGAAAAAGAGATCAACCTTCAAATAGAGATATAATTGAAGCTGAGCTGGTTACTTTCAGACTAATGTAAATCAAAATACAGGGTGAAGGATGATACTGTCTGCATTTTCAAATTTCAACTTCTGCATGAGACCAAAGGAAGAGATGTTCATTTGGTCCAAAATTTAAATTTTCTGTAGCACACTGCTTAATTTAACCTGTCTGGTCGGTTTACTTAAACAATGTAGAGTAAGGAATGAGATCTTGTTATTCTGTACAGGTTATTATAATACCCTGATGGATTCCAGAGTATTTGGGGCAGAAAATTTAAAAGTATTTGCAAAACCCCTTGAGGGACTGGAGAAAAAATTTGAAACTATTAATCTTCCCCACCTGTGGAATATCTGATATTCTCTAGCATTAAGGAGTCCCAATTTAATAAGCCAAGCCCTCAATATTGAGGCTTGCCCTTATGAAATTTATTTCTGTAATGGTGATGCTAAGCCTACTTATAACTTTGGCTAGTAGTCATCCTTAGTGAACGTCTTTTGTTGCTCAGATGTGGCCTCTCTCTGTAAGCCAAACTATGCAAATAAACTTACTACCCTCCCCCCTACACTGAGTAGGACTCTCAGGGTTATAAATCTCCCTGACAATGTGGAACATGTCTCCCAGGGATGAGCTGGCCCTGGCATTGAAGGATCAACAATGCCTTCTTGAGCAAAAGGGGGAAGAGAAATGAAACAACATAAAGTTGCAGAGGCTAAGAAATTTCAAATAGAGTCAAGAAGTTATTCAGGAGGTTACTGTTAGGCAAGCTTCAGCCAGGTATTGCAAATTGCCACAGTATGTCAAGCCCCAACCAATGGTATTCTGACAACCCTAAAGAATATCCTGGACTCTATCTAAGACTCTGTAAAAGTTTCACCTATTAAGTTTATTTTTATGGAAACTTAATGTCTCTCAATGGCTCCTATGCCTGATAAGCCTTGCAACCCAGATGTACCAGTCTCTCCAGGAATATCAACCAGTTTCCTTCCTCTTCCCCATAATGTCAACACATCTTTTCAGCACAAAGAAGTAAGAATGGTCATTGCCCCGATATCCATGAAGAGCATGAACAAATGAAAGGGAGGAGTTGTCCCTGAGAAGTTAAGATTTAAGGAATGATTTTGACTACTGATTCATTATTTAGATATTTCTTTTTTGTCTTTAGTGTATTAGAATAGCCAGAAGACAAATTTTGATCGATATTTTAAAAGAAACTCTTTTAGAGAAAGTTCTGCTTTTGCAGAAACTAGAATTTCTGCTTTCTTCCATCATGTTCTAACAAATACAGATAGCAGTGATCCAGTGGCTGGCAATCTACTCTCTGAGAGGAATAGGAGTGGTTTTACTTTGCTTTCTTGAGCAACATAAGCAATGTCTCCTTCTAGCCTAATGTTAAAGATGATAAAATTATCTTTTAAATTCCTAATTTGGTTCATTGCACTGCGTTTTGATTGCCTAACCCTTCAAAACTGTTCTTACTTCACAGTGTTGCCTCAACATGTCATAGGACTTCACAGCTTTGACATAAGTAGTAGTGAATGAGTTTGAGACCAATTCACAGAACCGACAATCTTTCCATCTTAGGCCGTAGTCCTCATTCTTTGCTTTATAATAAGAAGTTATAAGTGTGGCTGGAATTGCAACTTTCCCTATGGCATTATTTTCCTTATATCAGCTATTAAAAAGGATTGACGCTGTTATTTTACTATAAAATAATGAGATGAGTTTTTTTTGGAAGAGCTCCAAAATTACATGTTAAAAATGAGTGTTGTTTTTCAAAGAAGACCCTATTTTAAAACTATGCAAATGGTGCTGCCACTAAAGCAATGATTCTTATCCTTTGAGAATATGATGAAAGCCTTTTACCTTTTCCATGAAAAGAATATTCATGCTCACTCATGAACCCCTACAAATTCAATTTCAGGGGACCCATGTACACCCCTTCCCCAAGTCCCTGAACCCCAATCTACAGAACCTCTGAATGTCAGTAGACCCCGATTAAGACCCTCTGCCCCATCACTGCCCCCTCTCCCTCCCAGTTGTAGGCAGGAAAATTACCCTTAAAGTTGTACACATCCTAATCCCCAGAGACTCTAAAGATGTTACATGGCAAAAAAAAAATAAAAAGATGTTACATGGCAACAGGGAATTAAGTTTACAGATGCGATGAACTCACCTTGATGAACTGACCTTGAGATAGGAAGTTTATCTTGGATTGTCTGGATGGGCCCTGTCTAATTTCAAAAGGCCTTAAAAGTGGAGACCCTTTCCTGTCTGTGGTCAGAGGGTAATGTGACTATGGAAATAAGATCAGAGAGATGCCACATTTCTGGCTTCTCAAGGAGACCATGAGTCCAGGAATGTGGGCAGCCTCTAGGAGCTGTAAAAGCACAGAAATTATTTTCCTTTAGAGCCTCCAGAAAGGAACACAGCCCTACCAACACCTGGATTGTGGCCCAGAGAGACCCATGTTTGACTACTAACTTCCAGACTATAAGATAATAAATGTGTGTAGTTTTCAGCCACTGAATTTGTGGTCATTTTTTATGGCAGCCATAGAAAACTATTACACTACCTCCTGCACCATATGTACTTTATCTGTTAAACCTTCAGGGCTTTCATTCAGAATAAGCCTAGACATGGACATCGATTCTTAAAAGTCTTGTTAATATAACCAGGCTAAGTGCAAATTTTTGTTTCACAGTCTTGTCCCAGTAAAGCATTAAAGTTCCTATTAAAATGGAAATCTGAAACTGTGTAGATTTTTTTAAAAATGAAAGATAGGATATTGAGACCATGTGAGAGAAGAATATGGTTTTCCCCACTTATTACTTTCTAAAATAATTGAGCTTGGAAATGTGGAATACTTAGCAAAAATGAAAGATCTATATGTCTGATAGCTGTGATTGGAAAAGTTGAATTTTCCAGAAAAAAAAGATAGCCAGAAGTAAATACTTGAAATTGTTGAGCTGCAATACAGTAGCCTTGATCTTTGATAATGATTATATAACTTTATAGCTTTGTATAAATAAAAGTGATTGTAAAAACTTTGTGATTGACACACCCTTTATCCAGTGTATGGGTAGGTGAGTAATAAAATAAAGACATGCATAAAAAATAATAATAATGAGGAGGGAATATGGGGGGAAGCATCCCTACATAAACTATGGACAATAGTTAATAGTACTACTTTTATAATCTTTTATCAATCGTAACATGTAACTTCTGTTTAAAAAATAGAATTTAAAAAAAGATGTTGTTATCAATTGTAACAAGTTTTCCTCACCAATGCAAGTGTTGGTGGTGGAGAGGTGGATGGGAATCCTGTATCTGATACATGATTGTTCTGTAAACCCACAACTTCTCTAATAAAAAATCTTTAAGGAAAAAAGAGAGACTGGCAGGAGAGAAAGAGTAAGAATCCAATAAAAATAAATGAGCAAAGGGCAGACCATGGTGACTCAGCAGGCAGAATTCCTGCCTGCCATACCAGAGACTAGGGTTTGATTTCTGGTGCCTCCCCAGGCAAAAAATAAATAAGAGAAAATATTATGGTTTGAAAAATCATCAGAAGTCAAATACAAATGACCATTAAGCAAATGAAAATCACTTAACTTCAGTTATAAGAAGTACGAATCAAAATCACAATATGATATCATTTTTCACCCATCAGATTGGCAAAGACCAAAAGTTTGATAACAAAGTTTAGTAAAACAATCTATACAGTACTGATGGCTGTGTAAATTGTTGTTAATATGCATATTCTAAGACCTAGCAATTACACTCCTATGTATTTATCCACTGTCTCTACTCTTGTATATATGTGAAATAACGTGTGTATAAAGCTTTTCGTTGCAGCATTGTATATAATAGAAAAAGTCTGGAAACAACCTAAATGTTTATTAATAGGGGACTTGTTCAATAAATTATGATATAGCTGTACCATGGAATACTGTGCAGCTGTTAGAAAAAGTGAGGCAACTATGTATATACTGATATCAAGGTATAGTGCAGTGAGTATAATTTGGTTCCTTTTGTATGAATAAAAGAATATGTAAACATATTTAGTTCTATACCTGTTTTAGCATGCAAAATAATGCCACATACACACACACAAAAAAGTCCATTTCCTTTTCTTTCATGGTAAACTTTGATGTACAAAAGTTTTTAATTTATGTTACCATGAAAGAAAAAGAAAACCTAAAGAATAGGAGAAAACATTTGGAAATCACATATCTGATAATGGTTGAAAATTTAGAATATATAAAGAAATCATACAACTCAACATAAAAAGACAAACTATTCCATTAAAAAATGGGTAAAAGACTTGACTAGATGTGTCTCAAAAAAAAGATGTACAACTGGCTAAAAAAGACATGAAAAGGTGCATATCATCGTTAGTCATTAGAGAAATGCAAATTAAAACCTCAATGATACACCATTTCATATCGACTGTAATGACTACTATTAAAAAGTAATAGGTCATCATGGTGACACACACAGCAACTGAAAGCCTCTCCCCAGAGATTCAGTGCAAAAAAGGAAAATTCTCACTTGTTCAGAATTCTGGAAGAAGGTATAGACTGGAGAAGGGTCCCACCAGTGCTGAATCAAAGAGAAAATTCTCAGGTAGGCCACTTCCATTCTAGACCAGTCAGTCCTCCCCAGCCACCCCCACGCAGTCCCACATAGGACTGGAAGTGCACAGAGGCAGCAGATAGGATCCTTCCCACCTTCCCCCAGGGACACAGACTATAAAACCTCTCATGACAGTGAGATAGATGCCCACCTACATCCAGACACAGAGGCCCAAGCCCACTAAGGACCAACAGCAATACGTAAGCCATAGGGGAGGGTAGAATACAAAAGGGCAGCAAGGAAGATTTTCCAAAATGGAGGAATAGAGAGGGAACTGCAAAATCTTCCCTAAAAGCAGCAAAGTAGCTGGCAGAAGCACCCAAGTGAGATGTCTGGGGACCTGGGGAACAAGGGTGGATATTCCAAGACCCGAGTCAGTGAAGGGCAAAGAGTCTGAGAAAACATGGACAGACATTGGGTTTCCAGCCCTGGGTACTGGTGCCTTTCCCCACCCTTGAGGGAAACAGCAGCCAGAGACCCAATCCTTGCTTAGGGGAACAGTGGCAGGGACACAGCCCACATTGAGCCAGATTTTGACAGAAAAGAAGAAAAAAAAAGTCCATTTCCTAGTCTCTGGAATCTGTGAATACGTTATATTACATGGCAAAGAGAAGTTAAAATTGCAGACGGAATTAAGGTTGCTAATCAGCTGACCTTAAGATGGGGAGAGTATCCTGGATTGTCAAGATGTACCCAATATAACCACAAGAGTCTTAAAAATGGAAGAAGAAGATGTGAGTATGGAATACAGAACCAGATAGACGGCATCATGAGAAAGACTTGGACTAGTATTGTTGGCTTTGAAGATGTAGTAAAGGGGCCATAAGCTAAGGAGAACAGGTGGCCTCTAAAAGCTGGAAAAGGCAAAGAAACGAATTCTCCCCTAGAGTCTCCAGAAATGAGTGCAGGTCTGCCAACACATTAATTTTATCCCAGTAAGACCCATTTCAGAATTCTGACCCTCAAAACTGTAAGACAATAAATTTGTGTTGTGTTAAGCCACTAAGTTTGTGCTCATTTGTTACAACAACAATAGAAAACCTGTATAAATTCATAAAAAATGGGAGAGGAGAGTAAGAGAGAGACTTATTTTCAGTGCATAGCCTATAAAAAGAGAAAGAATATATAGTAAGGTATCAGCATTCATTCCAGAACTGAAAATCAATATCAAACATGGGCAGTTAGCAGAGCTGGTCCTAGAGATTCACATTAAAGGATACAGGAGGTAGACTCCTACTTTTTAAAAGTTTATAGGCATGAAACCAAGTAAGGAACCAGAAGTAATATCTAAGATTCAATGATATATATAGGATGTCAGGTATGGGTCACTGGGTGAATTTCACTAAACAGTTTGTCTGATGATGAGGCCAATTCAGATGCACATGAAGGCTCTGACCCCAGAAGTAGGTTTAAAAGAAAAAGACGCTTTAGAACTGTTAAATATATAAATAAAATGAATAAAGTTTTTAAAAAAAAGCAAAGAAGTAAATACTTTAGAACTGTAAAATATATAAATAAAATGAATAAAGTTTAAGAAAAAAAGAAAAAGAAAAAGATGAAAAAAAGAAAGAAAGAAAGAAAAAAAGAGAGAATGACCCATTTTTCATAAATACAAAAGTAATTTATGCGAGTAGTTCAGTGGTTAAAATGCCCGCCTTTCATGCAGGAGATCCAGGTTCAATTTTCAGACCATGCACCGCCCCCCTCCACCACAAAAAAGTAATTTATGGCCATTGCAGAAATGGAGGGTGAGTAAAACAGAAAGTTATATAAAAAAAAAGTCATCCATGATCACACTACTCGCAAAGAATATATATATTCTGGATTTCTAGCAATTGTTTTTAACACAAGTGAAATAATAATTACGTATCTTGCTCTTTTCTCTTGATAGAATATTAAAAACATTTCCCATGTCATAAAAATTATTCCCTAATATTTTTTTCTAATGAAACATTAAAATATCCCATTATAGGTATAAGGACAGGTACTGTGTCTTATTTAAATTTTTTTAATCCCTTTACCTAGCATACAGTATGCACTTAAAACATTTTTGGAAAACACTTCAAAAGATAGGAATACAAGGGAACTTCCTTAAAATGATAGAGGGAATATATGAAAAACCCACAGCTAATATCATCCTCAATGGGGAAAAATTGAAAACTTTCCCCCTAAGATCAGGAACAAGACAAGGATGTCCACTATCACCACTATTATTCAACATTGTGTTGGAAGTTCTAGCCAGAGCAATTAGGCAAGAAAAAGAAATACAAGGCATCAAAATTGGAAAGGAAGAAGTAAAACTATCACTGTTTGCAGACGATATGATACTATATGTAGAAAACCCAGAAAAATCCACAACAAAATTACTAGAGCTAATAAATGAGTACAGCAAAGTAGCAGGCTACAAGATCAACATTCAAAAATCTGTAGCTTTTCTATACACTAGTAATGAACAAGCTGAGGCGGAAATCAAGAAACCAATCCCATTTACAATCGCAACTAAAAGAATAAAATACCTAGGAATAAATTTAACCAAAGAGACAAAAAACCTATATAAAGAAAACTACAAAAAACTGTTAAAAGAAATCACAGAAGACCTAAATAGATGGAAGGGCATACCGTGTTCATGGATTGGAAGACTAAATATAGTCAAGATGTCAATCCTACCTAAATTGATTTACAGATTCAATGCAATACCAATCAAAATCCCAACAACTTATTTTTCAGAAATAGAAAAACCAATAAGCAAATTTATCTGGAAGGGCAGGGTGCCCCGAATTGCTAAAAACATCTTGAGGAAAAAAAACGAAGCTGGAGGTCTCGCGCTGCCTGACTTTAAGGCATATTATGAAGCCACAGTGGTCAAAACAGCATGGTATTGGCATAAAGATAGATATATCGACCAATGGAATCGAATAGAGTGCTCAGATATAGACCCTCTCATCTATGGACATTTGATCTTTGATAAGGCAGTCAAGCCAACTCACCTGGGACAGAGCAGTCTCTTCAATAAATGGTGCCTAGAGAACTGGATATCCATATGCAAAAGAATGAAAGAAGACCCATCTCTCACACCCTATACAAAAGTTAACTCAAAATGGATCAAAGATCTAAACATTAGGTCTAAGACCATAAAACAGTTAGAGGAAAATGTTGGGAGATATCTTATGGATCTTACAACTGGAGGTGATTTTATGGACCTTAAACCTAAAGCAAGAACACTGAAGAAGGAAATAAATAAATGGGAGCTCCTCAAAATTAAACACTTTTGTGCATCAAAGAACTTCATCAAGAAAGTAGAAAGACAGCCTACACAATGGGAGACAATATTTGGAAACGACATATCAGATAAAGGTCTAGTATCCAGAATTTATAAAGAGATTGTTCAACTCAACAACAAAAAGACAGCCAACCCAATTACAAAATGGGAAAAAGACTTAAACAGACACCTACCAGAAGAAGAAATACGGATGGCCAAGAGGCACATGAAGAGATGCTCAATGTCCCTGGCCATTAGAGAAATGCAAATCAAAACCACAATGAGATATCATCTCACACCCACCAGAATGGCCATTATCAACAAAACAGAAAATGACAAGTGCTGGAGAGGATGCGGAGAAAGAGGCACACTTATCCACTGTTGGTGGGAATGTCAAAGGGTGCAACCACTGTGGAAGGCAGTTTGGCGGTTCCTCAAAAAGCTGAATATAGAATTGCCATACGACCCAGCAATACCATTGCTAGGTATCTACTCAAAGGACTTAAGGGCAAAGACACAAACGGACATTTGCACACCAATGTTTATAGCAGCGTTATTTACAATTGCAAAGAGATGGAAACAGCCAAAATCTCCATCAACAGAAGAGTGGCTAAACAAACTGTGGTATATACATACGATGGAATATTATGCAGCTTTAAGACAAGATAAACTTATGAAGCATGTAATAACATGGATGGACCTAGAGAATATTATGCTGAGTGAATCCAGCCAAAAACTAAAGGACAAATACTGTATGGTCCCACTGATGTGAACGGACATTCGAGAATAAACTTGAAATATGTCATTGGTAACAGAGTTCAGCAGGAGTTAGAAACAGGGTAAGACAATGGGTAATTGAAGCTGAAGGGATACAGACTGTGCAACAGGACTAGATACAAAAACTCAAAAATGGACAGCACAATAATACCTAATTGTAAAGTAATCATGTTAAAACACTGAATGAAGCTGCATCTGAGCTATAGGTTTTTGCTTTGTTTTGTTTTGTTTTGTTTTGATTTTACTATTATTACTTTTATTTTTTTCTCTATATTAACATTCTATATCTTTTTCGGTTATGTTGCTAGTTCTTCTAAACCAATGCAAATGTACTAAGAAATGATGATCATGCATCTATGTGATGATGTTAAGAATTAATGATTGCATGTGTAGAATGGTATGATCTCTAAATGTTGGGTTAATTTCTTTTTTTCCGTTAATTAAAAAAAAAAAAAAAGAGAAGGGATAATTGGAGATGAAGGGATACAGACTGTACAACGGGACTGGATATAAAAACTCAGAAATGGACAGCACAATACTACCCAATTGTAATGCAATTATGTTAAAACACTGAATGAAGCTGCATGTGAGGTATAGGTTTTTTGTTTTTGTTTTTTTTGTTTTTTTTTCTTTCTATTATTGTTTTAATTCTTATTCTGTTGTCTTTTTATTTCTTTTTCTAAATCGATGCAAATGTACTAAGAAATGATGAATATGCAACTATGTGATGTTATTAAGAATTACTGATTGTACATGTAGATTGGAATGATTTCTAATTGTTTTGTTAATTCTTTTTTTAATTAAAAAAAAAAAAAAAGGACTTAAGGGCAAAGACACAAACGGACATTTGCACACCAATGTTTATAGCAGCGTTATTTACAATTGCAAAGAGATGGAAACAGCCAAAATCTCCATCAACAGAAGAGTGGCTAAACAAACTGTGGTATATACATACGATGGAATATTATGCAGCTTTAAGACAAGATAAACTTATGAACCATGTAATAACATGGATGGACCTAGAGAATATTATGCTGAGTGAATCCAGCCAAAAACTAAAGGACAAATACTGTATGGTCCCACTGATGTGAACGGACATTCGAGAATAAACTTGAAATATGTCATTGGTAACAGAGTTCAGCAGGAGTTAGAAACAGGGTAAGACAATGGGTAATTGAAGCTGAAGGGATACAGACTGTGCAACAGGACTAGATACAAAAACTCAAAAATGGACAGCACAACAATACCTAATTGTAAAGTAATCATGTTAAAATACTGAATGAAGCTGCATCTGAGCTATAGGGTTTTTTTTGTTTTTGTTTGCTTGTTGGTTTGTTTGTTGTTGTTTTTTACTATTATTACTACTTTTATTTCTTTTCTTTATATTAACATTTTATATCTTTTTCTGTTGTGTTGCTAGTTCCTCTAAACCGATGCAAATGTACTAAGAAACAATGATCATGCATCTATGTGATGATGTTAAGAATTACTGAGTACATATGTAGAATGGTATGATTTCTAAATGTTGTGTTAATTTCTTTTTTTTCTTTCCGTTAATAAAAAAATAAAAAATAAAAAATAAATAAAATAAATAAATAAATAAATAAATAAACATTTTTGGAATGAATGAATTGATTTCTTAACTAGTTGGATATTAAGTTTATTTACAAATTTTATCAAAATAACACTGTGGTGTACATCATTTGGGTTCCCCTATAAATATGTTTGACATCTTTGAAAGATTGCCTTTACCAGGGTCCAAACCTAACCATGACTGCTGTTTGCTGTCTCCCTGAACAGTGGCCCCATACTGTATTAATATGTCTAAGGGACATCACTGTTGAAGTCCTTCCACTCCCTCCTGCTTCAGACAACACAGCTTTAGCATATGGCCCAGCAATCACACTCTTAGACATTCATATCAGAGAAATGAAGTTTATGTTCACAGAAAACCCTGTAAATGAATGCTTATAGCAACTTTATTCATAATAGCACAAATTGAGAAACAACCCAGATGTCCAACCTCCCTCTCCAAAGAATTTTGCTGAATTCTTTTGGAGAATTCAGTTTAACAGTTTACAAATTGTATGATTTCATTTATATAACATTCTTGTAATGAAAAAAAACTTATAGAAACGGAAAACACTATTGTGGTTGCCAGGGGTTAAGAATAGGGTGGGAGGGAAATAGTTGTGACTATCAAAGGTCCTCAGGTGGCATCTTTATTGTTATAGAAATGTTCTGTATCTTGACTGTATCACTGTCAATATCCTGCTTATGATATTGTACTACAGTAGTACATTATGAGAAACTGGGTAAAAGATATACAGAATCTCTCTGTATTATTTATTATAACTGCATGTGCATCTACAATTATTTTGAAATAAAAACCTTAATTTACAATATGGCTTTAGTACTCAGTGGTGTGTTAACTCAATGTTCCCCCAAGATCTAGATTGGGTGTGTGATTCAGGAAATATAAACTCTAAGTGCATTAAAGAGATTTTTTTTTTACAGCCCAAATGTTTAATGCTTAGTGAAGGTACATGTTTGAAGGAAATGAGCGCAAGCATTCTCCAAAGGAGAAGAAGCCCTCTGAGATCAGGATCCTTGCATTATAAGGCCTTCGAGGGACCCTTCCCCTTCTGGTTATGCTAATAAAGGATTGATGAACTGCGCTTTTCATTGGTTCTTTACAGGTGCTGATCTGGAGTGAGGGCTAGGTGTGCAAATGCTCTTGTGGGGCTTAGGGTTACTTGTCCCACCTTTCCTATCTAACTGCCTCATTTCCCTGTCCCTTAATCTTAAGGGGTGCTGAAGTGGGGAGGTCAGTCTTCTGTAACTGCTTCCTGCTGACAGACAGGCATTGTCCCTGCCTATAATGGGAATGGAATTCTCGAGCTATCAGATCTAAGGATTCTTCTGGGAAGGTATGTTTTTGTTCTATTTTCTATCTTTCTTGTTCTGGTGCAATCCCTTGGTTCTCTGTTAATGTCTTATAAGGGAATCTGATCTCTACTATGATTCATGCTTTACTGTTGAGGCAACTTTCTAAGAGAGAGAGAGAGAGAGCAAGACAGAGAAACCCACAAAGCTGAGGAGAAGTAGGGTGGCTAGCCCCAATAAACAGAAAAGGATGGAGCGAAGAATGGTACCTATCCTGGGCGGCAGAAACTTGAATAAATCAAATGGGAGGTTTGGGGACTGTTTGGAAAATCTAGTGGCTTAGTCTCTAAGGGATTTAATATCCTATTGTATCTTTGAGCTCTGATTAACATAAAAACAACAGTCCCTTCCCAGGAGTGCACATGTTCCTCCATGGGCATCTGGGGCTCATAGGTTTTGGAGGACAACACCAGCTAATAAATTTACTTGGGATTGGAAACAGGCTAAAGTGGAGGCTGTTTGTTTGATACTAGTGTATAGTTTGAGAGGAGATTATGTTGGATCCACTCTACATGAGCTGCTCTCCTGCAGCTTTAGTAGTTACAGCTCCCCCAATCTTGATGGTAGCTAGGAGTGGTATTAGGAACAGGACTTCTTTTCAACTCTAGTTTGGGATGACAGATTGGAAAGCTGACAGTGGCAAAGGTTCATTTCCACTCTTAAACTTGAGTACTGGGGCCACGTGTACTGAAGTGCACATCCCTGACCACCATGGGGGTGGGCTAAGGTAAGTTTTATCCTTGCAAGGGAAGGGTACTCCTTGTACTGGCTTTGCTATTATGTACCCCAGAAAAGCCATTTTCTTTTTCGCAATCCATTATTGTGAAGGCAGACCTATGTATGGGACTTTTGATTATATTGTTTCCATGGAGATGTGGCCCATCCAGTAATGGGTAGAACCTTTTGATTAGGTTGTTTTCATGGGGATACATGTCTGCCCATTCAAAACTGGGCCTTAATCTGCTTACTGGAGTCCTTTAAGAGGGAACCATTCTGGAAAAAGCTCAGAACTCACATATACAGAGACCTTTGGAGATGCAGAAAGAAAACAACCCTGGGGAAGCTGTTTGAAACAAGCCAAAGGACCTACAGAGGCTTGCCACATGTCTTCCCAGCTGACAGAGGTGTTCCAGACATCATCAACCTTTCTTGAGTCAAGGTATCTTTTTCTGAATGCCTTAATTTGGACATTTTTATGGCCTTAGAACTGTAAACTTGTAACAATAAATCCCCTTTATAAAAGCCAACCCATTGCATTCTGGCAGCATTAGCAAACTAAACCAGATTTTGGTACCAGAGGAGTGGGGTGCTGCAATTTGTAAATATCAAAAATGCTGGAACACTGTTGTAAATTGTTAATGGGAAGATTCTGGAAGAATTGTGAGGAACATGAAAGGAAAAGACTAGAATGCTTTGAAGAGACTGTTGGTAGAAATGTGGACTCTAAAGATACTACTGATAACACCTTAGACAAAAATGATGCACATGTTATTGCAAACTGGGAGGAAGGCAATCCTTGTTTTAAAGTGGCAGAGAATTTGGCAAAATTGACTACCAATGTTGGATGGAAGCCATGAACTTGGATATTTAGCAGAAAAGATTTCCAAATTAAATTTTGAAAATGCAGCCTGGCTTCTCCTTGCAGCTTATAGTCAAATGCAACAGGAAAGAGATAAGTTGAAAACTGAAATCTTGGGTAAAAAGAAACAAGAAATTGAAGGTCTGGAAAATTCTGGGCTTCCAGAAAAGGAGTCCACAGAGAATAGTGCCCCACATGAGGATTTAACCAAGCATAGAACTAGTCAGCCACATTTCATGAAAAGCCAGAAATGGAAAATGAAAATGGAGTTATCCAGAAAGGATTATGGAAGGTCCTCTTACCTGATGGGTGTGCTCCATATATACTGCATGGAAAATTGACAAGTTTCTTACAAGAGCTGTATAAATGGAACCACTGCCAGTCTAGACTAAAGAGGACAAAAAAGGGATAAATTGAAGGAAAAATTACTTCAAAGGCAGAACCATGGAAGCTAAGGTCTGAAGCCAAGAAATCTTGAGCCAGTAGAGTGGACCTGTCCATCAACTTGGAATGCGTGAGTTTGCCTTGGAGGCAGAGGATGAGTGGAAGAGTGTTGGCCACCTCGGGGCTCAGAGAGGGTGAAGTACATTCTCTGGGGATTTGGAAGAACCTTGCTGCCACTCAAATGTTCTTAGAGGGTTGAGCATGTGACCCAGGGATTGCAGAGAACCTGGATGCTGCCCTGATGCTTGCAGAGGGTGGAGACTAGAAAAAGGTGATCTCAAAGTTCCTCAAGGTTGCAACCCTCACACCAGTGTTTGGAGAGAGCAAGGCCACTGTGTAGTCCCTTGGAAAGAGTGAGACTGCCACCTTCTAATGCCCTGAAGATAAATGACTCTCAGAAGTTGAAATCTAGTGGAGATTATCAGAATTGTTTGGGTCCAGTGACCTCTGTTTTCCTTCCAGTTTCTTCTTCTGGCAATGAGAATATTTATCCTATGACTGTCCTTCCTTTGTTTATTGGTAGCAGACAACTTGTTCTGAGTTTTCACAGGTCCCCAGCCAGAGGAGAATTTTGCCTTAGGATGGACCATGGCTGTAATTAACTTGAATGAGATTTTGTAGTGTTTTTCACTTTGTATTGTATTTGTATTATTTCTGAAAGAGTTTAAGTATTTTTTGATATTGTGATGAGAATGAGTATATTTTGCACTTTGAAAGTACGTGTTTTTTTTGGGGGGGGGAATCCAGAAGGTGGAATGTGCTGGTTTAAAGTGGACCCCAGAAAAACCGTGTTCTTTTTCCTAATCTAATCTTGTGGAGGCAGACCTATTATTTAGAGTGTGACTTTTTGATAAGGTTGTTTCCATGGGAATGTGACCCACCCAATTGTGGGTGGTATATTTTTTATTAATTTGCTTCCATGGAGAGGTGACCCATCTATGTGGGTGAGACCTGTTGATTAGGTGGTTTCCATGGAGATGCATCTCTGCCCATTCAAGTTGTGTCTTAATCCACATACTGGATTAAGAGTAAACCATTTTGGAAACAGCTCAGAGCTGACACAAACAGAGATGTTTAGAGTGGCAGAAAGAAAGTCCCCTGAGGAAGCTGTTCGAAACCAGAAGCCAAAGGGCCTACAGAGGTCAGCTATGTGCCTTCCCAGCTGACAGATGTATTCCAGATGCCATCAGCCTTTCTTTCTTGAGTCAAGGTGTCTTTTTCTAGATGCCTTAGTTTGAGCATTTTTATGGCCTTAGAACTGTAAACTTTTAACTTAATAAATCCCCTTTAGAAAAGTCAACCCATTTCTGGTATATTGCATTCTGGCAGCATTAGCAAACTAAAACATTCTCTGATTGGGGTTTAGAGATACTCAAATATTAGGTTGCCTACTGGTCCGGATGATTCACCACTGGTTGCTGATGTGTCCAGCCTGAGTTTGATTTGCTCCACTGTGCTACACTGCATGCTGAAAGACAGGGCCCTAGGAGTTGTTGTTAGAATCGAACATGATGCTTCAATTTTTTTTTTATCCCAAGACTATTCCTTGTGTTCCTGTCAGGTAGTCACAGAGTTTGTCACAGCATTGGAAACAAAGTCTGAAGATAACACTGGGGATTTACATCTGTCCCCCACAACCCTGGCAGAACTGGGTAGCTCTCCCTTCGGAGTGAGTTCCATTAGTTCTGAGAAGAGCAATCTTTCTGGGGAACCTGGAGATAGTGAAGGTATGTTCTTTATCATATATCATATTTTTCCTTTTTTTGACTGATGATACCATGAGTAGAGCTAATGGTATTGGAGGTATGAGTTTCTGTGACTAAAAATGTATGGCTACAAAGGCTTCCTAGATTGACTTGGTTGGGATGAATGGAATTGGAATATAAGCAAAAGGGTACAGTATTTAATAGAGGCCAGAGGTAGGTATTTGCGGATAAGGTATCCTTGACTGGGGTGGTTGGTGACTCTAGGGAAATGCTGGACTTTTGGAAGAACATGTTGAGAAGGTAGTTGAGGGTGCATGGAAATTTTTAGAGAGGATCTGTTAGCTTCATGCTAGTGCATCTCATGTAAGCTTTGGGCATTCCAAACAAATGGGTGGAAGCCCAGAGTCCTGAGCCAGCGGGGCATGCTTCAGATTGCTCAAAATGGGGGCCACATACCCAGCAGGAGGATAAATTGAAAAGGTTGACTGTACACCGGCTCACAATAAACTAAGGCTAGATCTGTGTACAGGAGAAGAGGGAAAAGAGGACACACACATGGAAAAAAAACAGGAGTAACTTCATGCTTCTCTTTTGACAAGATGATTTATCCAGTTTTCTTGAAAAGAAGCTTCAGGCCCTCAGTTGGTTCCAAGAGTAGGATGCATGAATTTCTGTCCTGTTTTCTAGTCTTTCTTTTTCATTCTTCTATGGGGACTTAGGAGAGACAAGTTTAATCCTAGAAATATGTACGCAGTTAGTCACCCCCTGTAGTTTGACAGCCATAGGAGTGGTTAAGAGTACTTTATAAGGGCCCTTCCATTTGGGTTGTAGTTGCTCTGCCAAGGATTTTTCTTTCCAAGTTTTTAACAAAACCTAGTCCCCGGGATGTACTTGGGGAAGTGAATTGGTGCGGTAGGTAAAGAGATTTTATTAAGGGCAGTGTGGTCTTCCCATCACCAGATTTCCATTCACCAAAATCTTTAAGTTTAGGTAACTGGAAGAAAATTTCCTCATATTCCAAGCAAAGGGGTGGGAATAAGGAGGAGAACAGAGGTGCCAGCAGGATGTAGGAATGAGTTCATGGTGTCTGGGAAGTGGCAGTGAACTAAAGAAAAAAATGAAGATGGGAAGGGTGGAGGAGGACAAGGGCAATGAAATTATGATAGACAATTTGAGTATTGGAGACCCGACTCGTGGGGTTTGGGAATAAAGGTGATCAGAATTTAGAGAATAATCTCCAATGAGATTTTATTGTGGTCTTTGATAGGGATCTGAATTACTTTTATTTTCTGAAATAGGTGGTTGAAAAAAATTAGGGCGGGATCTGGATAGAGGGAATGCCGTTGTGTTTGTATATATGTACGTGTGATTGCACAGCAGGGCTGAGTTGTTGGAAAGAAGCATCTGACAGGCAGTGGGGCCAAGAATAGAAGAATATTTGTATCCCAGGTGTCCAACACAGTTCTTGGCACAGAATAGCTGCTCAATAAATATTGGTTGAACGGATTTGTGAAAAACTCTGTAGAGCTTAATCAACACATTCTGAAAAGAACCTATAATAAAACATTTAAATTATTTTAGGAACAGAAGAAAAATCAACCCTCATCTCCTATCCATGTAAGGTTTTTTAATGAAAATATAAAAGTAAGCAATCAAAAATGCTTGAGTGGAAACCAGAATCTTAACTGCCAGACCACATAGGAATGCATAATGTCTTATTCGCCACTCTTTGGAATCAACTTTTAATTTGGTTTAGTTTCTCAATCTTCTTCAGTACTCCTTCTTGTATTCTCCCCGCCCCCTCTCTCCCTTTCCTTTCCCACCTCCTCCCTTTTCCCCCTTTTATCCTTCATCCCCTCATCCCCCTCTACATCTGTTCCTTTTCCTTCTTCCCCTTTGCCCCTTAGCACATTGTGGCAACTACTCTCAGTTCCTTGTGGAGCTTAAGGGAGGTAGTAACAGTGGGTAGAGAAATGTGGCTGGTGATGTTGGTACAGGCCAGATCTTGAGGTCCTTTTGTTAACAGACTTTTTTCTTAAATGATGGAAATGTTTTCAAGCAAAGAGATAGCCTCCTCTGATTTGTGCTTTAAATTGGTTTGGGGGAAAGAGAGACCAGAGGCAGAGAGACAGTGAATTTCTATTAAAGGGATGTTCAAGGAATAACTTGGCTGGTTGTAAGGTGACTGTTCAAAACGAGCACATACTACTTAAATGGAATGTTTTTTGGTGTGACTGGGAGGGCTGATGAAGATTATTCCACCCACTCCCAACCTCTTTGCAGATGCCACTATAGGAAAATCACCCAGGAAGCTACTGCAATTATGCAGGCCAGAGACTATGAAAGCCTGAAAAGAAGCAGTAACAGCAAAGGAAGGAGTGGACAGATTTTGTAGGAAATGGATTTATCAGGGCTTGGTCTACTGACCTGTGGGGAGGGCAATGTGTCTAAAGTGACTTCCAGGTTAGGGACTCTGAGTCTTTCACCAGACAGGGAAAGCTAGAATGGGAACTGGTTTGAGGCAGATGGTGGGGAGAGGGTAGGGGTTCAGTGAGTGACATGGCTAGAAAAGCGTGATCAGAATATAATTTTTTTTTCTTGAGGCAATTCTGGGGAGAAGCGATCATACAGATATGTGAGTCTGAGAGCAGACAGCATCCTGTTCTGTCCAGTTTCTTTCTTTCTCATCAAAGTAGTATATGCACATGGTTTAAAAATACATATAATACAGAGGGCTTAAAGTGAAAAGCAACAGTCCCCTGGACCAACTTTTCCTATTCCCTGACCTTCTCTCTAGCAGCAACCCCTATGAGCTCTCCCAGCCATTTCTTCTAGTGGTCTCTAGAATCACTATAGTGTGCAAATATCTACCAGTAGTCCTTCAGTCATCAATTTAGACTTTATTGACTTTTTATTATGGCACATGAGAATTTGTTTCCCTTACCCCATGCTCCCTCGTTCCAGTATCATTCAAGTAGGGAGATAAATGTGTGTACCCAAATCCCCAATGAATCCCTGGTCCCAGCAATAATGATACCCTTTATTGCGCGCTGAATATGTGGAAAACAATTCCAATCGCTTTGGATGTATTAACACATTTAATTAAAAGCTCGGTTACTGGGACTAACAAGAAGTAGAAAGACAAATAACAATGCTCAACCTTCCCCACCCCAAACCGTTAAGGTTAAGTAGCGGTAAAAATGCCTAGCTTGGATGCACTGAAATTTTAACCGTCTCCTTTAATTCTCCGCGACTGGTGGGTGGAGCGGATACCGTTCACTACTAAATGGCCTTCAGGCCCGAGTTGTCCAACCGGTCTGGCGGCACGGAGTGGGAGCCAAGGCCACGTGGTGGCGACGGGTGGCACTCTGGCTTTCCGGGAGCAGTCTCTATGGTATTCTCCGCAGCCCACCCGCCCCTTGAGTAACAGTAGTCACATGACAAGCTCGGGTTTTACGGCAGGTGCCCACGTGATCCTGGCCTGCAGTCGGGTAGCCGCCGTGGGGTACCTGTACTCCTGGAGGACGGGGTTAGGTCGTAACCGCAGCCGCTGGTGCACCTTCCGGAGCTGCCAGGCTCTGAAGCAACGAGCCGGCTGAGGCGTTCACTGCTTGGTGCCAACCGCACGGGTCTGCTTTTTCTGCTACCTCCGCTTTCGCCGTTTCCACCCCCTTTGCGGGTGAAATCACCTTTGGGTTTCGATATCCTGGGGCCTGAGGCACAAACTCGGGACGATCCCCTGTCCACCCCTCTTTTCCTCTCATCCTCCGTCTCTCTTCCTTTGCACCACCGAACCGTTTGGCCTTCGAGCCGGCCACCTCGGCCGTGCCTTGAAGCCAAGTTCGGGGCGGTAAAGGTAACCGTGGGGAGAGCAGCCCCCCAGTGGACAAAGGCTGAAGCAAGAATAAAGCAGGCCTAATAAGGCCGCAGGCGATGGGAATAGGCGGCTGAGGGGGTGAACAAGGCAAAAAGCAGGATACTGCGGATTTAGAAGGGACTGAAAAGAACTTGTTGCACTATGGAAGAATCTGACTCTGAGAAAAAGATGGAGAAGGAGAATCTTGGGCCGAGAATGGATCCTCCGATAGGGGAACCAGAGGGATCCCTAGGGTGGGTGAAGGGTTTTATGTCAAGCCCGGAGGGTGTGTGTGTGTGTTCTAATTGAAGAGAGTATTGTGAATGGGGCGCCCATGATAATTGCTTCGATTTACTAATAAGATTGATTGGTATCATGATTTTGAAGACAGAATAAACTGGAGGACTGGGGCTAACTAGGCAGAAACAACCCTTAGACAGGCAGGATATCGGTCCAAGGAGGGAGGTGTTCTTATTGAGGCAGTTCTCAGTTGCTTTTAATTATTAATAAAGGAAATTTGACATCACCATTTTGGGGAGGGGAGTACTGGGAGGAGGGTTGGTGTTAACTGGGCAGAGACCAGTAGCTTGAGGGTGCTTTCTGTACCAATTTGTACCTGAATTTGGGACTTGTATTTTACATACGTTCTGCCTGTGATGAGTGAAATACGGCTTGGAAGGACAGCCGAAGGAATAAAGATATTTCCAGATTTTAAAAATAGGAGGCTCATTTTAAAAATAGAGGGCATTCAAATATGAAAATATTGTTTGCTTTATTAAACCTCTTTGTATATGTTACTTTAATTGTTTAAAATGATGAAAGATTGAATTTGACTTTTAATGGCTCATTTATATTCCTAAATAGATCTTCCTGGGACAGCTCTCCTGAATGAGTAATTAGAGGCTAAGAAGCACAAACTCAGTTTTATAATTTAGGAAAATGAGGTCCTCTACTCAGCTGAGGTCCCACAAACACTTATACTTAGCTGTTGTGCTAAATGTGCTCTTTCGTACCTCCACATTTATTTGATTTCTTTAATTCTGATGTCTAAGGCAACCGGATTATGGAAGCTCTGTCTTTTGGTTTGTATCTGCAGGTGGGTGCTACCAAATACAACCATGAAGAAAAAGGTAAGACTTGTATTGGATACATCAAAAACATGGCAGTAAAGGTAAGAAGTTGCTAGTCAGGAAATATGTTTGTGGTGTGTATAAACTTTTTCCTGGACTGTTGCTGGAACCTTGTACATGACCTTCCCAACTCTACTTCCATTCTTTGCTATCAGATTTAATTTTTCTAATATATGAATCTGACTGGGTCAGTCATGTACTTAAGAACTTTTGTAACTTCCCCAAGCCCTTCGAATAAAATCCAAATGACTTTGCATGCCATAGGATGCCCTTTGACAATATGTTTCTGACTAAACCATCTGCCACACCTATATACCCTATTGCAGCCACACAGAATTTGCTTTTCCCCAAATTTAAAAATTAATTTGTATTTTGTGCAAGGTACACACATGCACACTCACCCACTCACAGTATAACAGGCCTCTGTGGGCACATTATTTTGAACCCAACTCAAATGTTACCACTGTAAGTTCTTATATGAGTTCTCCAGATGGAATTTTGAACATGCCAGTCCTTTGTAATTTTTTGGTACTATGCCCCACCTTGAGGTTTAGACTAAGAGTGAAGCTCTGGAACAAATTTCCTCCTCTTGGAGGCTTCAATTTCTTCATTTGTAAATGGTGAAAATAATTTTATCTATCTCATAGGGTTGTGAAGTTTAAATGAGTAAATGCACGTAAAGCACATAGATCAGTCCCTGACACAGTTAGCCTTGGTAAGTCTTTCATAAGAAATTGAGGTAAGATTTTTTTAATTAAAAAAAAGAAATGCACTGTATTTAGCCTTAACTTCATCTAGTAATTCATTTATATAACTCCATTTCACTAAGGAAATATTCCTGACAAGACTACCTAAAATTGCTATCAACAAGGATACCTAAAAATACCAGAAATTTCTACATGATTAAGAATAAAATCGAAACTTTTTTGTACCAACTTTAGACCAACTTGTTAGTAACATTTCCTTAGTGAGATAAAGTTATGTAACTGAAATACTCAGTTAAATTAAGCATGCATGCAGTACATTTTCATTAATACTTCCTATGTTTGTAATCAGAAATTTAAAAAAAAAGATCTTGGGATTGAAGGTAGTACACACAACCCCTTGATTTGAAAAGCAAGGTAATTGGAGCTATGTTTCATAATTTTTAAATTTGAAAGTACCCTTAAAGTCACCTCATCCAATTCCCTCCTAGTCCAAGAATCTACAAGCATCTTTGAAAAGTATTCTCTGTCTTTGTTAAATGATGGCATTTACAAGAAGACTGTTTACCTTCATAAGGCCACCCTTTTCATTGGGTTATTCTCATTGTTAAAAACCCTTGTTTTATATCTTTGTTTCAGCAGCTTGCTGATTCTTTTGATGAACTTATTTTGAGCATCTGTTATATGTTAGGCACTGTATATACAAAGGGAACCCCCTGCCCTCCAGGAGGTCACAGTCTTCTGAGAGACAGGCTAAAAAAATGAGTAACTGCCTAGCATTATGTCTTTGCAATGATACAAGTACAGAATGCCATTGGAGGACAGAGGTGGGATTCTCAGTCAGCCTCTAGAGCAATCAGGCTGGAGAAGCATCTGGAGGAGATGACTACTGAGCTAAGTCTTGAAGGATAAAGTGTTACATAGTTGAAGGAAGAAGAGGGAAGAGAAAGTTAACAGGCAGAGAGTACAGCATCTAACAAAGGTACAGAGGCATGAAATGGCTTGGCCCTGGAGGACTGGGAGCATCAAAGGGACCACAAGCTGTTCAATTCAATGTCAAATGGACTCTAAAAGTTTTCAGGCCAGGAGTAGCAGGGGATGAGGGCAGAGAAGTAGATAGGCTAGGTTAAGGAGGATCTTAAATGTAGTTTAAAACTTGATCCTGTATGCCATGGGGAGCTTTTGAAAACAAAAAGTAGAAACAGATTAATTAATGGAGAAAGATTGTAGAGATAAGTAGGAGAGATGAAATCAAGGGCAAAGGTGGAAAGGTTGACCTTGAGCAGAAGTGTGAACTTTCAGTTATATTGAAATCCCCAGTTAGGTAGTTCAGTGCATAAAACATTAGATTATGAGAGATCAAGGTTTAGATTCCTCTTGAGGTGGTATTCCTCTAGCCTAGTTCTGAATATATTAATAGTGCATAGTAATAACATAACAAATTCACCACAGTTCTGTCCCCAAGAGAATGGGTAATGTACCTGGAATTCTAGGTATCTCTGCATTTCACTGTTGATTGAGGGACAGTTTAATTAAAGTATCTACATCTGGTTGCCAGTACTGTTACTTCAGTAAAACATCAATTGCAAGAGAGAAATAGGTCCCTTTGGACTTGATTTGCTCTAGGTTGCTAACTTTTTTCCCTTTTTATTTTTCCACTGTGTCCTTAGGTGCTGTTGATGGGTAAAAGTGGGTCTGGTAAGACCAGCATGAGGTCTATTATCTTTGCAAATTATATTGCCAGAGACACACGTCGCCTTGGTGCAACAAGTAAGATGTTTTATCTTATTGTAAAGTCAGGTGATCTTAACTATTAATAATCTGCATAACACACTTGGTTGCAGTAGCTTGGGGATTGTAGGGGTTGAGGAATTTGTTCAGGAGCATGTTTCCCCTTGTTTCATTCCTCCTCAGAGGGCTGTGGATGTTCTGGGTACCAATACTTGCTCTCTTGGGAAGGTTCTTTTCTTTCCAGGCTGCTTATGAAATAAGATTCCATTGCCTGACTTCTTTTCTATTCGGCTATTTCTTAAACAAGCACAGGAATCCTTTTCTTTATTCATTGTGGGAGGGGGTATTTGTTTTTATCTATTATTATATAAAAGGAAAATGGTTAGGAGTTAAAAAGCATAACAATAAAATCTTATAAGATTTTTTAAAACGGTAGTTAGTCCTAGTCTTCATTAAAAGGTAAACTGGTTCAGTTCCCGGTACCTGCCCATGTAAAAAATAAAAAAATAAAAAAAAAAAAATAAAAAAAATAAAAAAAAAAAAAGGTAAACTGGGCAAAGAAGTTAACTTACTTTGTCCTCTGCTGTTTCCTTCTTAGATACACATAGATGTTCCAGGTCTATCTTGGGAAATGTGTTATTGCCCTTTCTGGTTTGAATGTTAAATCTAGCTTCATAAACTAGACTAACTGGGCTGCCATGGCTGCTAGAACTGTGGATCTAGGCTCTTGGGAGACCCTCTCTGTCTATGGGCCATAATGCCATTTGATTCTGCAGCATCCAAGCATTTATAGATTCTGCCTTGGTTCTTGGCCTTTAAGTGAGGAAGGCATTGCCCTACCTGGCCTTCAAAGATTCTGGACATGGGTTTCTAGCATCTTGAATACTTTTAGGGACTAATCACCCACTACTTCATGAGGCATTACACTCTGATTTCAAGAACAACAAATGTTTTAGAAATACTTTATGTTCCAGACCCTAGACTACAAAGGGGAAAGAACCCTCATCTCTGTTCTCTAAGTGCTCAGAATATAGTGTAGACTCTTATAATTGGGGCAGTCTTAAAGATTAGAAAATTATCTCTTTGTTAGAGCCCCAAATTCATTTCCCTTTATTTCTTTTAGGTGGTTCTCTTTTAGTTCTCTTGAGCCTCTACAGATATTTGAGTATGGTTACTGGCTTAAGTTATCCTAGCCATCCCTTGCCCCCCAAATCTTGTTTTCCTTAAGTTAAACATTCCCAGCTCTTCCAAGTATTCCTCATTTGACGTTATTTTAAAGTTTTTTTTCTATTTTAAAGTATTTTTTAAGGGTTTGTTCTGACTGTCAACATTTTTCTTAATTATGGTGTCAACCATAATTAAGACTTGAATGCACATGTGGTCTGATCAGGGCATAGTGGGAATATTGCATTTCTTATTCTGGGCATAATATTTCTGTTAGTGCATTCTAGCCCTCTCTCCTTTTTGGAGTGGCCTTCTTTGTACTAGAAAATGCCATTCCTTTTCACATATATTGTTACTAAAACACTTATTGTCTTCCTAGTTCTTATGCAGGTAATAATTTGGACCTAAAAATAAATAGTTTAGTATTCAATTTTGTTTGTTTTAGCCCATGAAATTTTCCTATACCCTGTATTTGTTAACTGTGAAATCAAGGACAGGTTAGTTGATTTCTTTGGGCTCAGTTTCCTTTTCTTTAGAAAAGAGGTTGGATCCCTCCCACTGCTAGCGTTTTAGCATCTTATTTTCATTTTAGCCGCCAGTTCTCTCATCTGATGTAATAGCTGTGTACTTTGTACATTTGATAAGTATTTCAACTAGTTTTCATCTAAGTCATTGGTCAAAAATTTTTATCAGAACAGGGTTCTATATCTCATCATGTGTCTGGAGACTTCCTTCTATATTGAGATGTGTGGCTCTGGCCTCTGGACAGTCTATCTGTCCAGATTTTCCCCCTCTTGATTTGCTAGATTTTAAAATTATTCTGTTCTTCCGAGTTAAATATCTGGGCCTAGTAACCATATGATTTCAGTAGATAGAGAAAGTTATTGTTTATTGAAAAACTGCTGTTTGCTAGGCTTTTGTTTGCTGTTTCATTTACTTTAGTCCTCATATTAACTTCATTTTAATAGATGAAGAAAGTACGGCCTCGAAGTTAAGCTCACTCAGCTAGTAAGTGTAAATCTATGATCATTCTCTATTCATTATGCCACAACATATCTCCTTTACCATATTTTAACAATTCCTGACAGACGTCTTTCTTCTTGTGTTTTGAATTCTGCACATTTTGGTGAAGCACCTGTTTTTAGTCCAATTTAGTTTTTAGCCGATCAGAAGAGTTGATTTATTACCCTGAGTCTAATGAGTAGTTTTGCAACTAGAATTCCAGAGCTATTCAATTTGCTTAAGATAGCTTTGAAATAATCTAATAGCATCATTAAAGTAGGAACATAATGTTGCAAACTATATGAACCCTATATATTAAAGCAGGCCATTTAATCAACAAGTTTCTTCTGGATCTTCCTATGTGCCAGCCACTGTGAATTGGACAGGGGTCTTGTCTTGAGGATATCTCAAACAAGACCTTTATTGATTATACATTGTTAGCAATTACTGTATCTCTATAAAGATAATGAAATATATTTTAACATATTATATTGGCCTCAGTGCTTTAGTGTACCATTAGTTAATTTGTCATTGCTGAAGACAGGTCTGGGTTCTACTGCTGAACTTATAGACTCAAAAGTGTGTAGTGCATTAATTTTTACTTGATGTTCCTTTATGTGAAATTGATGGTTTTCTTTAAAAGTAGTAAAATAATACTTCTTTAAAATATTATATTGACTTTAATGTCTTAGTTTTTTTCTAATTTTTCATTGTTGTTTGTTGGAGCCTACTGTATTTTGAACTTTTAAGTAAGGTTACAGAGTGGTGGTATTATTAATTTATTAGGGCACTGCTAAAATGTATTTACTGGAATATTAAAAAGGTCATAAAATGTGGTTATGAAGTATTTTAGTCTCAAACACTGTTGATGGCTCCACAATTTCCTCCTTTCTCAAAATTCTCTATTCCCTTGGCTTTTATTTAATGCTTTATTACCCCTGGTTTTCTTCCTATATCTTTGATCATCCCTCCTCCTTTAAAAAAAAATCTTTACCAAAGTGTGTTTTCTTCTTTCTGTCCCTATAAGTGTATGTGATTCCCCAGAGTTCTGTTCTTGTTTCTCTCAGTTGCTCTTATGATAACAGGGCAGGAAGAGAAGGAGAGCCAGAGGGGCATATAGGAGACTGAGACCACAGAGGGAAGGTAATCAGGGATGAGATAAAAAAGTACCCTATAAGCCAATTCTAGTGGTTTGAACTGAGGGTAGAGGAAGCCCCTAGTGAGTTTTAAACAGAAGAATGACATGTTCATATTTGTATTTTATTATTATTGATTTTCCATTTTAATTACAAAAGTAATACTTGTGAAAAGTTCAAGCATTGCAGAAATGTAGAAAGTCCACTTCCATCCTTTACTCTTAGGCCTACTTCCTAGGGACAGCCACCATTAGTAGTTTCAGGGCTGTCCTGACTTTTTTATCTTGGGCATATACAACTGTATGTATACAGAGACACATGCTTTCTTTTTCTTTTTAAGTGAGAATGGAATAAAAATCTGCATTTTGGAGAGCTCACTGTGTCGGTAATATGCAGTATGAATTAGAGAGATGCACAGATAGAAGCAGGTCAACCAATTAGGGAATTAATTTAGTAGACCAGGTAAGAGAGGGCAGGGACTTGGCTTGGATAAGGGTAATCGTAGTGGATATGATGAGAAGTGAATGGATTTGGGATATATTTTAGAGATAGAGTCAACATGGCTTGCTGAAAGATTTGGAAGGAATGGTGAGGGCAAGTGTGGACTCAAGGATGAAACTAAGATTTAGGCTTAGGCAACTGGTTAAATTCACTGAGATGGAGAAGACTGAGAGAATAAAAAATATTGTGGAAAGAATAGGGGTATGATGAATTATATTTGGATACACTGAGTTTGAGATAGCTGTGGTTCATGCAACTGGAGATGTCCAATATGTGAGTTAGAAAGATGGAATAGAAATTTGTACTAGATATATCTGTGAGTTATCAGAATCCAACTAGAAAATAAAGAAATATGAATAGATCAGCTTGCCCTGGGGGAGAATACATAGAGAGAAGAGAAGGTCATGATGGATGGAATCCTAAAGAACTCTAACATTTAAGGGACAGAAAGAAGAATAGGAGCCTGTCAAGGAAGATCTGCCAGAGAGATCATAAGTATAATATCAGAGACCAAGAGAAGAGAATTTTTTGAGAATAGTCAACAGTGTCATGCTACAGAAAGTAAGACAAAGACTAAAAAGTCCATTGGATTTGGTAATGGGGTCATGGTCACTGGATGAGACAATTTCTATGATACGGGAGTAGAAACCAGATTTCTATCCCATGTGCCCCATATCTAAACAATCACTGAATCCTGTCACTTCTTTTGTTACTGTCTTTCCCTTTCTCAGTAGCACTTCTTTCCATTTTTTTTTAGTACTAGACCGTTTACATAGTCTTCAAATTAATAGCAGTTTGAGCACCTACTCTCTCGTAGACTCTGTTGGAAATACAAAGACATGTAAGATATTCCTTTTCCAAGGAGGGGGAAATAAAGGGGAGAAGGGAAGTAGTTTGCGCACCTACTACATGCCAGGCACTTTATATGTAATAACGCCCTTAATCCTCACAGTAATCCTGTGAGGTTGATAGTATGCCACCCCCCTCCCTTTTTTAATAGAAGAGGAAACTGATACTCAGAGGTTAAGTGACTTGCCCAAGGTCAAACAGAAGTAGAACTGGAATTTGAATTAAGTTCTGTTTGACTCCAAAGTCTATGTGTTTTTTTTTTAACTATGCATTGCTGCTTATGATCTAATTTATGAGAAAGTAAAATTTCACAGAAGAAAAGTTAGAAGTCAATTTAAGCAAAGGCTTCAGGATATTCACAAAATGAGCACCACTGTGTGATTGATATCACATAAATTGTATAGATGATAATTGTTAGACTTTGAGAAGTTTCCAGGATAAGAATTTTCATTATTTCTCTTTGTGATTTAGTGCCTGGCAGAGAGTAGATGCTTAACACATGTTTGAATGTATTCAGAGGGAAAGATGATAATAAGTGGGGGTGAATAGGCAACGCTAATAGAGCAACTGGAACTTAAGAGGGGGTCTTAAAAAATGAGTGTCTTTGAAAGAAGGGCTTTCTAGGCTGGTGGGTAGAGTAGGCAAAGTATAAGGGGGAGGGAAATGTAGAGCAGAGGTCGCAAACAGGCAGCCTGCATGCTGGAGAAGGCTTGTAGATATATTTTGTTTGATGCTCATGCAACATTTTAGAAAAATTGAAATTGGTTCTCAACATTTATAACTTCCCCCAAACAATCTGGATTTTCCACTACAACTGAAAATTTTAAAGCTTTGGTAACCCTGGGTCCACATTCCTACATCAAAGATGAGCTAGACCTAGTAACTGCTGCTCTCTCCACTATCCCTTTGGGTGGATGTTTACTCTCCATACTTGGCCAACTTTGTTTACTGGCCTGGCCCCTATTAGCAAGTTTGCGACCCTGATGTAGGGTATACTGGGGGTTGGGGAGATAGTGGAGTTTGGGAGTACTGTGAATAAGCCAAATTGGGTTGGAGTTAGAGGCTTTATTTATGTGAATCATTGGAGAATATAAAGCTAGATCAAAAGCCAAATGTGAAAGACCCTGAATACCTGCCTCTAGGCATGGAGGAGCCATTGAAAGTTTTTGGAATGGGGAGTGACATGTTCAAAGTAGTATTAAGAAGATGAACCTGGTAGGAGCCTATAGGATGAAGTAAAGTTGGGTAAGGCTTTCTGTTGGAGAGGTTTGTTATAGACCTATGATAGTGTAGGCATGAGATGATAAGGGTCTCATTGTTAGTGGTGGGTTGTAAAACGAGATGGAATTGAGAGAGATCACAAAGAAATAATAAGCTAGGTTTAGCAATGAATTAAATGTGGACAGAAAAGTAAAAAATGACACAAAAAGGGAGATGGGGTGGGAAATGGTAGGGTCCTTAACCAAAATAAGAAAAATCAATAGAGGAAGTCAGTTTGGTTATGTTTTCTGATTTTTTGTGTGTATTTAGTTTGTGTTGTTTAATTTTTTTTGGGGGGGAAAGAGATTGATGGGGACAAATGGGACAGGGAAAATCTATTAAATGGTTTTTGTCTCTACCATACATGTTGAAATTTTAACATTAGTATTATAATTGGATATTGTTTTTGCTCTAAGTACTAAACTACTAAAAAATAACATGACTTACATGAAAGCCAATCTGTAGCTCAGGGTAGTTTTTACCACTCAACACACTGCTAAGCTGAAAATCACCTTGTTGTGGCTTTGAGCATTTCACTCCACTTTCATCCTTCTAAATTCTGTGGGTTAGTGCATTGTTTATTTTGAATTTTACCACTCATACTATAATTACTAGGTTTGTCATATTTGTCTTCCAGTTGATGTAGAACATTCTCATGTTCGGTTTCTGGGAAACCTGGTATTGAACCTGTGGGACTGTGGTGGGTAAGTACCATCTGCTTACTTGTTTGTGAAGCCAATAGCAGTAAGAATGGCAGCTAGTATAATCAGCGTGGAGAATGCATGAGAGTAACTATCTTCTGCAGTGAGCAACACATTGGATAGAAATTACTTCAAAATTAGCATTTAATTAAATAAAAATCTCTGACTTTTATGTAATTATGAAAATGCCCTCTGTATGTGACATGTTTAAGTAGCACTAACGGGAGTTCCATCTAGTACCTGTAGTATGAGATATATTATCCTCTCCTTTGCAGGGTAAGAAATTAGCTTTCTATCTCAGGCAGCCTGATAATAGTGCTGAGTTCCTAGCCATCACATCATATTGCCTCATTCTTAGTTACTTCAATAGTTAAGGTATATTAGACCAGGAGCACATATTTGCCAGGTGAGTTACCCACTGTTGGAGGAGTAGGAGATAGCTTTTCCTCTCTTGACTAAGACACTCACCAAATATCCCATCACAATTTCCTACTCACCATACCTTCTACCCTGATTTTGCTCTATATACATTTACATTTCTGTGCTAAGGCAGCAGTGTGTGGTATACAGTGGTTAGGAGCCTAGGTTCTGGAGTTAGACGTGGGTTTGTATCCCAGCTTTCTTAGCTCTGTTTTCTTGGGTAAACTCTTTGAGCCACTGTTTCTTCATCTGTACAATAGCAATAATAATAGTACCAACTCATGTTGTTTCAGTGATTAAGTAAGATAATACACAAAATTGAATGGCAAAGTGCCATACAAAATTTGGTTATATATATAACCAAATATGAAATAACCAAGATGATCAAATAGTCTATATGAAAATGACTCCATTACTGCCAGCAAATGGATCACTTTACAATCACCTCATTAGCTTTCTCCATAAACCTTCCTCATTATCACTGCTTCTAATTCTATGATGCATGTTGAAGAGACCCTGTAGTCCCAGTCCCTTGCTTTAGACATTGATTTTATCTTCATTTTTACTGGTAAGACCACCTGAAGTCCAGTGAAATTGTGACTCTCCCAAGGTCACACAGCTAATTAATAGCAAAGTACAGGATTACAAACTAGGTTTGAGGTTTTTTTTACTACAAATGCTACTGTTTTCTGCTAGCCAGCTGGCAGTTAACACCTTCTTGGGAAGTAGTGTACAGCTTAAGGTGCAAAGAACAACATTCTGCTAAAAATTTATCACTGGAGTAATTTTCATATAGTTTAGAGTATTTACTGTTTAGTTATTCATTCAAAAAATATTTATTGAACACCTACTCCATGACAGGCTGTCTGCTAGAAGCTGGGAAACATTGGAAACAGTAACAGATATGGTTCTTGCCCTCATGGAACTTACTGACTAGGGAAGTGAATGCCATTAATTAAAAACTCAAGCGTGTACATTACTTGTGATAAGTGTTAAAAAGAAAAGGAATATATTATTATAAGGGCATATAGTAGAGAGGACTGGATCAAGTCATGTGAGGAAGTATGGCTTGAACCGAAATCTGAAGAAATATAGAAGTAAATTAGATGAAGAGGTAGTACAAAAACATCTGAAATAGAATGAATAGCATGTATAAAGGCCACATGGTATACAGACCAGGGAATATTTGAGAAACTGAGAAAATACCGTTGTGTTTTGGTGTGAAAACACAAAGAAAGGATAGGAGTAAAGGATTGTGCAAGTAAAGGATTGTTCAAGAGGTAAGAAGGTAAGGCCCAGTCCTATTTGCCATTAGTTATCCTTTAAATTGAACCATAAGATTATCTTTTGCATCAATTAAGCCAAAACAAAAATAACAGCCTAAATACGAGTGACTGAACTGCTGAGAACTTGCTTATCATCTAGTTTTTCTTTTCCTGCCAGACAGGACACCTTCATGGAAAATTATTTCACTAGCCAACGGGACAACATCTTCCGAAATGTGGAGGTTCTGATTTATGTCTTCGATGTGGAGAGCCGTGAACTGGAAAAGGACATGCATTATTACCAGTCATGCTTGGAGGCCATTTTGCAGAACTCTCCAGATGCCAAAATCTTTTGCTTGGTGCACAAAATGGATCTGGTACAGGAGGATCAACGGGACCTGGTAAGAAACAGAATGGATGCTGAATCAAATGATTGACATGCTTCGTAAACTTCTTTTGAAGAGCTATAGGTAAATTTGTACTATTCTTGAGGGAAAGAATTTCAACATAAACTTTCAAAGTGAAATTCTGTCAATTTTCTTCTTAAATTTTTTAACTAGAGAAGTTGTAGGTTTACAGAAAAATCATGTAAAAGATACAAATTCCCACATCCCCCCATACTGTTCACACTTTGTATCAGTGTGGTATCTGTTACAATTGATGAAAGAATATTAAAATTGTATGATTAACTTTAATCCATGGTTTACCATTAAGGTGTATTTTTCCCATATATCACCCTATTATTAACACCTTGCATTAGTTTGGTACATTTGTTATAATTCATGAAAGAAATTTTTTTATAATTGTATTATGAACTATCAGTTATAGTAAGACTCACTATGTTGTACAGTCCAGTGTTTTATCTTTTAAGTTTTTAGCTTTTATTAAAACTGAAAGAGGCTTTAATCAATTTGTCAGTTAATACTGAAATTAGATCATTAGGGTAATTTTTTTATTATAGAGTATTATATCAATTTTGAAACTTCCTAGGACAAAGTTCAAAGAATTGCATGGCATACCCATAACAAAATTACTTTTGCTCTTGTGCACTTCCGTATCATTAAGAGATGCATTACCTATAAGTTTTCGTTTAATCAATAAAATTATATTTACTAGTAGTTTCAATGTATTTGTTGACATTTCATTATTATTGAATGTTTAAATAACAAATGGAATGAACAATCAACCTACAAGAAGAAGTTTTAACTCCAGAGTCTTATGGTCACAGTAAATGAAAAATTAAAGTTCAATTTATGTTTTTATTGCATAGCAATAGGAAAATTTCATGGGTAAAAAACTTTTGAGCATTCCAGTAGAGTAAAAGTCTGTGTGATAAAAATAGAAATATGAGTTCAGAGAGAGGGAGAAAAGTTTTAAAATTTCTAACAGTTGAAGAAATGCTTCATTTTTTTTCATTATTTTAAGATAGATTACTGTGGGTATCAAATTTGATATTTTGATACCATTGGGTTCATTTTGAAAGGTTATATAGCAAATTCTCAGAAATTTAATATTTACAGTATGTTAGCATAATGCATTTAAGTTGTCAAAATTGATGTAATACTCTATAATAAAAAAATTACCGTAATGATCTAATTTCAGTATTAACTGACATTGATTAAAGCCTCTTTCAGTTTTAATAAAAGTTAAAAGCTTAAAAGATAAAACACTGGACTGTACATGTTGTTGGAGGTTGTTCATTTTTATTGCTGAGTCATGGTCTATTATATGACTATATCACCATTTGCTTATCTATTCTACATTTTATGGACATTTGAGTTGTATCGGTTTTTGGAGATTATGAATAAAACACCTATAAACACTTGCCTACAGGTTTTTATATGAACTTAAGTTTTCATTTCTCTTGGGTAAATACCAAGGAGTGGTCATATGGAAAGAGTATAAGGAATTGACGAACTGTTTTTCCAAAGTGGCTGTACCATGTTGCATTTCCACCAGCAATATGTGAGAGTTCCAAGACTTAGGACATTTTAACGGATGAAAGTAATTAGTCTAAATTTCTGGGACCTTGAAAATTTAGTCACTTAATGTTGGTGGAGAATTTTTTTCCCATTTCCTAACTTTCCCTAGGATAAGATTTCAAACCCAGTGGGCTCCTTGGTTACTGAGTCTGACTGGGCAGGAGTTTCCACATAATTCCATCATTGAACCTACTTCTTCCCCCAGCTTCCCCAGATGGCAGAGGTTGCTCTTTGCAGTAAGCTGAGGAGCATTTTGCAATAGAAAGGTCTGCAGATGGCCAGGAGCTGGGGGAGCATGTGTCACTTTCCAAATTATATCTTTTGGGACCTATAGATGAAACTTCGCTACATCCCACTGTCCCCTGTTCTTTCCCCACTGGAGAACACCTAGCCCCAGGCCCTGTTTGTAGCTCCTTACCCACACCCCTCCTTATCCCACTGGCATGGCATGTCTTTGCTGCATGGCTGCTCAACCAGGAATGTGCCTTTAGTCTCAGTCATTGCTCGGGGGACCTTGATGAGGACAACTAACTTCCAAGGTTCTCTTTGATACACATTCTGTTAAGCCCAGGCATGGTAAAAAGATGCCGCCTCCAAAGACATGATCTTCGAAATAACTCCTACTCGGCTATCTACATTCTGACATTGAAGAAGAGTAAGTAGTCTCTAAGGCTTGAGCACAGAGTACTATTTATCTCCAAGTATCTTGTTCAAATCAAATCTTTCTAATTTTGTCTCTGACCTATCAATAATTCTCAATTTATGCCTTTAATTTCACCATCGTTAGCTTTATACATCATGAGTCTTTTGATTAATGTAAATACAAACACATTCCTGGTGAATTGAATCTATCGTTATATAGTGGCACTTTCTACCCCTAAAATAAATATTAGTCTTAGAGTTCTCCCAGCATCAAGAGTAATTTACCTCTCCATTCTCTAAGGTCTTTTGAGAATCAAAATTTCCTTATTTTAATGACATCAAATGCATTGGTCTTTTCCTTTATTGAAAGTGCTTTTGGTATCCTGTTCAAGAAGTATTCCCTTATACTAGGCCTTGAAGTTATTCTTCATTACTATCTTCTAAAAGCTTTTGTCTTTTATATTTTGAAATTATGTTTTTATCTTGTGCCTACCAGATACAAAATCAGCAATTCTTTTTCTATGTTCTTCCCTTCAACATTTTCTCTTCTTTTGATTTTATCTCATTCCAATGTTTCTAATTCTCTCTATTCATTGATAAGTTTTATAATTCATTTGTATTCTTTTTTATTTTCACTTTTGTCATTTTACTTTCCTGGCCCTAATTAAAAGTCAGTGGTTCCTAAATTCCTTACGTGTCAATCAAAGTCCTTCTTAATCTGGCACCAACTTACATTTTCTGCCCTGCCTCTACACCTCCTTCACATAATTGCTTTTTTTTAAAGAAATTTTATTGAGATATATTGACACACCATACAAGCCCTTCAAAGTATATAATTGGTGGCTCACAATATCATCACATAGTTGTGCATTCCCCACCAAGATAAATTTTAGAACATTTTTATTAGTCCAACTAAAAAAATAAAAGCTAAGAAAAAAATAAAGCTAAAAAAGAAAACCCAAACCATAACATACCCCTTATCCCACCACCCCATTATTGACTCCTAGTATTGGTGTGGTACATTTGTTACTGTGGATGAGAGAATATTCAGATATTACTGTTAATCATAGTTTGCAATAGGCACATTTTTCCCATATAACACTCTATTATTAACTCCTTGTAATAGTATCATAAATTTATTCTAGTTCATAAAAGAACTTATTTATATTGGTACTGTTAATTGCGGTCATTGTCCACCACAAGATTCACTGTGTATTACAGTCCCAAGTTTTAACCTCTTAACTTTCCTTCTGGTAACATACATGGCTCTAAATTTCCCCCGTCAACCACATTCACACACAATTCAGCACTGTTAATTATACTCACAATAAGGTGCTACCAATACCGTTATCCATTTCCAAGCACTGAAATTCAACGTAGTTAAAATTTTTTTTTTTTTATACATGGGCAGGCACCGGGAATCGAACCCAGGTCCTGTGGCATTCCAGGCAAGCGTTCTTGCCTGCTGAGCCACCGTGGCCCGCCCCGTAGTTAAAAATTACACGCAAATTAAACAACCAATCCTCATTCTGTAGCCTCAGACTATCTCCTGGTAACCTATATTCTCGATTTTATGTGTATAAGTTTATATTTTATAAGTACTTCATATTAGTGAGATCATACAATATTTGTGTTTTTGTGTCTGAATTATTTCACTCAATATAATATCCTCAAGGTTCATCTGTGTTATCACATGCTTCAGGACTTCATTCCTAATTATTGCTCAATAATATTCCATCATATGTGTACTATCAGATATGTGTAGCACATTTTGTTTATCCATTCATTGGTTGATGGACACTTGGGTTTCCATCTTTTGGCAGTTGTGAATGTTGCAGTGAACAGCACTATGTAAATGTCTGTTTGCATTCCTGCTTTAAGTTCTTCTGGGTATATACTTAGTACCAGGATTGCCAGATCCTAAAGCAACTCTATATTTAGCTTTCCTACAATGGTTATACCATTTTACATTCCCACCAGCAGTGAATAAATATCCCTAAATCTCCATTCCTCTCCAACACTTAAAATTTCCTGTTGTTCAATAGTGGCCATTCTGGTACGTGTGATATGATATCTCACTGTGGTTTTGATTTGCATTTCCCTAATAGCTAGTGAAGATCAGCATCTTTTCATGTGCTTTTTAGGCATTTGTATAACCTCTTTGGAAAAAAATGTCTATTCATGTCTTTTGCCCATTTTTAATTGGGTTGTTTGTCTTTTTGCTGTTAGTTGTAGGATTTCTTTATGTATTCTGGATACCAAATCCTTATCAGATATGTGGTTTCTGAATATTTTCTCCCTTTGAGTAGGCCGTCTTTTCATGCTTTTGATAAAATCCTTTGAAACTCAGAAGTATTCAGTTTTGAGGAGGTTCCATTTATCTGTTTTATCTTTCATTGCTTGTGCTGTGGGTATAAGGTCTAAGAAACTATCACCTATCACTAGATCTCGAAGATATTTCCCTATATTTTCTTCTGGGAGTTTTATGGTATTGACACTTATATTTAGGTCTTCTATCCATTTAGAGTTAATTTTTGTATATGGTGTGAGATAGGAGTCCTCTTTCATTTGTTTGTATATGGATATCCAGTTCTCCCAGACAATTTATTAAAGATACTGTTCTGTCCAGGTTGAGTGGACTTAGAGGTCTGTAAAAAATCACTTGACCACAGATCTGAGAGTCTATTTCTGAACTCTCAATTCAATTCCATTGATCAATATGTCTTTATGCTTGTACCATGCTGTTTTGACCACTGTGGTTTTATAATATGCTTTAAATCAGAAACTATGAATCCTCCCACATCGTTCTTTTTCAAGATATTTTTGGCTATTTGAGGCCCTTGTAATGAATTTGATAATTGGCTTTTTTTCCACAATGAGGTCTGTTGGAATTCTTATTGGTAGTGCATTGAATCTGTAAATCAATTTGTGTAGAATTGACATCTTAATGACATTTAGCTATCCAATCCATGAATATGGAATGTCTTTCCATTTATATAAGTCTTCTTTAATTTCTTTTAGCAATGTTTTGTAGTTTTCTGTGTAGAGGTCCTTTATGTGCTTCGTTACATTTATTTGTAGATACTTGGTTCTTTTAGTTCCTATTATGAATGAAAGTTTTTTTCCTGATATCCCCCTCAGCTCATTTCTATTGTATAGACACGCTACTGATTTTTGTATGTTGATCTTGTATCCTGCTGCTTTGCTGAACTTGATTATTAGCTCTAGTAGGTTTGTCCTAGTTTTGAGGGGCTTTCTAAATATTTCATTATGTTGCCTGCAGTAGTGCAAGTTTTATTTCTTCCTTTCCAATTTGTATGCCTTTTATTTCTTTTTGTTTCCTAATTGCTCTAGCTAGAACTTCTAGCACAATGTTGAATAACAGAGGTGACGGTGGACATCCTTTTCTTGTTCCAGATCTTAGAGGGAATGCTTTCATTCTCCCACCACTGAGTTCAGTGTTAGCTGTGGGTTTTTCCTATATGCCCTGTCATGGTCAGGTTCATGTGTCAACGTGGCCAAGTAGTAGTACCTGTTTGTCTGGTTGGGCAAGTGCTGGCCTGTCTGTTGTGATGAGGACATTTCATAGAATTAAATCATGATCAGGTCAGCTGCATCCACAGCTGATTCCATTTCTAATCAGCCAAAAGGAAGTGTCTTCTGCAATGAGTAATGCTTAATCTGATCACTGGAAGCCTTTTAAGCAGGATTCAGAAGAGACAGGCCCTTTCCTGCTTTGGCTGGCGAGCCTCTCCTGTGGAGTTCATCCAGACCCTCCATCGGAATTGTCAGCTTCACAGCCTGCCCTACAGATTTTGGACTCTGCATTCCCGCAGTCACGTGAGACACTTTTATGAATTTTATGTTTGTGAGTGTTCCCTGTTGATTCTGTTTCTCTAGAGAACCCTAACTAATACATCTTGGTACCAGGAGTGGTTCTTAAGAAACAGAGTCTTAAAAATGTGTTTTACTTAAAGGTTTTGTACTCTGACTGGACTCAAAGGCACTAAGGACTCTGATTCCCATAATCAGAATGACATTCCCCATCCACAGAGCGAGTTGGCAAAAGAGATAGTCAAAATATCACCATTTGATTCTCCTAATGCTTCGCTTGTATGAAGCCAGCCTCTGGGAGATAATTTGACACCTTTACAGAATTTAGTGGAAATAAGAGGTATAGAGATGTTGGCTGGGTGTTGTTAGATACACTGGCTACATTAAGTAGTGAAAAGGATGGGCTTAAGGCTTCAAACGAGAAGCTTAAGCGCCATCTAACAGATGTAGATGTTTCTATGAGTTTCCTGAAGGAAAATCTTATTTTCTGTAGCCGTAGACTTCAGATCTCTGAAAATCAGACTCAGAATCTTATTGTTAGAGTAGCAACTTTACAACATAAACATAAAGGCATTGTGTCTGCCTTTAAAGTGAAGGCATTGATTAGAAAGGAGTGAGACCCTGAAAAATGGGATGGTGACATGTGGATTGATAATGATGTTGGGGGTGAGGTTGAAGCCCTAGGTCATGCTGAGTCTTCTCTAGATAACCCTGTAATAGTCTGCCCTGAGGACATAGCCACCCCGCCTCCAGCCTGCCTTGAGGAGTTGGCCACCCAATCTCCTCCTGAAGGGATTAGCCCTAGAGTGATTAATCAATCCTGTTTCACCAGATGAAACTGCAAATGAAGGCCCTGAAGCAGATGGCTTGGAATGTTTCAAATTCTTTTCATGACCCACCCTTACCACCCCTCATTTCTTCCAGACCTATAACTAAAGTTCCAACAGGCCCCGAAGGGTGAAGTACAAAGTATCACACATGTGGAGGTACGATATACTCTAAAAGAACAGAGTGAGTTTTCTAATTTATATAGACAGAAATCAGGGGATATGTGTCACAATGGATTTTAAGGGTGTGGGATAATGGTTGGAGGAATATAAGGCTGGATCAGGCTGAATTTATTGATATGGGCCCACTAAGCAGAGATTCTGCATTCAATGTTCTAGCTCAAAGGGTTAGAAAAGGTATTAACACTTTGTTTGGATGGTTAGTTGAAACATGGATCAAAAGGTGGCCGACATATCCTGAGGTTGAAGTGCCAGAACTGCCCTGGTATAATGTAGATGAGGGGATCCAGAGGCTTAGAGAGATAGGAATGTTAGAGTGGATTTATCAGGCAAAGCCTGCTCTTAACCCCAGGAATGTCCGGAATGCACCTTTTACCAGAACAATGAGAAATAAATTTGTGAGACTAGCACCATCATCCCTAAAGAGCTCTGTGGCTGCACTTCTCTGTAGGTCAGATATTACTGTAGGAACTGCTGTCACTGAGCTGGAATCCTTAAACACAATGGGGATGACGGGATCCCAAGTTGTCAGAAGCCAGGTGGCAGCACTTAATCTCCAAAGACAGGGTAGACATGGCTATTATAATAGACAGCAAACTCAAAGCAGGTATCAGAATCATACGGCTCGCAGAGATTTGTGGCATTGGTTAGTAAATCATGGGGTACATAGAAATACAATAGAAGGGCAGTCTACTAAATTCTTGTTCGAGCTGTATAAACAAAAGAGTTCTAGGTCAAGTGAACAGAAGTCTAACCTGAATTGCAAAAACACAGAGTTATGGCCCCTTAATCAATTTCCAGACTTGAAACAGTTTACAGACCCAGAGCCCCTTGAATGAAGAGGAGGCCAGGTCCCTGTTTCACTGTCACAGATTTATACTGTTAATCTTCCTCCAAGCCTTCCCCAAAGAGACCGACAGCCTTTTACCAGGGTAACTGTGCATTGGGGAAAAGGAAATTGTCAGATATTTCAGGGATTATTAGACACTGGTTCAGAAGTGACATTATTTCCAGGGGACCCAAAATGTCCCTCTGGTCCACCAGTCAGAGTGAGGGCTTATGGAGGCCAGGTGATCAATGGAGTTTTAGCTCAGGTCCATCTCACTGTGGGTCCAGTGGGCGTCCGGACCCATTCTGTAGTAATTTCCCCAGTTCCGGAATGTATAATTGGCATAGACATACTGAGCAACTGGCAGAATCCCCACGTTGGTTCTCTAACTCGTGCAGTGAGGGCTATTATGGTGGGAAAGGCCAAGTGGAAGCCACTAGAACTGCCCCTACCTAGCAAAATAGTAAATCAGAAGCAATACTGGATTCCTTGAGGGATTACAGAGATTACTGCCCCTCTTAAGGAATTGAAGGATGCAGGGGTGGTAATTCCCACTACATCCCCATTCAACTCTCCTATTTGGCCTGTGCAGAAAACTGATGGTTCTTGGAGGATGACAGTGGATTATCGTAAGCTCAACTAGGTGGTAACTCCAGTTGCAGCTGCTGTTCCAGATGTGGTATCATTGCTTGAGCAAATCAATACATCCCTGGACCTGGTCTGCAGCTATGGTTCTGACAAATACTTTTTTCTCAATAGCCATTGGTAAGGACCACTAGAAACAGTTTGCTTTCAGCTGGCAAGGTCAACAATATACTTTTATAGTCCTATCTCAGGGTATAACAACCCTCCAGCCCTATGTCATAATCTTGTCCGCAGAGACCTTGATCATTTCTCCCTCCCACAAGACATTACACTGGTCCATTATATTGGTGATAGCATGTTGATTGGATCTAATGAGCAAGGAGTAGCAACTACTCTAGACTTGTTGGTAAGGCATTTGCATGTCAGAGGATGGGAGATAAATCCAACAAAAATACAGGGGCCTTCAACCTCAGTGAAATTTCTAGGTATCCAGTGGTGTGGGGCATGTTGAGATATCCCTTCTAAGGTGAAGGAGAAATTGCTGCGTCTGGCCCCTCCTATGACCAAAAAAGAGGCACAACGCCGAGTTGGTCTCTTTGGATTTTGGCGACAACATATTCCTCATTTGGGTGCGCTACTCCAACCCAATTATTGAGTGACCAGAAATGCTGCTGATTTTGAGTGGGAACCTGAACAAGAGGAGGCTCTGCAACAAGTCCAGGCTGCTGTACAAGCTGCTCTGCCAATTAGACCGTGTGATCCAGCAGATTCAATGGTGCTGGAAGTGTCAGTGGCAAATAGAGATGCTTTCCGGAGACTTTGGCAGGCCCCTATAGGAGAATCACAACACTGACCCTTAGGATTTTGGAGCAAAGCCTTACCATCTGCAGCCAATAACTACTCTCCTTTTGAGAAACAGCTTTTGGCCTACTGGGCCTTAGTAGATATTGAATGCTTAACCATGGGGCCACCAAGTTACCATGAAACCTGAGTTGCCTATCATGAGCTGGATGTTGTCTGACCCACCAAGCCATAAAGTTGGGCATGTGCAACAGTGCTCTATTGTAAAATGGAAATGGTATATACGAGATAGGGCCAGAGCAGGTCCTGATGGCACAGTAAGTTACATGTAAAAGTGGCCCAAATGCCCATGGTCTCCACTCCTGCCACATTACCTTCTCTTTCCCAGACCAGAGCTATGGCTTCTTGGGGAGTTCTTTACAGTGAATTGACTGAGGAAGAGAAAACTTGGGTCTGGTTTACAGATGGTTCAGCTCGATATGTAGGTACCACCCGAAAGTGGACAGCTGCAGCACTACAACCCCTTTCTGGGGTGTCCTTGAAGGACAGTGGTGAGGGGAAGTCCTCCCAGTGGGCAGAACTTCGAGCAGTTCCCCTGGTTGTTCATTTTGCTTGGAAGGAAAACTGGCCAGAGGTGAGTTTGTGTACCGACTCATGGGCTGTTGCTAATGATTTGGCTGAATGGTCAGGAACTTGGAAAGACCGTAATTGGAAAATTGGTGACAGAGAGGTCTGGGGAAAAAAATACGTGGATAGACCTTTTTGAGTGGGCTAAATACGTGAACATATTTGTGTCCCATGTGAATGCACACCAGAGGGTGACTTCAGTAGAGGAAGGTTTTAATAGTCAAGTGGATAAGGTGACCCGTTCTGTGGATACCAGTCAGTCTCTCCCCAGCAACTCCTGTCATTGCCCAATGGGCTCATGAACAAAGTGGTCATGGTGGCAGGGATGGAGGTTATGTACAGGCTCAACAACATGGACTTTCCACTCACCAAGGCTGACCTGGCTACAGCCACTGCTGAGTGCCCAGTCTGCCAGCAGCAGAGACCCACACTCAGCCCCTGATATGGCACCATTCCCTGAGGTGACCAGCCAGCTACATGGTGGCAGGTTGATTACATTGGACCACTCCCTTCATGGAAGGGACAGCAATTTGTTCTAACTGGAATAGACACATACTCTGGATATGGGTTTGCTTTCCCTGCATGCAATGCTGCTGCCAAAACTACCATCCGTAGGCTTACAGAATACCTTATCCATTATCATGGTATTCCACAGCATTCCCTCTGATCAAGGAACACACTTCACAGCAAATGAAGTACGGGAATGGGCACATGCTCATGGAATTCTCTGGTCTTACCATATTCCCCATCATCCAGCAGCAACTGGATTGATAGAACGGTGGAATGGCCTTTTGAAAACTCAATTATGGTGCCAACTAGGTGGCAATACCTTGAAAGACTGGGGTAATGTTCTCCAGGAAGCTGTATATGCTCTGAATCAGCATCTGCTGTATGGTGCTGTTTCTCCCATAGCCAAGATCCATGGGTCCAGGAACCAAGGAGTGGAAATGGGAGTGGCACCACTCACTATCACCCCTCATGATCCACTAAGAAAATTTTTGTTTCCTGTCCCTGCGACCCTGAGCTCTGCTGATCTACAGGTTTTAATTTCAAAACGGGGAGTGCTTCCACCAGGAGAAACAACAGTGATTCCGTTGAACTGGAATCTAAGACTTCCACCTGGTCACTTTGAGGTACTTATGCCACTGGATCAACAAGCCAAGAAGGGGATTACATTATTGTCTGGGGTGATTTACCCTGACTATCAGGAGGAAGTAGGATTGCAACTACATAATGGAGGTAAAGAAGAATTTTCTTGGAATATAGGAGATTCCCTAGGGCGTCTTTTAGTGCTACCATGCCCTGTCATTAAAATCAATAGAAAACTGCAACAACCCAATCAAGGCAGGACTACCAATGACTCTGAAACTTCAGGAATGAAGGTTTGGGTCACCCCACCAGGGAAAGAACCGCGGCCAGCTGAGGTGCTTGCTGAGGGTAAAGGGAACATGGAATGGGTAGTGGTAGAAGGTATTGATAAATATGAACTTCGGCCACATGATCAGTTACAGAAATGAGGACTGTAATGCTGTTTTGTTCATGTTATATGACTTAATTTGTAAGATATCAGGTTTAAGAATGAATATTACCCAAGGATTTGTACCCCATTCTGAAGAGATTTAATGTGTTTCCAGTTATATGCAGGACAGTTGAGTATTGTTAGGTGAAAGAAAAAATGTGTGTTTTCTCATTTTTTATTTAGAAATTAGATATGGTTTAAGGTGGTATGTAGAGCTGCCAAGTTGACAAAGGGTGGACTGTCATGGTCAGGGTCATGTGTCGACCTGGCCAAGTGGTGGTTCTTGTTTGTCTGGTTGGGCAAGTGCTGGCCTGTCTTTTGAAATAAGGACATTTCATAGAATTGAATCATAATCATGTCAGCTGCATCCACAACTGATCCCATTTAATTAGCCAAATGGGAGTGTCTTCTGTAATGAATAATGCTTAATCTGATCACTGGAAGACTTTGGCTGATGAGCTTTGGCTGACGAGCCTCCTGTGGAGTTCATCCAGACCCTCCATCAGAATTGTCGGCTTCACAGCCTGCCCTGCAGATTTTGGGCTCTGTGTTCCCATGGTCACATGAGACACTTTTATAAATTTTATATTTGCAAGAGTTCCCTGTTGATTCGGTTTCTCTAGAGTACCCTAACTAATACATGCCCTTTATCGCGTTGAGTAAATTTCCTTCGATTCCTACCTTTTGAAGAACTTTTTCAAGAAAGGATGCTGGATTTTGTCAAATGTCTTTTCTGCATTGATCGAGATGATGATGTGGTTTTTCCCCTTCAGTTTTCTTGCGTTGAGCTGCCCTGGCATAACTGGGATAAAACCCACTTGGTCATGGTGTATAATTCTTTTAATGTGCTATTGGATTGTATTTCAAAATAGTTCATGGACAATTTTTGTATCTACATTCATTTGAGAAATTGGTTGGTAGTTATCTTTTCTTGTAGTATCTTTATTGGGCTTTGATATTAGGGTGATGTTGGCTTCATAGAAAGAGCTAGTAGTGTTCCCTCTTCAGTTTTTAGAAGAGTTTGAGCAGGATCGGTATTAATTTTTGTTGGAATGCTTAGTAAAATTTACCTGTTATGCCATCCACCTCTGGCCTTTTCTTTGTTGAGAGGTTTTTAATGACTGATTCATGCTCTCTAGTTGTGACTGTTATGTTGAGATCCTCTGTTTCTACTCGAGTCAGTGTTTGTTGTGTGTTTCTAGGAAATCGTTCCTTTCATCTATGTTGGCTGTTAATTATATCCTCTTACAATCTTTTTTATTTCTTTGGGGATGGTAGTAATGCCCTGTCTCTCATTTCTGATTGTATTTATTTGCATTTTCTCTCTTTTTGTCTTTGTCAGTCTGGCTTAGGGTTTGTCAGTTTTATTGATCTTCTTAAAGAACCAAGTTTTGGTTTTATTCATTCTCTCTATTGTTTTTTGTTCTCTATTTCATTTATTTCCCCTCTAATCTTTGTTGTTTCTTTCCTACTACTTGCTTGGGATTAGTTTCCTGTTCTTTCTCTAGTTCCTCCATGTGTAGAGTTATGTCTTTGATTTTAGCTCTTCCTTCTTAATGTAGGTCTTTAGGACTATAAATTTCCCTCTCAGCACTCCCTTTGCTACATCCCATAAATTTTTATATGTTGTGTTCTCGTATTGTTTTGTCTTAAGATACTTATTTCTCTTGCAGTTTCTTTGTTGACCACTGATTGCTTAAAAAGCGTATTATTTACCCTCTATACATTTGTGAAATTTCCGGTTCTCTTGCTGTTACTGATTTCCAGCTTCATTGCATTGTGATCAGAGAAAGTACTCAGTATAATTTCAGCCTTGTTAAATGTATTAAGACCTGTTTTGTGTCTCAGCATGTGGTCTATCCTGGAGAATGTTCCATGAGCACTTAAGAAGAATGTATATCATGCTATTTTGGGATGCAGTGTTCTGTAAATGTCTGATAGTCCTAGTTCATTTATCATGTTATTTAGTTTCTGTATTTCATTTTTGATTCTTTGTTGAGGTGTACGATCTATTGATGAGAGTGTTATGTTGAATCTCCTAGTATTTTTGCACATTCATCTATTGCTGCCTTCTGTTTTGCCAGTAATTTCCTCATGTACATTGGGGCACCTTGATTTGGGACATAAATATTTATGATTGTTATTCCTTCTTGGTGAATTGCTTGTTTATTAATATATACTCTCTCTTTGTCTAACATTTTTGCATTTGAAGCCTATTTTGTCTGATAATAGTGTAGCTCCCATAGCTTTTTTTGTGGTTGTTACTGCTTGTGTACCTTTTTCCAGCCTTTCACTTTCACCTTATTTGTACCTTTGGGTCTAAAACCTAAAATTGTGGAATTGGAACCCATACCAAACTCTGAAACATGTTCTACAACTAAGTGTTGTGCCATGTTTTGAAATTCATTGAATGTTTTGAATATTCATTTTGCTTTTTAAATTTTACATTTAAAAATTTAAGCATTTTTCTTTAATCTTGAAGAATCTGGAATTGTGCCAAGGGCTTAATAACTGCATAGGGCTGGTGGCTACTTAATTGAACTGTGCAGACATAGAACATTTCCCTCATCACGCAAAGCTCTGGGGGAAAATACTAGATTGCATTAACCTAAAAAGACCAGTATCCATGAAAACTGACTTTGGAAAGACCTGTTAGAGTACACTGTGAGATGTCTCCATTGTGGGAATTTTTTTGCGATAAACTGTAATGCAACTCTGCCTTATTTTTTATTGCTTGATTTGTATTGATCACATTCAGACTGGAAATAAAAGTTGCTATTAAAATTTAAAAAAAAGAGTAGATGAGTTTCTAAATTATAGACAATGTCTTCTTTGCCCTTGTGTTCTGAATTACTTAAATCCCGACCTGATCGGCTTCATTCTTATCTCTAAATACCAGGTTATAGATATATAAAAAAGCCTCTCAGAATCCAAAAATAATCATCACTCTGTACTAAATGTGTCTGCTATAAGCACTTACAATCTAGGCCCCTGTTTTTTTATAAGCATTTTCCAAAGGAGATCATGCAATAATTGTTCTTTTGTTTCTGGCTTATTTTGCCTCACCAAATGTCCCACAGGTTTATTCACATTGTTGCATGCCTTACGACTTCGTTCCTTTTTGTAGCAGCACAATATTCAATCATATGTATCCACTATCGTTAACCTTCAATCATATGTATCTACCATTGTTCGCCTACTCTCCTTCCTGATCTTAGGGGGAAAGCTTTCAGTCTCTATCCATTGAGCACTATGCAGGCTATCGGTTTTTCATACATGCCTTTTATCATATTGAGGAAGTAACCTTTGATTCCTACCTTTTGATGTGTTTTTATCAGAAAAGGATGTTGAATTTTTTCGACTGCTTTTTCATCATCAATCGAGATGATCGTGTGATTTTTTCATTTTGATTTGTTAATGTGCTATATTACATTAATTGATTTTCTTGTGTTCAGTCATCCTTGCATTTCCTAGTATAAACCCTACTTGGTCGTGGTGTATAATTCTTTTAATATGTCGTTGGATTTTATTTGCTAGTATTTTGTTGAGACTCTTTGCATCTATATTCATTAGGGAGATTGGCCTGTAGTTTTCCTTTCTTATAGCATCTTTACCTGGTTTTGATATTAAAATATTAGCTTCATAAAATGAGGTAGGTAGTGTTCCTTTTTCCTCTATTTTTTGGAGAAGTTTGAGCAGAATTGATATTAGTTTTTTTGGGAATGTTTCATAAGATTCCACTGTGAAGCCATCTGGCTCTGGGCTTTTCTTTGTAGGAAGATTTTTTGATGACTGATTGAATCTCTTTACTTGTGATAGGTTTGTTGAGATCTGTTATTTCTTCCAGAGTCAGTGTAGCTTGTTTGTGTGTTTCCTGGAATTTGTCCATTTCATCTAAGTTGTCTAGTTTGTTGGCATATAGTTGTTCATAGTATCCTCTTATGATTTCTTTTATTTCTTCAGGGTCTGTGGTAACACATCCCTTCTCATTTCTGATTTTGCTTATTTGTATCCTCTCTCTTTTTCTCTTTGTCAGTCTTGCCAGCAGCCCATCAATTTTATTGATTTTCTCAAAGAACCTACTTTGGTTTTATTGATTCTTTCTATTGTTCTTTTGTTCTCCCATTCATTTAACTCTGCTTTGATCTTTGTAATTTCTCTTCTTCTGTTTGCTTTGGGGTTAGTTTGCTGTTCTTTCTCAAGTTCCTCCAGGTGAGCAGTTAAGTCCTCGATTTTTGCTCTTTCTTGCTTTTTAATGTAGGCATTTAGGGCAATAAATTTCCCTCTCAGCACAGCCTTTGCCGCATCCTATAAGTTCTGGATATGTCATATTCTCATTTTCATTGGTCTCCAGAGAGTTACTGATTTCGCTAAGTTTCTTTGATCCACTGGTTGTTTAAAGGTGTCCTATTTAATCTCCATATATTTGTGAATGTTCTCATTTTTTGGTGGTTATTGAGATCCAGCTTCATTCCATTGTGAACAGAGAAAATGCTTTGAATAATTTCAGTGTTTTTAAATTTATAAAGCACCTGTTTTGTGCCCCAGCATATAATCTATCCTGGAGAACGTTCCATGAGCACTAGAGAAGAATGTATATCTTGGTATTTTGGGGTGCAATGACCTATACATGTCTGTTAAGTCTAATTCATTTATCAAGTTGTTTAACTTCCCTATTTCCTTGTTGCTATTCTATCTGGTTGTTCTATCTATAGAGCAGAGTGATATATTGAGGTCCTCTACTATTATCCATCACTTCCTTCAGTTTTGCCAATGTCTGTCTCATGTACTTTGGAGTTCCTTGATTGGGAGCATAAGCATTTATGATTGTTTTATCTTCTTGGTGAATTGTTTCTTTAATTAATATATAGTGTCCTTCTTTGTCAGGTATTACTAAAAAGGCATTTCTTGCATCCACCATCTTATCTTTTGGATTTTATTTGTCAGTTCTATATATTCTTTTCCCTCTTTCTCTTTTTATCTGTTGAGTTACCCTTACTGGTACTGTTCAGTTCTGTGCCTTCCTCCAGACCTCCCTCTCCTGCCTTTTTTTCCCAACTGGCAGAACTCCCTTTAGTATTTCTTGTAGGGCCAGTCTCTTGTTGACACATTCTTTCAAGATTTGTTTGTCTGTGAAAATTTTAATCCCTCCCTGAGTTTTGAAGGACAGTTTGGTTGGGTACAGAATTCTTGGCTGGAAGTCTTTCTCTTTCAGAAGCTTAAATATATCATACCACTGCCTTCTCACCTCCATGATGCTAGTTGAATAGTCTGAACTTTGTCTTATGTGGTTTCCCTTGTATGTAGTAGATTGTTTTTCTCTTGCCACTCTCAGAATTTTCTACCTGTGTTTCAACATTTGACAGACTGATTAGTATGTGTCTTGGGGAAGGCTATTTGGATTTATTCTATTTGGAGTTCATTGAGCTTCTTTGATTTGTTTATTTATGTGCTTTATAAGGATTGGGAAGTTTTTCCCCATTATATCCTCAACTACTCTTCCTATCCCTTTACTCTTCTCTTCTCCTTCTGGGACACCAGTGATTCTTATATTTGTGCACTTTTTTTGTCCATCATTTCCCTGAGATCCAATTCAAATTTTTCCATCTTTTTTGCTATTTGCTATTTTGAGTGTTCAAAATCAGTGTCCTGTCCTCTAGTTCACTTATTCTTTCTTCTGCCTCTTCAAATCTGCTGTTGTGTGTCTCTAGTATGCTTTTTATTTGGTCTACGACATCTTTAATCTCTGTGATATCTGATATTTTTCTATTTATTCTTTCAAATTCCTCTTTATGCTCTTCTAGTGTCTCCTTGATCTCCTTTATGTCATTAGCCATCCCATTTATTTTATTTAGTGGAATTATATGAATATTTCTGATTAGTTTTTCCAACGTCTGTCTCTTCTGGTATTTTAATTTCGGCATTTTGGGCTAGATCTGTCTGCATCATGATATGCTTAGTGATGTTCTGTTGTTTTTGCAGCATGTAAATATCTTGATTGATTTACTTTGGAAGGCGATTTCCTTCAGTCATCTAAAGCCTTGTGTTTGCAGGATGGATGTGGAGCAGGATGCAGGGCATGGGGCAGTCACAACAGTGAGGTACATGTATAGGCACAGGTTGGGGATGCTATGCTGTTCCTGTGAGCGTGAGCACCCAGCAGCAGTGGAGGATGTGGCTGTGTAGGTTCAGGGTCTGGGGGCAGGGCCCTGGTGTGTGCTGTTCTAGGGCACGGGGCCTATTGTGCGCATGCACAGAGCTAGGGCAACAGGTTGGCCTTATGCCTGCATGGGCTGGGGGCAATGTGCTGGGCTGTGCAGGTCATCACTTTCCTAGAGCTGAGTTCATGCACATGCGCAGATCTGGGAGTGCCATAAACTGATGTACCCATGCGCAGGACTGGAATGGAGGGGACGGCACTACTGTATGCCTGGGGGTGGGTTTAGACTGGTTATGGAGGCAAGCGTCAGTAGCCTTTATGCACTGGCAACAGCCTGCAGGGAGCAGGGAGGGGAAGGTAGGGCTCAGAAGGGGTGGGGGAGACTGCACTTGTGCAAGAGAGGCGGGTTGGACTGCACTTGGGGTGGGGTTATGGCGGGGTTATGGCGTGGTTACGCGTAGGCAGGAGGTTGGCTGTGTGAGGGCATCTGGAGCACTTGGAGTTGGGGCAGCTGATGAGAGTCAGATGCATGGGGTGTGGGGTGAGTCACGGGTCAGAAGGCTGTGCTGGTGATGGTAGTGCATTCAAGGAACGCGGCTTTCCTTACTTCCTAGCCACCACCTCCCCGTTTGTGTGCTCTTAAGGGCTCCGTGCACTCCTGAGGGCTCTGGGCTTCCACATTAGGCTGTTTGCACCATCCGAATGGTCTCCGGTTCTCTGCTTCTCAGTTCCTCAGCTTTTGCAACCAGGGCCACCCTATGTGGTGCAGAAGAATCTCACAGGTCGCTTACACCCTGGAATCACCATCTTAGTCGCCCTCCCATCCCCTCTCTAACTGTTACTTGGGGCAGGGTTGAACTTGATCTATCCTATTCTGCCATTTTCCCGTAGCATAATATTTTTAATTTCCTCTGTAGTGTCTTTCATTTCCATAAGATGTTATTTTCCTGTATATTCTTTCAAATTCTCCTTTATATTTACCTATTGTCTTCTTAATATCTTTTATCTCTTTAAACATCTCATTAAATTTGTTTAAGAGAATTGTTTGAACATCTTTGATTTGTTGTTCCAAATTCTGTGCCTCTTCTGACTTTTTAATTTGTTCCTTTGACTGGGCCATGTCTTTCTGTGTTTTAATATGCCTTGTGATTTATTTGCTCCTATCTGGTCATCGGGTTATCTTGATGAGTTTATTCTGAAGGTCAGTTTTTCTTTCTTGTCTAGGATTTTGTTGTTGCTTCGATTTGTATTCAGGCATTTCTTTGATCATTGGTTTGTCAGTATTTCCCCCTCTAAAACAGGATTGGTACCCATGCAGGGGATATAGACCAACTCCAGTGGGCCCAGGGATAGGATCTGGAAAGTCTCCAGAAAGTTCTTTTCTTATCTCTGTGCTTTCCAGCCTGCCCAGCAGATACCATTTTTTAGCTACTTATTCCTTTTCTAAAACAGTTGAAACTGTGGCATCCATCAGTGTCTGATCAGGCATACTGAAACTGTGGGGATCTCACTTCTCCAACCAATATCTGCTTCAGTGTTGGGCTGTGTCCCACTCTGTACTTAGGGCGGCATATTCCTGTAGCTGTCCCATTTGCAGCTGTTCCCCAGACAAGTATGGCACCACCTGCTGCTGCTTCTCTCAAGGTGGAGGATGGGTGCCAGGATCCATGGATGGAATTACAACCTTCGCCTGCGTTTTCTCCATCTACTCATCCCACACTTTCTTGGGCATTCAACTGTCCTCCCTTGTTCCCTGGATCCCCAATAGTTGATTGAGACAGTTTCTGCCTGGCTACTGCTGCTTTGGGAAAGGAAGTAGATTATGCCATTCCCTCCCTAATGCTCCATTTTGAATGTTCTTCTTTGGGCCCCTTTTGTATTTGATGCTTCTCCTCAGCAGATTGTGTTCTGCCCTGGGCCTCTGTGGACTTGGATCTCTGTGTCTAGATATATGTGGGAATCTGTTTCACTACTGTGAGAGTTTTTATACTCTGCATCCTGGTAGGAGGTGGGAAGTATATGTATATACCACATTTTGTTTATCCACTCATTGACTGATAGACACTTAGTTAAAACAGAGATTCAGTGAAAAAAAAGACAAATCTCACTTGCTTAGAATTAGAACTCTGTTTAAAGGTAGAAACTGGAGAAGTACTCCACAAACACTGAATCAAAGGAAGAGAAAAATATCAGGTAGGAACCTTCTGTCCTGGACCAGCTGGTCCTCTTCCCTCCCCCTCACTCAGTCCCACACAGTTTGGGAAGCACCCAGTGGTAGTGGCTTCCATCGTTTCACAAGTGTGAATAATGATCTATGAATGTCAGTGTGCAAATATCTTTTTGCTTCCCTGTTTTCAATTCTTTGGGCTATATACATAGAAGAGAGATTGCTGGTTCATATGGTAATTCTATACTTAGCTTTCTAAGAAAATGCCATACTGTCTTCCACAATGGCTAAACCATTTTGCATTCCCACCGCATCCTCCAGATCCTCTCCAAGGATTGTAATTTTCTGTTTTTTTTTTTTTTAACATTAGCCATTCAGGTGGGTGTGAAATGGTGTCGCATTGTGGTTTTGATTTGCATTTCCCTAATAGCTAATGACGCTGAGCATCTTTTCATGTGTTTTTTAGTAATTCATATATCCTCTTTGGAAAAATATCAGTTTGAGTCTATTGCCCATTTTTCAATTAGTTGTCTGTCTTTTTACTGTTGACTTGTAGGATTTATTTATATATTCCTTATATGAAATCTTTATCAGATTTGTGGTTTCCAATTATTTTCTCCTATTGAATAGGTTACTTTTTTCATTTTCTTGATAAGGTTCCATTTGTCTGTTTTTTTCTTTTGTTCCTTTTGCTTTAAGTGTACAGGCTAAGAAACCATTGCCTAACACAAGATCCTAAGGATGCTTCCCTACATTTTCTTCTAGGTGTTTTTATATTTAGGTCTTTAGGGGAAAAAGTAAGTTCTGTCATTCCTTGCCTAATCCTCCATTTTGGAGGCTCTTCCTTTGGCTCTTCCTTTTATTTACTTAAAACCGTTTTATTAAGATATATACATGTACCATACAATCCATCCAAAGTGTACTGTCGAAAGCATCCAGTATAATCATAGTTGTGTATCCAACAATCAATTTTAGAAGATTTTCATTACTCCAATACCCCTTAGCAGTCAAGTCCCTCTGTCCTTCCCCAGCCTTACATAACCACTAATTTAATACTGTCTGTATAGATTTTTTTATATTTACATTTTGTACAAATGGAATCATACCATATGTAGTACTTGTGTCTGGTTCCTTTCACTTAGCATAATGTTGTTTTTAAATTACGGTTCTTTTTTTTAATTAAAGAAGTTGTAGATTTACAGAAAAGTCATACACAAATAACAATGTACCTTTATACCCACCTACTGTTGACATTTTGCAATAGTGTGATACCTTTGTTATATTTGATGAAAGAATATTAAAATATTACTGTTAACTATAACCAATAGTTTACATTAGGTATATTTTCCCATATGCCACCCTATTATTAACACCTAGTAATAGTGTCATATATTTGTTATAAATCATAAAATATTATTCATAGGTTTTTACTATTATTAACCACAGTCTATCTTTCCCAACAGCATTCACTGTTTTATACAGTTCCATGTTTCATCTTCTAACTTTCCTTCTGGTAACATACAACCCAAAATTTCCCCTTTCAACCACATTAAAAAACATAATTAAGTGCTGGTAATTAAACTCAAAATATTGTACTTCTATCACCACTATCCATTTCTAAATATTTACAATCAACCTACTTAGAAATTCTGTGCAAATTAAGTATCAGCTTACCACTTTCTACACCCATTCTATCTCCTGGTAACCTGTATTCTAGATTCTAATTCTTTGAATTTGCTTATTATAATTAGTTCGTATCAGTGAGATCATACAATTTGTCCCTTTGTGTCTGGCATATGTCACTCAACTTAATATCCTCAAGGTTCATCCATGTTGTCACATGCAGCAGAACTTCACTCCTTCTTACACCTGAATAATATTTCATCATATATATATATATATATATATATATATATACCATATTTTGTTTATCTAGTCATCAGACACTTGGGTTGTTTTCATCTTTTGGCAATTGTGAATAATGCCTCTATGAACATCAGTAGGCAAATGTCTGTTCGAGACCCTGCTTTAAGTTCTTCTGGGTCTTATATCCCATTATACCTAGTAATGGGGTTGTTGAATCATATGACAATTCTGTACAGAGCTTCTTGAGGAACTACCAAACTGGCTTCCACAAGACTGCACTATTTTACATTCCCACCAGCAGTGAGTGAGTGTTCCTATTTCTCCACATCGTCTCCAACATTTGTAGTTTTCTGTTTTGTTAATAGTGGCCATTCTAGTAGGTGTGAACTGTCTTGTTGTGGTTTTGGTTTGCATTTCCTTGATAGCTAGAGTCTTGAGCATCTTTTCATGTGCTTTTTAGCCATTTGTATTTCCTCTTAGGAGAAATGTCTACTGGAGTCTATTGCCAATTTTTCAATTGGGTTGTTTGTCTTTTTACTGTTGAGTTGTAGGATTTCTTTGTATATTTTGGACATTAAATTCTTATCAGATATGGATTTCCAAATTTTTTCTCCCATTGATTAGGTTGCCTTTTCCCTTTTTTGAAGCACAGACGTTTTCGACTTTGAGGAGGTCCCATTTATCTGTTTTTTCTTTCATTGCTTGTGCTTTTTTTCTTTCATTGCTTGTAAAATCTAAGGATCCATTGCCAACCACAAGATCTTGAAGATACTTCCCTACATTTTCTTTGAGGAATTCTATGGTATTAGTTCTTATATTTAGGTCTTTGGTGCATTTTAAATTAAATTTTGTGTAAGATGTGAGGTATGAATCCTGTTTCATTCTTTTGCATTTGGGTATCCAGTTCTCCCAGTACCTTTGTTGAAGAGACCATGGACTTGGCAACTTTGTCAAATATCATTTGGCCGTAGATGTCAGGATCTGTTTCTGAACTCTCAATTTGATTCCATTGATCAATATATTTATCTTTGTGCCAGTACGATGCTTTTATGTCCACTGTAGCTTTGTAATATGTTTTAACGTCAGATAGTGTGAGTCTTCCAAGTTCTTTCTTCCTTTTCCAGATGTTTTTGGCTATTTGGGGCCCCTTACCCTTCCAAATAAATTTGATAATTGACTTCTCCATTTCTGCAAAGAAGGCTGTTGGAATTTGAATTGCATGGAACCTATAAACCAATTTGGGTAGAATTGACATCTGAATCTTAAAGATTCTTAAAGGCTTCCAATCCATGCATATGGAATGTCCTTCCATTATTTATGTCTTCATTGATTTCTTTTAGCAATATTTTTTAGTTTTTGTGTACAAGTCCTTCATATCCTTGGTTAAATTTATTCCAAGATATTTGATTGTTTTAGTTGCTCTTATAAATGAAATTTTTTCTTGATTTCCTCCTCAGATTGTGTAATAGAAACACTACTGATTTTTCCATGTTGATCTTATGTGCTGCCACATTGTTGAACTCTTTTATTAGCTCTAGTAGCTTTAGGTCAATTTTTTTGGATTTTCTATATATAGGATCATGTCATCTGCAAAATAGTGTTTGTTTTATTTCTTCCTTTCCTGTATGGATGCCCCTTATTTCTTTTTCTTCCCTAACTGCTCTGTGCAAGAAGTTCTAGTACCATATTGAATACCACAGTAAGAGTGGGCATGCTTGTTTTGTTTCAGATCTTTTTCTAGTTCTTGTAGGTGAGGTTTTAGTTTCCTTTTTTTAATTTTAGCTCTTTCTTCTTTATAATGTAACATTTTACTGTATATTCCCACTCAACACTACCTTGCTACATCCCTTAAATTCTGATATGTTGTGTTCTCATTTTCTTTTGTCTCAAGATATTTACTGATTTCTCCTGCAATGTCTTCATTAACCCACTAATTCTAAACAAGTGTGTTGTTTAGCTTTGATATATCTGTGAATGTTTCAGTTCTCCACCTATTATTAATTGACTACTTCATTCCATTATGGTCAGAGAAAGTACTTTGTATAATTTCAGTCTTTTAAAATTTATTTAATTTAATTTAATTATTTATTTATTTATTTTTGTATGGGTAGGCACTGGGAATCGAACCCAAGTCTCTGGCATGGCAGGCGAGAACTCTGCCTGCTGAGCCACCATGGCCCACCCTTGTTATTTCTTCTTGATGGATTACCCTTTTTATTAATATATAGTATCCTTTGTCTATTATAATGCTTTTAACATCAAGTCTATTATTTATTATATTAGTATAGCTACCCAGTTCTTTTTTTTTGTTAACATTTGCATGGAATATCATTTCCAGCCTTTCACTTTCAACCTATTAATTTTTTTGCGTCTGAGGTGAGTCTCTTGTAAAAACATATAGTTGAATGATGTTTTTTTTTTATCAATTATGCCATTCTCTGCCTTATGATTGGGGAAACTAATCCATTAACACTCAGTGTTATTACTATAAAAGCCATACTTCAGCTATTTTGTTCTTCCATTTTTATATGTCATATCTTACTTTTTGCCCTTCTTTTCTTTTATTACAACCTCCTTTCCTATATAGCTTATATTTTATGATGTATCTGACTGATTCCTTACTCATTTCTGTTTCTGTATATATTAAAAATTTTTTGTGGTTGCACCAGGGTTTATTTTGTACAACCTACATCTATAGCCTGTGAATGTGAAAAGATACAGCATAGTTTTAATAGCATACATATTCTCTTAGTCTTCATTTCTTCACCCTACTCCAAGTCATTCTCTCCCGTCTTTTCCTTTCAACCTACAAAATTCCCCTTAGAAATTTTTGTAGGGGAGGCCTTTTGCTGATAGACTCTCTGTTTCTCTTTATTCGTGAATATTTTAAACTCTTCTTCATTTTTGAAGCATATTTTTGCCAGATAAAGAATTTTTGACTGGCAAATTTTTCTCTTAGTACATTAAATATATTATACCACTGACTTCTCGCCTCCATGGTTTCTAATGAGAAATTTACTTTTCTCTCTTTCTGGATTCTCTCTTTATCCCTGGCATTTGACATTCTGCCAAGTAGTATGTGTCTCAGAGTAGGTCTATTAGGATTTATTCTGTTTGGAGTATGTTGTGCTTCTTCAATATGAATATTTATGTTTTTCATAAGAAATGGGATGTTTTTGGCCATTATTCCCTTAAATAGTCTTTCTGCCTTCTTTCCGTTCTCTTTTCCTTTGGGTACACCCGTGATGCATATCTTTACATGCTTTGTGCGTTCACTCAAATCCTTGTGACACTGCTCAATTTTTTCCATTTTCTCTATCTATTCTTCTGACTGTATGATTACACTTGTCCTATTTTCTAGTTCACTGATTTTATCCTGCCTGTTCAAATCTGCTGTTATATGCCTCTAGTGTATTTTAAATCTCTACTATTATGCCTTTCATCCCCATAATTTTTGCTTCTTTTTATACTTTCAAATTCTTCTTTATGCTCACACATTCTCTCTTTAATATCCTTTATCTCTTTATGCATATTTTCCTTCATCTCCTTAAATTATCAGAGAACTGTTTGAACATCTTTGATTAGTTGTCTGAACTTCTAAGTCTCCTGTGAAGTTATAATCTGTTTCCTTGACTGAGCCATGTTTTCCTGTTTTTTAGAATGGCTTGTAACTTTTTGCTAGCTATCTGATGATCTTGATGAGCTTACTCTGAAGGTCCATTTCTCCCTCTTGTCTAGGGTTTTATAGTTGATTGTCTTTGTTTTAAGGCTTTTCTTTGACGCTTGGTCCAACTTCTAGAGCCCATGTGTAAGTGTTCAGAATTTTTCAGCTCTCTTCATCTGATTCCTGCCTTGGATACACAGTGCAGTTTTTAATTTTACACTTTTTGCACAATTGCTTCACCTCCAGGAGAAAGCTTCTTTTTTCTGTTCCTTCTCTGAGCACCTCTTTGTTTTTGTGCAGACGTTTCTCCCCAGCTCCCATATTTGTTTAAGTTCTCTCCTTCACTCAGTGCCCTGTTTTCCTTACCCTCTTCATTACTAGGACCCAATCTATCTTACAGTCATTCAGTTTAACACCCCCCCCTTTTTTTCCTGTGAAACTTTCTGTATCCAGTTTCTTCCCCAGTGGATTTCTGCCACCCACCCCCACCCCGGGGAGCCAAATGCAGTCAATTCAGAAAGGAGTGTCACTTCAGGAACGTTCGTTTTGCCTTTAGGTAATCCAGCCAACAGAAACTGGGTTGAGTAAGGGCACAACAGTTCATGCCAGCCTGCTCTCCTGGGGTGTGTCTGTCTGTCTGTCTTTCTCTCTCTGTCTCTGAGGGCCCTTTTAGATATTTCTTGTGTTCTACCCTGTGTCTCTGCGGACTTAGTCCCTGTGCCTGTATATGCCTGAAGTTCTGTCTTGCTGCTGTGAGTTGCTGTTTGGTCTCTGTCCACAGTGGGAAGGACCCAGTCCTGTGTGACTCCCAAGTTGCATGGAATCAAGTGAGCAGGAGGTGAATAGGACCGACCAGCAGTCTGAGACATGGTTTTCCTACCCGGATTTTTTATGTTTCTTTGATTCAGCATTTGTGGTGTCCTTCTCCAGTTTCTCCCATCCTCCAGAGTACTAAGCAAGTGGGATTTGCCCTTTTATTCACTAAATCTCTGGGGAGGTTATTTCTTAGTTACCATGTAGATGAGGTTATTTCCTTCTTTCTGTCATTTTTTTAAATGCAATTTTATTGAGATACGTTCACATACAAAATCATCCACCCAAAGTATACAATCAGTACCTCACAATATCATCTTTAGTTGTTCATTCATCACCACAATCAATTTTAGAATATTTTCATTACTCCAAAAAAAATACAAATTAAAAAGTACACACAAAGCATCCCATACTCCTTATATTCCCTACCCTTTATTCATTATTTTGTCTTTATTTGATTACTCATCTGTTTACTACTCACTGGATAAAGTGTATGGACATTTTATCTATACACTTTATGTATCAAGTCATTCACAAGGTTTTCACAGTCACACAGTAACATGTGTTAGTCCCTGAGTTATACAGTCATCATCAAGAATCCAGTCTACTGGATTACAGTTCAACAGTTTTAGGTATTTCCTTCTAGCTTTTCTAATGCACTAGTAACTAAAATTCCCTCTTTTTTTTTAGACATAAGCTTTTTTACTGATAAAATTGATTAGAAGACTTAGGTATACAACCAAAAGGGTTTGTTTTGGATCATTATGATTAGATTCATAATGATCATGTGAGTGCTAGAAAACTAAAAATAACAGTGATTTAAATAAGGGAGAGATTATTTCATACCTCAAAGTCCAGAGGTGACAGTTCATGACTGGTAAGAGTATGCCACAGTATTGGGCACTCAGTTTCCTTTCTATATTGATTTGCTATGCATGGCTTCCTTTCCAAGAATCATCTTGGGGTCTATTATGGCCGCTCCAACTCCAACCATCATGTACATACTCCAGTCAAAAGGAAAAGAGAGAGGGAGAAGAGTAGAATGTCTCCATTTAAGGACACACCGTTTTTGTTTAATCCCATTAGCTAGAATATAGTCACTTAGCCACATCTAAATAAGAAAGTGAGTATTCTGGCATTTATTTATTTAGCTAAAACTAAGAATTCTACTATAAAAGGAAGAAAGGATACTGATGGACAACTTGTAGTATCGGCCATTCATGAGTTAAGCTTATGCAGCAGCTGGCAGAGGCGGAGCTAGACAACCACTGACCCTTCCTATATTGAGGGGCAAGCTGCTTACCACAGAGAAAGGACTCACGTGTAGGATAAGTTATTTGCAAGAGGGGGGACCCAGAAGGAGCTAAGCCATGCACACTTGGTTCCTTCTCATTCTTACCCCCTGAGACAGGCCAGACATGTTTCTGGATTTTCTAAGCAATGGTACAGTGAACTGTCATAAGGCAGAAAAGCAGTGCACGATTTGGCACCACTGTAACAAAGTTTTCTTAGTTTCCTTTTATCTAGTCTTTCTCTGTCTTCATTTTCCATTGGATTAAAAAGTCTTCCTGAATAGTCAGAGTTCTTCTTCTGGAAAGATGTTTCTGGCTGCAAGAAGTGCCAACTTAGGTACCCTGGAATCAATTCAGACAGAAATCAACAGGTTTGGTTCACAAGAATGGTTAAGAAATCTTCCAGTATTACCTCTGTAAGTAGGATCAACAAATGTTTCCATTACCTGTCCATTATACACATGTTTCCTGATGGCTGTAATATAATTTGAATCATGTATTGTTTGTAGTTGAATTCTTCTCTGCACTTCAGAGAATCCTAAAATTTCACCAGCATATTCTCAGACAAACCTTCCTCTTGGTATAAATTCCAAAGAATGAAGTCCCCAGCCTTTTTTATCTGTCTTAAATACCTGGAGGTGGAACTGCATACCTCTCTGGGCCACTCTGTTTTTCCACTGGTCACGGCACTGGCACATCATGTTGCATTCAAAAGCTGGCTGGGTATATTTGACTTCCAATCTTATATCTCTGAAACATGAATTATCATCATAGTTCTCTTCATGACGGAGACAGATGTAAGTAAGTACCCGGCAGACAGGCAGTTTTGAAACAAATGCATCTGGGAAAGGTTATCTGAGTGGGATCCATGTCTGCTCGAGGTCCAATGATATTATCAGGAGTATACTGAAAAGGTGCCGGCCCCAACCTCAGGGGCCACCTGCTCACAGGCAAGTTCTCCAAGCCCCAGTCTCAGTTGGATCCTCAGGCTCCTCAGGTATTTCCATTGCGAGAAGCCATGCCTAATCTGCAGCTTTTGCGAACATCTTGCCCCTCCTTTCCCTCATTTTTTTAAGGAGAGTTTTGCTAGATAAAGAATTTCTGGCTGGCAATTTTTCTCTTTCAGTACCCTAAATATGTCATTCCACTGCCCTTTTGCCTCCATGGTTTCTGATGAGAAATCTGAACTTAGTCTTAATGAGCATCCCTCATGTGATAGATCATGTTTTTCTTGCTGCTTTCAGAATTCTCTTTATCTTTGGCATTTGATATTCTGATTAATATGTGTCTCAGAGTAGGATTTATTCTGTTTGTGCTTGTTAGACATGTATATTTATGTCTCTTGTAAGAGTTGAGAAATGTTTGGCCATTATTTCCTCAAATATTCTTTCTGCCCCTTTTCCCTTCTCTTCTTCTGGGACATCCATGATGTGTATCGCTGTGCTTAGTGCTGTTACTCAAATCCTTGAGATACTGCTTAGTTTTTCTATTCTCTTCTCTGTTCTTCTGACTGTATGATTTCAATTGTCTTGAATTCTAGTTAGCTGATTATTTCTTCTACCTATTCAAGTCTGCTGTTGTATGCTTCTAGTGTTATTTTAAATCTCCATATTTGACTTAGAAAACTACTTTTGAATGTCTGGTGTGTTTGTGTCTCTTTCTCCTTCTCTCTTTCCTGCTCTCTCCCCCTCTCTTGTCTCTCTCTCAAGTATTCTTTTTTAATTTAGCAGAATATCCTGTATGTAGCTTGTGTCTTGAGTTGTGAGGGCTTGTTCTTGTTGTTTTTATTGCTGTCATTTTGTTCTGTTTTATATACTTTAAATTCACTTTGTTCTCTAAATAGACTGATAGATGGATAGATAGAAAGAAGGATACAGTAAATATGGCAGATCTGGGCATCAGGGTGGGGGGTTATTGGAATTCTTTGTGTCGGTTTTATGTTATTTTTGCAACTGTCCTGCCAACTTCAAATTATTTCAAAATAAAAAGTTTAAGGCAAAAATCACTTCATTCTTTGATGAAAATTATAACAGAAAAATCTAAAACATTCCAACAGATAAGCTCCTTATGGGTTCTCTAATCGCTTCTAATTTTGAGTGAACATCTTATTGTTTTCCAAATGCACAGAGAACTATCCCCAAAGATATATTATTGTTCTTCATGGAACTTTAAGCTTAAATGATGAAAGTATACTCTTTATTTCTTTAAAGATTCAGGTTTGGAAGTTATGAAGTAAAAATGGCTACGGTGCTTTCCTAAATATCAATTTTAAGTGAGATAGATAGTTCCCTTTATGCATGTGTGTTTATGTGTGTGTGTATAAACACAGACATTCACACATACCACAAACCCTCACACTCATGGATAAATGTCTGTGTTTTTATTTATGTAAATCAGTATTTCTTCATGAGTATGTGGGCATATCTAAGGTAAACATATTTTTGTTGGGGATGTTATTTGTATATATTTAGGTAAAAACAGTACACACATTAATATGTGTATATTTATATGTGTGAGAGAGAAAGATATATACAAAGTTTAAAATACTTTGATTTATGAAATCTTGATATGAGTATAAACTTCTTAAAATGACCCAGATTTGTTGGTTTGGGGTATTTAGATGTATTTTATCAAGAGTTCCTATGAGTGGTAAATTTTATTTTCCAAAACAGTGCTTTCAGTGAGTATTAAGTATAAGTAAATTTATGCATGAAGTATTTTAGTATCTGAAGTGTGAAACTTTTAGACCTGACCTGAAATAATTTCTGCTCTCCTAATCTGTCACATAATTCACAAACAAAATTCCTCTTAAGAAAGAGAAAAGCTCCTGATTAATTTATGCTGAAATAATTGCATCTTAGATTTTTCACATGGAAAGAGGAGAGCTGCTATATGCTAATCATCATGTTGAACTTTTTAATTCAGATTTTTAAGGAGCGAGAAGAAGATCTGAGGCGTCTGTCTCGTCCATTGGAATGTTCTTGTTTCCGAACCTCTATCTGGGATGAAACTCTTTATAAGGTGTGTATGGTTCCCTGAGTTTCCTCATTTTAAGAGTATGAAAAAAGCTAGAAGGGTATTAAATAAAAATTAAGTATTTTAAACTATTCCATAGCCATCCATATTTGTTGGACTAAAAAAAGTCAACAGTAAATTGTTTGAGGATTATATAATTTAACTTTAAAAGATTTTGTTTTTGATATTAGATTGGGTCAACATAGTTACTAAATGACACTGAATTAGCTAGTTTGGTCAAAATTAATTTGGTATTGATCTTTGTGATAGCAGAAGTTTCACTTACTGGCCATCATCTTTTTTGACCTGTCATGGTCTCACTGCTTTATTGGAGCTGTGTCTAATATTCAGATATAACTAAAGAATATCTAGTTTGCCTAAGTTTGGAGCAATGATGGCAATAGAAGAAAAAGTTTTAGAGGAAAGATCCTCTAAAGTTTTAGAGGAAATTTTTAGAATGAGACATATGTCTGCACGTGCTAGCTTCAACTTTCATGCCAAATTGGAAACCAGCATTCTTTCAACCACAAGGATTGTTCCCACTGCTGGAATGGATACCACACTGCTGTAGTAGTTGTAAAGGTAACAACAGATGTGTTATGGCTGCAGCTAAAATTTCCTTATTGGCACATAGACTTCTTATCCTGTTTCCTCCTAGTCTCCTACTGACCTGGTGGTCAGATCTTCTCTTCAGACTACTTCTGGTATCCATTGAAAAGTATGACCCTATGTGGGAAAGCATCCTTCTCTGTCACTGGTAGTTATGGCCTCAGTATCATCTGCATCTGACATGTATCTGCAACCAGAAGCACAGAAACCTGACTTGCTAAGGAGAAAATACAGTAGACTTTGAAATAACCATTGATATTTTTTAATTGAATTCATTTTTCCCCCAAAATTATGTTATTGCACCCTCACTTTAATAACAGAGCATTTCAAGATCATATCTAGGAAATACTGTTCTAGATTAATATGGGCCGAATTTCTCTCAAAGCCTTATTCCCATAGAACAGGTAACCGTGAATAAGGATGGACATGAACGCACTGATAAGAACCAACTGCGGTCTGAAGGATGGCAATACATAACACGACCAAAGACAATTGACTAATCACTACACTGCTGTGAGTGACAATGTCTCTGCTGTGGTTAGCTTTGGTGCCTTCTCCAAGGTAAATTCAGCAGTGACATTTACACCAACTTTGGAATTTGGAACCTGAACCCCCATGCCTAAGGAATAAAACTAATTGGAACAGACACATGACACTACTATCTTTTACATCAGTGTTGCATAGAGCTGACTTAGATAGTTATATTGTTTTACAACAAGCACTCATTGCATATCTGCTTGATGCTGTTGGATACACAAATTACTAAGACCAGGTTCCTGCCCTCTATTAGGGGAGAGAAGAACAGTGTACAGCCAGACAAATTGGAGTGAGATTGTATTTAATAGAAATACAAATAAAATTAGCTTTAAGAAAATAGAGGGAGGGTATAGTAAATTTCAATTCTTTACATTAGTCATACTACTCATCCTTTGGATGAATCAGCTTTAGGTAAACATATATGGAACCGTTTTAAATTCAATTGGATCAATAATTTATACAGCTGACAATAAAACTTTTGGAATGATAATGGCACTAATTTATCTTATAATAATATACATTCCCATTGAGGAGAAGGGCCATGTGTCCATTTGGCTGTAGTATTTTCACAAAATTGATTCTTGGATGTATGTTAATGCGTATTAGATTCTGATCTTTTAGAGTACACGATTAGATTTAAATATTTTTTGAGCAGCATGTTGGAATTAAATTACTTGTTTACTTTTAATTATAATTTAAAAGTTTCTTCAGTAGTTTACAAAAGTGTTTACATTTTTTAAAAATCCATCACAAGGATAAAAATCAAATATTAGCTTTGTTTTATTTTTGATACATCATACTTGCTATCAGTGTTTTTTCTGGGAATTGATTATCATCATGTTTCATTATCCATATGTTGTAGAGTACTTACTCATTTGCAAAGGTCTGGACTAGCTACCTGTAGTAATGTAACACTGTGTTTCTGTTCTGTTAGGCTTGGTCCAGCATTGTTTATCAGCTGATTCCCAATGTTCAGCAGCTGGAAATGAACCTAAGGAATTTTGCTGAAATCATTGAGGCTGATGAAGTGCTTCTATTTGAGAGAGCTACGTTTCTGGTGAGAACTATCTGATCTACAGATGTATTCATACTGTACCTTCTGTTCAGCAACAGAAAATATCATAATGCCACTTTCAGGAAAAACCTTTTTCCCTCTTTTCATTACTTCAGCTTGTATAGCCTTATTTAAAAAGTAGTATGGTCAACAACTGACCTGAAACAAGTCCTTTGGTGTTTAGCTGTTTAGTAGTTAGTAAAAATTAGATTTTGACAGATATGCCTTATTATAGACTTTAGACTAATTCTACTAATAACTTCATTTTTGTCAAATGATTCCTATTTCCTCTTGACTTTCATTATGAAATGAGAACTATTTTCCTTTTGAAGAAACTCTCATTCCTCCCTTTCTCCCAAAGATAGAGTTGAAAATTTTTAACATGAAATAGATGTTATTGTCAACTCATAAACAGTTAAGAGTTCAGAAGAAGTGGAGATGAAAAGAGACACTTTGGTATTCTTATTTTTCTTATAAATTGAAAGCAGCTATATTAGAACCTATTGTGTGCATGACCCTAGGCAGAATACAAAGACCAATATTATATTTATAAATAAAGGTTCTAAATAACAGTAACAGAAACTAATGTGAGATGTCAAAAAGCACTGCATAACTTACCAAATTAGCTTAGTAAATGTAATGCTAAGAGCAGCTCGCAGTAAATAATTTTTATGTATCTGAGCTCTAACCAAAGCTTGGTAATTATATACACATTTCTTAATCTCTCTGATCTTATTTCCCTTCTAAAAAATATGGAAAATATCTATATCATAGGTTTATTGTGTGGATAAAAGTGGGACAAGATAACATTAAGCACCTAACACAAGGTTTGGAATATAGATGGCAAAATTGATTCCTTTTGCTATTATACCAACAAAGGGAAGGCAGTACAGAGTGTGATTTTCCCCCTTCCCTTTGTGGAAACGTTTGCAACTACAGCAGTATTTGCAAGGCATCCTTCCTGCCAGCTTGTGTAGCTGAAGCAAGGAGTTTTAACCAGAGTGTCTTTCTGCCTCAGCCCACTAGTGGGTCCTTTGCTTGGACTTCCACTATCCTGAGCCCTATTTTTCCTACTGGAATGAGTGGCAACAAACAAGTAAGCTATTCTGTCTGTCTTAACGTACATGGCATAACAGAATCCTGCTTTAGCAATATTTCCCTGCCATATCTACCATATAATGGTCATAGAGTTTAATATAAGCTCCCTAGTCCTCATTAACAGTAACAGGTGAATTTTGTTTCTCTGAAGACTAAGGTTATGTATGATTGATCATTTTCCCTGAGGGGGATGGAGTCAAACAAGAGGTACCTGTTCTGTCACTGGTATGGGAATTACGCTTTTCACATTGCTTCAGGAAATTTCACTGTGAATTTTCTTCTGGCAAGTGACTGTTTTGCTTCCTATTAAAAATTTTGCATCTGCATATTCAGTCTCTAAATAATACTTGTATGGTTTTATTAAAATCTGAAAGTGGTAGGGGTGTATTTTCAGCTGGTATGGGTATACATCATGAATAAGTTCATTTATAAATAATAAATCCTTAGGGGTTGGGATCAGCTTGTTACATTTTTTAAAGCTAACACCAAAAGTTACTTGGTTACAGCCTTCATTATAATTAAATACATTAAGTATACTTCAAGAAAAGCGAAGAAATCACAATTGCCAAAAGATAGAAGGGACCCAAGTGTCTGTCAACAGATTAATAGATAAAATGTGGCATATACATACAGTGGAATATTTGGCAGTAAAAAGAAATTGAAATCCTGATACGTGCTACAACATGGATAAAACTTAAAGACATCATTTTGAATGAAATAGACTAGACACAAAAGGGCATATAATGTATGATCTCATTGATTTGAAATCATTACAATAAGCAAATTGTTAGAATCATAAACTAGAATGCTGGTTACCAGGGGCCAGGGTAGGAATAAGGAATGGAAAATGAATGCTTAATTGGTATAGAGTTTCTGTTTGGGGTGATAGAAACCTTTTGATAATGTATAGTAGTGATGGTAGCAGAACATAATGAATATAATTAACTCCACTGAATTGTATATTTAAATGTCTTTAAAAGGGGAAATTCTAGGTGGTATATATGGTACTACAGTATATCTTTTTAAAAACCATAGGACTGTACCATACAAATAGTGAACTCTAATGTAGACTATGGACTATAGTTAATAGTATAGTTTTAACAATATTGTTTTTATAATTGTAACAAAGTACCACAGTAAAGCAAAGTGTTAATAATAAGGAAAATTGTAAGAGGATATATATATGGGAGCTCTGTATTTTCTGCATGATTTTTCTGTAAAACTACAACTTCTCAAATAAAAAAATTAAAAAGTAAATATATTAGATATAACTCAAGAGGGTGGGCAACAGTGGCTCAGTGGCAGAGTTCTTGCCTGCTGTGCCAGAGACCCGGGTTCGATTCCCAGTGCCTGCCTGTGCAAAAACAACAACAACAAAAATATATATGTATATATCTCAAGAAAAGCCAAGAATTATTACATTTATTATATAGTTTTCCTTTTTGATTTGTACTTTTTAAGACAAAGACCATTTTGTGTATTAATATTGAAATAGAATGAACATTTAATGATTAAAGTGAGAAAAACAGTAATGTACCAAAATAGATAATATTTAAGTGACATAATAAATTGTATCCAAACATTACAGGATAGGTCATCCATATGGATATTGAAATCACATAAAATGTTAGCAGGATATGAGACAAAGAAGAAGAGACAGTAATCCAGGTGGTAAGTCTACCCTGAAAATCAGAGTGATCAAGAGGCTGACAGATATTTGCTTTGAGGAAGAGTAAAGGGTGATATGACTGTACTGCCTATATTCCAAGAACATTGTCCTTTTTCATAGGTGATCTCTCACTATCAGTGTAAAGAGCAGCGTGATGCCCACAGATTTGAAAAAATCAGTAATATTATTAAACAGTTCAAGCTTAGCTGCAGGTAAGAGTTCTTGTAAATGTGATCTGTTTATCATAGGGAAAATAAGGTTGTTTTTAAGATGTTCAAATAACTGTGGTTGACCACACTTCTATATTCAAAATAGTTCCTTCAATCAAAAAGAAAGCTAAACTCTAAGGGCTCTATAGTTGACTGAGGTACAAGTCACTGTCCTTTAATGCAAATTTGACTGATACCAAAATGTTTGAAAAATGTCCAAGTAGAGTATCTTGTCAAAATGTTTGGTGGGGGAAAAGAGGTTGTGGAGTATGGGAATAAACAGAAAATACCTAAGAAAGATTTTTTAAAAAGGAAGTAAATTTGTCTTACTAAGTACCAAAATTTACTATTAAGTTACAGTAATTAAAATAGTGAGGTACTAAATTCAGGAATAGACAGCAGGATCTCTGGTATAGAATGGAGAATCTAGAAACAAGTCCTATCATGTCTCAGCTTTGATTAAATAAAATTTGTTTCTTAGTATTGTGAATATAAAGAAGGAATAACTGAACCTCATAATTTAGCAAAGATTTTATAATCAGAAGTCTTATCCCAGTAAAACTTTGATGCCCAGATAATAGGTTTAAGTTTGCTACCTTAGTATAGTTTAAGACTTTCTGGCATGCTAACATTTTTAAGAAGAAATAGCAGTTGACAAGCAAATACACTTCTCTTGTTTGTTTTCAAAGAAATAGGATCACTAACATTCAAAAATAATAGTCATTAATCTCAATTTTAGGGAAAATTCAACTTAGGAAGCTTTTTAAATATTAGATAAATCATTTGTAATGTGATTTTTAACATGGATCTAGGTCTAAGCCCACTTTTTAATTCACAGTAAATACTAAGTCAATATCCAGGCCACTTGTTATCCAAGCCACTTGCTAACCCAGTCACTTTCCAAAACATTTTCACTTCAGTATTATCAGTTTTCTTGGAAAACAAAAAAACAAAAAGGGGTTAGTGAGTAATGGTCATAATGAACTGGTGAATTGAGGTATAATGTGATAAAAATGTTTAACATAATAGATAAATTCTTATATTGCTATATGTTTTAGTTTACTAGCTGCCAGTATGCTATATACCAGAAATGGAATAGCTTTTTAAAAAGGGGGATTTAATAAGTTACAAGTTTACAGTTCTAAGGCCATGAAAATGTCCCGATTAAATCAAGTCTATAGAAATGTCCAATCTAAGGTATCCAGGGAAAGATATCTTGATTCAAGAAGGCCGATGAAGTTCAGGGTTTCTCTCTCAACTGGGAAGGCACATGGTGAACATGGCAACATCTTCTAGACTTCTCTCCAGGCTTCCCATTCCATGAAGCTCTCCCCGGGACGTATTCCTTCTTCATCTCCAAAGGTCTGTGGTGGCATGGGCTCTCTGCTTTGTCATTTTGGTAGCTGTCATTCTCAAAAGGAACTCTCTCCAAAATGTCTCCTCTTTCATAGAATTCCCGTTTCATAGAATTCCCGTAGAATAATCAAGACCCACCTGGAATGGGTGGAGACACGTCTCCATCTAATCAAGTTTAATACTCACAATTGATTTGAGTCACATTTCCATGGTGATAACCTAATCAAGTGTCCAATCTATAGTACTAAATAGGGATTAAAAGAAGCCATTCATGCCACAAGATTGATTAGAGTTAAAACATGGCATTCCTAGGGTACATAAATCCTTTCAAACCAGCACACTAGTATTTTATGTTCTTTAACCACTTTTCTCCTTTCTCTTATAGCAAGCTTGCTGCTTCTTTCCAGAGCATGGAAGTCAGGAACTCTAACTTTGCTGCTTTCATTGACATTTTTACATCCAACACTTATGTGATGGTTGTGATGTCTGATCCATCCATTCGTAAGTTTAAACTTTACTAATATAGGTTCAAATCAGATATTTATTTAAACTAATTGCTGTATAGATAGTACTTTATTAGCTACTTAAAAACTATTTTGGTACTAGTAGTAAATAGTTTATTTTCATTTAGTAGACTTACATTTTGAGGCTTAAAAGGAATTATCTTTAGCCTCTAGGTTATTAAATTTTCTTCATGGGAACTTAAAAAAGCAAGCAATCTAAGAATTAAAAAAAAGAGAGAACCCAAATCCATGATTTATGGTCCATAAAGTACAGATTTTCAAAAGATTAGTAAATCTAAGCTAGGGACTATTAAATGCTGAACCGTTTTATATGTCATTGCCTACTCCTAAATACTATATTCCCATATTTCTGTTATGGGCATGAAGTGAGGGGTGGTGTTTAGTACCTCTATACCATAGAGTCTTGTCCATCACAACAACTGAAATAAAGGTTCTAACAATATTCCCAGGATTTTCCCAGAAGTTTAAATTATCTCTGGTCCACTGACTTCCCCTACCTTAGGTTAATATTAAGATACAACATAAGATAATGGGGTTTATCCTATTAGTCCAAAGCCAAGAAAATATGCCCCACTTTATTTTGGAAATTTTAGACAGAATTTAGAATGTTAACAAATCTTCTACTTAATCGGAAAAAATTAAACCCTGTTGTTTGGGATCTCCTATTCCTGTATGTCCTCTATGACAAATATTGAGGGATTTGGCTCCCTTTTATTTGTTTTTACTAGTCAGACGTTCCTTGGGCCGCCCATACTTATTCTGTTGGTTGTCTTCTCCACTCCCACCTTCAGCTTCTGCAGCTACTCTGATCAATATCCGCAATGCCAGGAAACACTTTGAAAAGCTGGAAAGGGTGGATGGACCAAAGCAGTGTATTCTCATGCACTGAAATCACCAAATGCTGTTTCAGAAAAAAAAAATGGAAATACTATTTCTTCTTTAATCTTAATGTGGTATTTGTATATGTAGGCTCTGAAATGTTACAATGCTTATCAGATGTGTATTTCTTCCGTACTCCCCAGTCTTAACATTTAACCTTGAATGCTCTTTACTCAAATAGCAATTGAGGAGTTAGAAGATGAGTTGTCCATGAAGTTGGTGTAACATAAAAGTAGATAATTTGTAACTGTTCTGATAACAAAGTTCTAATAGTGTAAGTATACTGATAACCTGGTTCCAATAGTTCTGTATGCCAAAGCCTTCCCCAATATTGTCTTGTATTCTTTATCAGATTGTAATCTATAAATTTGGAATGTTACTGTTTTCTTAGCATGCATTAAAAATGTTACTTAACGTCAATGGTAAATAAACTTTGGCTGTTAGGGATTTTGGTGTCTGTTTTTCTATTCCTTGTTTCTTTGACTTGCCATAAGAAAGAGATAATGAATGTCACAGTTTTCTTAGGTGAAAGGGACCTCCTGGTTGGAAAATAGTACAAAATAAAGTTGAATGAGAAGAATAGAACCAGATTATAGCCTTAAAAGCTAGAGGCAGAAGAGTTTACATGTAATGTGATAGGAAATAGGAACTGTTCTAGTTTGCTAGCTGCTGGAATGCAACACACCAGAGATGGATTGGCTTTTAATAAAAGGGGATTTATTTTGTTAGTTCTTCAGAGGAAAGGCAGCTAACTTTCAACTGAGGTTCTTGCTTACGCAGAAAGGCACAGGGTGATCTCTCCTGGCCTTCTCTCCAGGCCTCTTGGTTCCAATAACTTTCCCCGGGGTGATTTCTTTCTTCATCTCCGAAGGCCTGGGCTGAGCTGCAAGTGCCAAGATGAGGTATGCTGAGCTGCTTGGGCTGTGCTACGTTGAGCTGTCATTTAAGCACCAGACAATTAAATCAAACATCATTCATTGCAGCAGGCACGCCTCCTAGCCAACTGCAAATGTAATGAGCGACAGATGAGGTTCATATGCCATTGGCTTATGTCCACAGCAATAGAACTAAGCACCTTCACCCAGCCAAGTTGACACCTGAATCTAACTACCACAGGAACTATCATAGGCTTTTGAGCAGGGGAACTACATGAAAGGAATTTTGAAAGAAAATTAACTTATATTATATGGACTGAGTGATGGCAGTTGGGGAGGCTTTGCTGGTAATTCAGATCTGAGCTGTGTAAAAGTCAAATATACAACTGGTAAAAGAATAGATAAAAGTTAAGAAAAAATAGGACTTATGAGTTGAAAGTCTTTCTTTGTGGTCTGGAAGTGATTGGTCAATTCTCTGCATTCCGTAACACCTAATGGGATATATCTTGATAGTTAAAACATTTTTCATACCTGGGTGCATATTCGACTTCATCAAATAAAAGATGAAGCCTGGTGAACTGGAAGAAATGAAGATTGACAACACTAACTAGGATTACTCAAAGCCCTCACCTATCCAGTTTCCATAGATAGGATAACAGAACCCAAAGAATTTGGGTAATCTGCAGAACAGTAGACTCATCTCATTTCTCTTGTTTCCATGTCATAAACTTCGGACCACCAGTCTCTTACCTTTCCCCATCTTATTTTATTATTCCCAGTTGAAGGATAAGTAGTTTTCACTGAGCAGCAAAGAACGTATCATTTTTTAGGTAGCCTAAATTATGTGGATTAAAAATCTCAAATCTTAGCAGACCCTTATGGAACTAATTTTATCTACAGCTGTATTGAAATTCTGTAAAAGAAGAGTTTTTAAGTAGATGTTCCAGATTCTTTATCCTATTAACGCCTAGGAAAATAAAAGAGTAAATGATCTGTGAATAATAAGAGTCATAATTTTGCATGTTCTCATTATCCTCCATGTCTGGGGTAGGATTTAGAAGGAGATACTCATAAGTGTTTTGTTCTTTAAAAAAGTGAATAGATAGATATAGATATTAAATTATATGAGCATGGAAAAACCATAAAGCTACATCCCTGCCCTATTTGTCCTTGGTTAAGCCTTTGCTTAGATTCCAACTATAATTTGCATTGAGAGAATGTATGAAAGGATGAAAAAGGTTAAAAAAATCAGGTTATAATTTGACTTAATTGTTCTTATGGTGATAACCAACAGTCTTTGTCACAAAACAAAATGCTTTGAGATATTTATCCAAAAAGCAGCCCATTTAGAAACTAAAGTAAATGCAAATGAAAAATTTATGTGCATGAAGGCATGCACACAAAAAGAGGTGGAAAGAAAAAATAAAAATCAAATGTGAAAATTATGGAATTAGTGATACATGAAATGATGCTTTTTATCGGCCACATTTTAACTATGTTAGTACAATAAGGTAATAGTTCTCAAACTTGAGCATGCATCAGAATCACCTAGAAGGAGGTTGTTAATACACAGATTGCTATATCTCAATGAAACTGCTTTGAAAACAAAAAAAAATTGCTATGCCCCCACCTCTACCCTGTCTCTTGGAGTTACAGATTCTTTAGAGCTGGGTTGTGGCCCATGCATATGCATTTTTTACCTGGTTCCTAGGTGATGCTGATACTGCTGGTCCAAGGACCACTCTTTGGGAACCACTGCTATCTGGAAAAGAAGAGGAAATAAAGGTGTGGGACCAAGTGGAAGAAATATGTGTTCAGGCTAGTAAGTATAAATTAAAGGACAAGAAAATACATATTTCATTTGGAAAGCACATATGTGATAAGGGTTTTATATCCAGAATATATAAAGAAATCTTTCAACTTAACAACAAAAAGAAAAACGACCCATTTTAAAAATGGGCAAAAATCTTATATTGACATTTTTCCACAGAAGGTATACAAATGGCCAAGAAGCACATGAAACGATTCCCAGCATCACTAGCTATTTTGAAAATGCAAATCCAAAACATGAGATACCATTTCACACCCACTAGAATGGCTACTATTTTTTAAAAAAAGAAAGAAAAGTGTTGGAGAGGATGTGGAGAAATGGGAACACTTACCTTGTTGGTGGGCTGTAAAATGTTGCAGCCGCTGTGGATGCCAGTTTGGCATTTCCTCAGAAAGTTAAGTATAGAATTACCATATGACCCTGCAATCCCGTTACTAATTATATACCCAAAAGGTTTTAAACCAGGGACTCACAGATACTTGCACCCGTTATTCATAGCAGCATTATGCACAATTGCCCAAAGACAGGAGTAGTCCCAGTGTCCATCAATCAATGGATAAATAAAATATGGTATATATACACAATGGAATATTATTCAGCCATCCAAAGGAATGAAATTCTCTCAATATGGGTGAACCTTGATATCATGATGAGTGAAATAAGCCAGACAAAAAAGGACAAATATTGAATGACCTCACTGATATGAAATAATTAGAATAAGCAAATTCATGGTATCAGAATCTAGAATATAGATTATGAGAAGATGGAGTGGAGGTAGGGAATGAGAAGTTAATGTTTACATTGTATAGAATTTCTATTTTGGTTGATCATAAAATTTCGGTAATTAATGTTGATAATAGCACATCCTTTTATAATCCTGGATGAAATGGACAAATTCCTAGAAACACATAAACTACTTTCACTGATTCAAAAAAGAAAAACAAGATCTCAATGAACAATTGCTAGTTCTTTAAATCTCTTTGAATCTCTTTGATTCAATCACTAACCAAAAAACCTCCCAACAAAGAAAATCTCAGGGCCGGATAGCTTCACAGGGGAAATCTACAAAAACTTAAAAGAAGACTACTCCAATTCTGCTTAAACTGTTGCATGAAATTGAAGGGGGAACACTCTACAACTCATTCTACAAGGCCAACATCACTGTCACATGAAAGCTGGATAAAGATACCACAAAAAAGGAAAACTGCAGGCCAGTATCTTTTATGAATGTAAATGCAAAAGCCCTCAACAAAATACTGGCAAACGGAAGAGAAAAATAGACACATCTACAATAATGGAGATTTCAATACACCACTTTCATTAATAGATAGAACATTTGATCAATAAGAAAAAAGAATGAGTAATATGACAGATGAACATTGCACCCCCAAACATTTTCTCAAGTGTATGTGGATCATTCTGCAGGATAGCCAACATGTTAGGTTCCAAAATAAGTCTCAATAAATTTTAAAAGACTAAAAATATACAAAGCATGTTCTCTGACCACAATGGAATGAATTTGGAAATAAATAACAGGCAGATAATCAGAAAATAAACAAATATATGGCAATTAAATAATATAATAAAACAATCAATGGGTCAAAGAAGAAATCACAAGAGGAATCTAACTATCTTGAGACGAAAGCAAGAACAACACATATAAAACTTATGGAATGCAGTGAAGGCAGTGCTAAGAGGCAAATTTATATCTCTAAATGCTTACATTTAAAAAGAAGAAAGAGCTTAAATCAAAGACCTACCTGAACACCTGGAGGAACTAGAAAAAGAACAGTAAGCTTATCCCAAGGCAGGCAGAAGGAAAGAAATGACAAAGAGCATAAATAAGTGAAATAATAGAGAATGAAAAGCAATAAAGAGCATTAACAAAACCAAAAGTTGGTCTTTAAAAAGATCAATAGAATTAACAAACATTTAGATATACTGACAAGGGAAAAAAAGAGAGAGGATGCAATCTGATTTTATATAATCAGAAATGAGAGAGGGGACATTACTCCTGACCACACAGAAATAAAAAGGATCATAAGACAATACTATAAGCAACAGTATGCAAACAAATTAGACAACCTTGATGAAATAGACAAATTTCTAAAAGCACAAGAACAACCTACACTGCCTCTAAAAGAAATAGATCTCAACTACAAATTACTAGTAAAGTTGTTGAATCAGCACTCAACAAATAAAGTCCAGGAACAGATGGCTTCACAGGGGAATTCTACTAATCATTACAAGAATTAATACAAATCCTGCTCAAACTCTTCCACAAAATTGAACAGGAGGAAACACTACCTAACTCATTCTATAGAATAAGTCCAACATCACCATAATAACAATGAAAGATAAAGATACCACAAAAAAAAATTACAGACCAATATATCTTATAAAAATATATGCAAATATCCTTAACAAGATTCCACCAAGTCGAATCCAACAGCACCTTAAAATAATTATATATCATGATCAAGTGGTATTGACCTCGGATATGTAGGTGAGATTTCAACATAAGAAAATCAATGTAATACAGCACATTAACAGAATGAAGGGGGAAAACTACACCATCTTTTCTATTGATGCAGAAAAGGATATTGACAAAATCTAGCACTCTTTCTTGATAAAAAAAAAACACTTAGAACAGTAGAAATAGAAGGAAACTTCCTCAACATGATAAAGGGCATCTATGAAAACCCCACTGCTAAAATCATAGTTATTTTGGTTTACTAATGCTGCTGGAATGCAATATACCAGGGATGGATCAGCTTTTATAAAGGGGATATATTAAGTTACAAGTTTACAGTTTGAGGGCCTTAAAAATATCCAAAATAAGGCAACCAGGGAAAGATTTTTTACTCCAAAGAAAGACGAAATGGCATCTGGGATTTCTCTGTCAGCTGGGAAGGCACATGGCTGGCATCTGAGGTCCTTGCTCCTGGTTCATTGCTTTGTGCGTTTGACTCCAGTGGCTTCCTCTCTAAGTTATGCCCACAGACACTAACTTAGCTTCCCTAGGGCAGAATTCTGGGTTCTGAATTGCTTAGTGTCTCATGGAAAGGCACATGGCAATGTCTGCTGGGCTCCATTCCTGGCTTCTGGTTTCAAATGGCTCTTGGAGATCCTGGCATCCTTCTGGCATTTTCCTCTGCATCTCCAAATATCTGTGTCTGTGTCGGCTCTGAACATGTTCTCCATCAAGAGGTCCCACCCTACAATATTAGCAGGATTAAAAGATTGTGGTTGCCCCCACAAAGATCTGAATTAGGATTAAAAGAACATGATTTTTCTGAGACACATAACAGTTTCAAACCAGCACAACAGTCAATGGTGAAGGACTGAAAGTTTTCATTCTAAGATCAGGAACAAGACAATGATGCCCACTGTCACCAGTTTTATTCAACATTGTACTAGAAGTTCTAGCTAGAGCAATTAGACAATAAAAAAATAAAAGGCTAAAAATTGGAATGCAAGAAGTAAATTTCTCATAATTTACAGATGGCATGGTATTACATATAGAAAGTCCAAAAAAACTACCCAAAATTACTAGTGGTAATAAACAAATTCAGCAAGTGGTGAGGGTCAAGATCAACACACAAAATTTAGTAGTGTTTCTGTACACTGGTGCTACTGTATGCTAATAATGTCAGAAGGAAATCAAGAAATACTTCCTCTTACAATAGCAACTAAAAGAATCAAATACTAGGAATAAGTTTAACCAAGGATATAAAGGACTTACACACAGAAAACTATAAAGCTTTGCTAAAGGAAATCAAAGAATATCTAAATAAATTGAAGGACATTCCATGCTCATGGATTGGATGACTAAATATTATTAAAATATCAATTCTACACACAGCAATTTACTGATTTAACAAAATCCCAACCAAAATTCTGAAAGCCTTTTTTCAGAAATGGAAAAGCCAATTATGATGGTTTTGCTCATGTGTCAACTTGGCCAGGTGATGGCACCCAGTTATCTGACCAAACAAGCACTGGCCTAACTGTTGTTTCAGGGACATTTCATGGCTGGTTAATAAACCAGAAATCTCATTTATGAAATCATCAGTCAGTTGATTGCATCTTTTGCTGGTTACATCTAAGATCAATTAAAGGAGTGTCTTCCACAATGAAAGCATCCAATCAGTTGGATTTAATCCAATCAGTTGAATACTTTTGAGGGAGAAGAGAGAACTTTCATTTCTTCTTCAACCAGCCAGTTTCTCCTGGAGAGTTCATCAATACCCTTCATCAGAGTTGCCAGCTAGCAGTCAGCCCTATGGAATTTGGACTCATTCATGAGACACGTAAAATCATATATTTACAGATATCTCCTGTTGGTTCAGTTTCTCTAGAGAACCCTGACTAATACAGGAGGATAAAGGAAAAATAAATATATATATATAGGTTACTGAAGTTAAATTGGTATCAAACCAAATATAATTGCTGTATATTTAGCATGTTAAATTTTATTCCAGTGGTAAACACAAGGAAAATAAATGAAAAGTATATAGAGATAGAAAAGAGAAGGGACTCAATTGGTTACAACACAGAAAAAAAATCAAATAAATATAAAAGATGGCATTAACAGAAGAATTGAGGGCCATAAAATGTGTCAGACATACAAAAGTTAATAGCAAAATGGGAGAATATAGTCCTGCATTATAAGTAGTCACTTTAAATGAAAATGGCAGAGACTGGTAAGATAGTAAAAAAAAAAAAAAAAAAAAAAAGCATGACCCAACTATATGTTGTCTGCAAGAGACTAACCTTACATTCAAAGATTCAAGTAGATTCACAGTGAAAAGATGGGAAAAAAAGAGAGCATGAATGCTAAAATACTAATATACTAGTATACAAATATCAGATAAAACAGACAAGTCAAAAACATGTACAAGAGACAAAAACAGTCATTATATACAGGACAATTCAACAATAATATGTAACAATTGTAAATACATATGCCTCTAACAGCAGAGCCCCAAAATATATGAAGCAAATACTGGCAGTTTTGAAGGGATAAATTGATCATATTGCATTAATAGTAGGACACTTTAATAAACCACTTTTGATAATGAATAGAACATCTATTCAGAAGATCAATAAGGAAATACAAGACTTGAACAATACTGTAAATTGTCTAGCCCTTACAGACATATATAGAACAAATCAACCCCTCCCCTCCCCCCAAAATAGGCATTCTTCTTGAGTGCATGTGGATCATTCTTCAGGATGGAACATATGTTAAGCCACAAAGAAAGCCTCAAAAAATTCAGAATTACTGATCTCATACAATGTATATTCTGGAACCACAGCAGAATGAAGCTAGAAATCAATAACAGAGGGAGAAATAGAAAACTCACAAATACATGGAAATTAAACAACATACACTTTAAAAAAAGACAGTTTTATTCATATGTCTACAATCCATCCTAAGCATACAATCAATTGCTACAGGTATAATCATATAGTTATGCATTCACCACCACAATCTATATGAGAACATTCAAATTTGTTTTGAAAAGAAGAAAACTCCCTTACTCCTCCCATATGTCCCCCTATTATTGGCATTTAGCTTTGGTATAGTGTCTTTGTTACAATTAATGAAAGAATATTACAGTTAATCTCAACTATAGACCTTAGTTTGCATTAATTGTGCTTTTCCAATATGTCATCCCATTGTAACACCTTGTAATAGTGAAAATATTTGTTCTAGTTCATGTAAACACTTTCTTATATTTGTACAATTAGCCACCATAATTATCCACTCTGGGATTTGCTAAGTTATACAGCCCCAGTTTTTATCCTCTAGCTTTCCTTCTAGTGACATAGAAGACCCTAGATTTCCTCTTGCAAACATACTCATGCTCAGCTTTGTTCATTATACTTACAATATCGTGCTACCATCACACAATATTGAGCAATCCATTTCTGAACCTTTACAATCAACTTTATTAAGCATTCTGTTCTCCTTAACCATTAACTATCCAATATCTAGCCTCTTTCTATCTCCTGATAACATATGCTCTCAAATTTAATTCTGAGAATTTTCACATTATAGTTAATTCCTATTAATGAGACCATACAGTATTTGTCCTTTTGTTTCTGGTTTATTTTGCTCAACATATGTCTTCAACATCCATCCACCTCATTGCATACATCATTACTTCATTCCATCTTACAGCTGAATAATATTCCATCATATGTATATACCACAGCTTGTTTATTCACTTGTCAGTTGATGGACATTTGGTCTGTTTTGATCTATTGTCAATCATGAATAATGCCACTATAAATAATGGTGTGCAAATGTCTAATTGTGTATGTGCTTTCAGTTCTTCTGAGAATATACCTAGTTATAAAAACGATGGATCATATGACAGTTCTATACTTAGCTTCCAGAGGAACCACCAAACTGTCTTCCGGAGTGGAATGGTGAGTCTACATTACCTCCAACAGTGAATAAGAGTACCTATTTCTCCACATCCTTTCTGGCACTTCTAGTTTTCTGTTTTGTTGATAATGGTCATTCTGGTAGGTTGAAATAGTATCTCATTTTGGTTTTGATTTCCATTTCACTAATAGCTAGTGAAATTGAGCATCTGTTCATGTTTCTTAGCCATTTGTATTTCCTCTTTGGAAAAGTGTCTATCCATGTCTTTCTCCCATTTTAAATTGGGTTGTTTACCTTTCGTTGTTGAGTTGCAGAATCTCTTTATATATTCTGGATATTAAACCCTTATCATGCATGTGGTTTCCGAATATTTTCTCCCATTGAATAGGCTGCCTTTTTAGTTTCTTGAGAAAGTACTTTGAAGCATAAAAGTATTCAATTTCGAGGAGATCCCATTTATCTATTTCTTCGTTAATTGCTCATGCTTTGAATCTTAGGTCTAGGAAACCACGTCTTACCACAAGATCTTTACGATAGTTCCCTATATTTTCTTCTAGAGTTTTAGGTTCTTGGCTCTAATGCTTAGGTCTTTGATCCATTTTGAATTAAGTTTTGTTTAAGGCGTGAGATAGAGTTCCTCTTTAATTCTTTTATATATGGACATCCAGTTCTCCAACCAGCATTTGTTGAAGAGACTGCCTTGTTCCAGCTGAGTGGACTTAGATACCTTTTCAAAAATCAATTTTCTGTAGATGTAAGGGTCTGTTTCTGAACTCTCAATTTTAATCCATTGGTTGGTGTATCTTCTTTATGCCAGTACCATGCTGTTTTGACCACTGTAGCTTTGTGCGCTGGTTTGAAGCTACTATGTACCCCAGAAAAGCCATGTCCTTTAATCCTCATTCAATATTGCTGGATGGAATCTTTTTTATTTTCCATGGAGATATGACCCACCCAATTGTAGGTGATAACTTTTGGTTAGATGGTTTTCATGGAGATGTGTCTCCACCCATTCAAGGTGGGGTTGCTTACTGGAGTCCTTTAAAAGGGAAACATTTTGAAAAAAGCTTTAGAGCCATGAGAGCTACCAGACCTGATAGAACCCCAGGGAAGCCATTGAAGGGAAAGCTAGCAGCTCTCACCATTGCCTTTCCAGCTGAAAGAGAAACCCTGAACATCATTGGCCTTCTGGAGCCAAGGTATCTTTCCCTGGATGCGATTGAACATTCATATTGCCTTGCTTAATTTGGATATTTTCACGACCTTAGAACTGTAAACTTGCAACTTAATAAATTCCCCCTTTTAAAAGCCATTTTGCTTCTGGTATATCACATTCCAGCAACTTACAAACTAGACCACTTTGTAATATGCTTTAAAGTCAGGAAGTGTGATACCTCCAACTTGGTTTTTCCTTCTCAGATGTTTTTAGTTATTCATATCACCCTACTTTTCCAAATAATTTTGACTATTGATTTTTCTATTTCTGTAAGGTGAGTTGTTAGGATTTTGATTGGTATTGCATTGAATGTATAGGTCATTTTAGGTAGAATTGACATCTTAACTATATTTAGTCTTCCAATTCATGAACGAGGTATGTCCTTCCATTTATTTAGGACTTCTTTGCTTTCTTCTAGCTTTGTGTTGTCATTATCTGTGTAGAAGCCCTTAACATCCTTCATTAAATTTATTCCTATATATTTGATTCTTTGTGTTGCTAATGTAAATGGAATTTTTTCTTGATTTCCTCAGATTGTTTGTTACTAGTGTAGAGAAACAGTACTAATTTTTGCACATTGATCTTGTGTCATGCTACATTGATGAACTCATTCATTAATTCCAGTGGCATTGTTGTAGATTTTTCAGAATTTTGAAATATAAGATTATGTTATATGCAAACAGTGGAAGTTTTACTTATTCCTTTCCAATTTGGATGCCGTTTTCTTGTTTTTCTGGCCTAATTGATCTAGCTAGAACTTCCAGCAGGGTGTTGAATAACAATGGTGTCAATGGACATCATTGTCTTTTTCCAGGTCTTAGAGGGAAAGCTTTCAGTCTTTCCCCATTGAGTATGATGTAAGTTGTGGATTTTTCATATATGCTGCTATTGTTTTGAGGAAGGTTCCTTCTACTCCCATCTGTCAAAGTGTTGTCATCAAGAAAGGATGCTGAATTTTGTCAAGACTTTACTGCATCATTTGAGACAATCTTGTGGTTTTCCCCCTTCAATTTGTTATGTGGTGTATTACATTAATTGATTTTCTTGTGTTGAACCACTTGCCTATCTGGAATAAGATGCGCTTTGTCATGGTGTATAATTCCTTTAATATGCTGCTGGATTCATTTGTATCTGGTTGAGGATTTTTGCATCTATATTCATTAAAGAGATTCGTCTGGAATTTTCTTTTCTTGTAATATCTTTGTCTGGATTTGGTATTAGGGTGATGTTGGCTTCAAAGAATGAGTTAGGTAGCTTTTCCTCTGCCTCAATTTGCTGGAAGAGTTTGAGCAGGATTGGTACCAATTTTTCCTGGAATGCTTGGTAGAATTCACATTGTGAAGCCATCTGGTCCTGGACTGTTCTTTTTTGGGAGGTTTTTGATGACTGATTCAATCTCTTTACTTGGGATTAGTATGTTGAGATCTTCTATTTCTTTTCTATTTATGTTGGTTGTTCATGTATTTCTGGAAAGTTGTGGATTTTGTCTAGGTTTTCTAGTTTGTTGGCATCAAGTTGTTCATAGTATCCTCTTATTCTCCCTTTCATTTCTGTGGGGTCATTAGTAATGTACCTCCTCCAATTTTTTATTTTATTTATTTGCATCCTCTCTGTTTTTATGTCAGCTAGCTATGTGTCCATTAATTTAATTGATTTTCTCAAAGAACCAATGTCTCATTTTGTTGATTCCATGGTGTTTTTGTTCTCAATTTCACTTATTTCTCCTCTAATCTTTGTTATTTCTTTCCTTCTGACCACTTTGGAGTTAGTTTGCTGGTTTTTTTTTTTTTTTCTAGTTCCTCCAGGTGTGTCCTCAAGTGTTTGGTTTTTGCTCTATCTTTTTTTTTAAATATAGGTGTTTATGCAATAAATTTCCCTTTTGCCAGTGCCTTCACTGCATCCCATAGGTTTTAATATGTTGTATTCTGATTTTCACTTGCCTTGAGATATTTTCTGACTTCTCTTGTAATTTTTTCCTTGATCCACTAGTTGTTTAAGAGTGTGTGGTTTAGCATCCATATATTTGTGAATTTTCCAGACCACCCATTATTGATTTCCAGCTACATTCCGTTATAATATGAAAAAGTGTTTTTTATAATGTCAGTCTTTTTAAATTTATTGAGAACTGCTTTATGACCCAACATGTGGTCTATCCTGGAGAATAATCCATGAGCATTGATAAGAATGTATTTCCTGTTTGTTGTGGAGCACAAGGTTCTTTAAATGTCTTTTAAGTCTTGTTCATTTATCATATTGTTCAATATCTCTGTTTCCTTTTTGGTTCTTTGTCTAAACATTCTATCCATTGATGAGATTGGTATATTGAAGTCTCCAACGGTTATTGTAGAGGTGTCTATTTTTCCCTTCAATGTTTTCAATGTTTGCCTCAGATATTTTTGGACACCTTGGTAAGTTCACAGATACTTATATTGGTCATTTCTTCTTGAGGGATTGCCCCTTTTAATCAATAGATAATGTCATTTTTTGTCTCTTTTAACTGTTTTACATTTTAAAGTTAGTTTCTTTTGTCTGATTTTAGCATAGCTTCCCCTGCTCTTTCTTGTTGGTCTTTCTTGGAATATCTTTTTCCAACCTTTCACTTTCAGCCTATTTGTGTCCTTGGGCCTAAGCTGAGTCTCTTGTAGACAGCATATAGATGGATCCCCTTTTTGTATCCATTCTACCAATTTAAGTCTTTTGATCGGGGAGTTTCATTAACTTTCAATGTTATTACTCTAAAGGCAATACTTTCATCAACCACTTTGTCCTTTGGACTTTATATGCCATATCTTATTTTTCCTCTCTTTCTCTTTTTGCCCTTACTGATAGTCTGCATTTCTACACTATTCTCTAAACCTCTCTCTCATCTTTTCCTATCTGCCTAAATGTTCCCTTTAGTATTTCTTGTAGAGCAGGTCACTTGATCACAAATTCAGTATCTGTTTTTCTGAAAATATTTTAAACTCTCCCTCATTTTTTAAGTACAGTTTTGCCAGATATTGAATTCTTGGTTGGCATTTCTTTTCTTTCAGTATCTTAATTACATCATGTTACTGCCTTCTCACCTCCATTGTTTCTGATGAGAAATTGGGACTTAGTCTCAAGCTCTTATTTATTTGATTCTTGCCCTGCATATATGGAATGATTTTTGAGATCGCCCTATTTGTCTAGTTGTTTCACCCCCAGAAAAAAGCTTTTTCTTCCCTTTTCCTCCTCAAGGTATGTTGATCTGCTCTGTTTGTTTTTTATTTGCCTCTATATGTTTTGAACACTCCTCTCATTATCTCTAGTGACTTTTACCTGTAGGGCTGACTCTGGGATGTGTGTACCCCTAGAGATTATCTACTCAAGTCAGTTTTTTTTTTCCCAGAGAAGACAGGTCTAAGACTCATGAAGGTGGTGTACATCAGTGTCAAAGTTCCCTGAGGATGAGACCCGGCAGGGTGCCAGTCTTCCCTATGAAGCCTACTGATTCTGTGCTTTTCCTGTTGTGCCAGTTTGAAAGGATTTATGTACCCTAGAAAAGCCATGTTTTTATCCTAATCAGTCTTGTGGGAGCAAACGTTTCTTCTAATCCTTATTCAGTACTATAGGTTGGAAACTTGATTAGGTTATATCCATGGAGATGTGACTCACCCAACTGTGGGTATTAACTTTTGAATAGAGGGAGATGTGAGTCCACCCATTCCAGGTGGGTCTTGGATTACTTTATGAAATCCTTTAAAAGAGGAAGCATTTTGGAGAAAGCTTGAGAATGACGAGATAGCCACAAGAACTATCAGAATCCACCAGCCAGAGACCTTTGGAGATGAAAAAGGAAAATGCCCCTGGGAAAGCTTCATGAAACAAGAAGCCTGGATAGAAAGCTAGCAGATGTTGCCAAGTTTGCCATGTGTCTTTCCAGTTGATAGAGAAACTCTGAACTTCATTGGCCTTTCTTGAGTGAGGGTAACCTCTTGTTGGTGCCTTAATTTGGACATTTCTATAAACTTGCTTTAATTTGGACAATTTCATGGTCTTAGAACTGTAAACTTGCAACTTAATAAATTCCCCCCTTTAAAAGCCATTTCTGGTATAACACATTCCAGCAGCTGGCAAACTAGAACACCTGTCCTGTGCTCTCCAGAAAATGGTGCTCTTCAGACCCTTGCTCCCCACAACCAGTGGTGGTACTGTGCTTTTAGTTCTCAGCCACCCCCACCCTTGCCAGGAGAATGGTTGAGACTCTGGCTGTGGTGAAAGTGGGTTAAAACTATTTCTATTATCCCAGCCCATGGCAATTGAATTCTCTAAATAACAACAATTACCTGGGCTGGGCCTCCCCACACACATACTTTTCTTGGTGAGGAGCCACTTTTAAGCCCCCTGTTCTCTGCAAGCCAGGAAACTTACAGTGACTTCCAAGCAACCCTACTTCTGCCCCTTCTGTTGCATGTTTGAAACAAAGGGTTGGCATTGCTTTTTGTAGGGAAACTGTTTCTGATACCCCAGCCCCTGGGTTCTAAATTCTTTAAATGACAGCATCACTTCTTCTGGGCCCTGCCCCCTCCTATTTTCTTGGGGAAGATCCATCCTTCATGGAGCTATCTCTACTGCCTGAGTGTTTACTATGCCTTTCAGTCAACCCTACTTCTGCCCTTGCCTGGGACAGAGATAAAATGAAGACTGCTGGCTGGTTTTTATATTGGGCTGCTTAAAAAATAGCTGTTTCCTGAACTGGATGCTGGCAGCCCAACAGGAAAGACCTGTAAATATAAGATTTATAAAAGTGTCTCACACAAAGTGAGAACTAAAGAGAATCAATTACTGTAAAAGACCACATTAACACAATGAAGGAAAAAATACACATGATCATCTCAATGGATATAGAAAGGGCATTTGACAAAATCCAACACTGCTTCTTGATAAAAACACTTATAAACTGGGAATGGAAGGAGACTTCTTCAGTATAATAAAGGGCATAAATGATAATCCCACAGCTATCACCCTACTAAATGGTGAAAGAATGGAGGCTTTCCTTTAAGATCAAGAAAAAGTCAAGGATGCCCACTATCACCTATTATTCAACATTGTATTGGAAGTTTAGACAGAGTTAGGCAAAAAATAGAGGTAAAACTATACTATTTGCAGATATTATGATCCTATATACTGAAAATCTTGGAAAGAACATAACATAGACTCTAGAGCTAATTGATGAATTCAGCAAATTGCTGAGGTACATGTTCAACACACCTAAACAGTAGTGTTTATATCCACAAGAAATGAACAATCAGAAGAAAAAATCAGAAAAAATATTGCATTCACAATAGAGACTAAAAGAATCAAATATCTAAGACTTGTATGCAGAAGACAATAAAACATTGCTAGAGTAAGTCAGAGAAGACCTAAATAAATGGAAGTACATTCTGTGTTCATGGATTGAAAGACTAAATATCATTAAGTTGTCAATCCTACCCAAAACATTTTATAGATTCAATGCTATCTCAATCAAAATTGCAACAATCTTATTGGAGAAATGAAAAAGCCAATCATCCAATTTATAGGGAAGGGTAAAGGGCCCTGAATACCTAAAGCCATCTTGAAAAAGAAGAATGAACTTGGAGGATGCAAACTTTCCAATTTTAAAATTTATTACAAAGACATAGTAATAAAAACAGCTTGCTACTGGCACCAACAAACATATAGACCAAAGGAATTGGATGGAGAGCTCAGATTTATGGCCAATGACTTTGCCAAGGGGTCAAAGATCACCAGTTGAGAAAAAATAGTCTCTTCAACAAATATCACCAGAAAAGAGGATCTCATTTTATTAAAAGAAAAAAAATGATGGAGGACCTCTATCTCACACCTTATTAAAAAATCAACACAAAGCAAAGATCTGACTATGAGAGCCAGAATTATCCAACATCTGGAAGAAACCATACAAAGCATAGTCAGAACCTTGTGTTAGGCAATGTTTTCTTAGACTTTTCACCTGAAGCACAAGCAGCAAAAGAAAAACAAATGGGTGTTCATCAAAATTTAAAACTTTCAGGCCTCACAGGACTTTATCTGATAAGGGTTTACTATCCAGAATATTGTCTAAAATCCTTCACTTAATAATAAGAAGACAAACAACACAAGTAAAAATGGGTAAAAGACTTGAATAAACATCTCTTCAAAGGAGATATACAAATGGCCAGAAAGCACATGAACTGATGCCCAACATCATTAGCCATCAGGGAAATGCAAGTCAAAACCATATTCAGATACCTTTAACACCCACTAGAATGGCTATTAAAAAATGTATAATAACAAGTGTTGAAGTGGATGCAGATAATTAGGAATGATCATTCATTGTTGGTGGCAATGTAAAATGGTGGAGCCACTGTGGAATAGAGTTTAGTGGTTCCTCAGAAAGCTAGATATAAAACTACCATATGACATGGCAACCCCATTAGTAGATACATACCCCAAAGAATTGAAAACAGGGACTTGAAAAGATATTTGCACACCGATGTTCATAGTGGCATTATTCACAATTACCAAAAGATGGAAGCCAACCAAGTGTTCATCACCAATGAATTATAAATAATATGTGGTATCTACAATACAATGGAATATTATTTAGCCATAAAAAGAGCAAAGTCCTGACACATGTGACAAGTGGATGTGCCTTGTAAAATCATATTGAGTGAAAGAAGCCATACACAAAAGTACAAATATTGTATGCTCTCACTGATTTGAAATAATTAGAATAATCAAATCCATAGAGTCAGAATCTAAAATGTGAGTTACTGGGGATAGAGGTGGAAATAAGGAATGGGAAATTGCAGCTTGAAATGTACCATGTTCCTATTTGGAATCACTGAAGTGTTTTTGTGATGGATGGTGATGATGATGATGACATAACATTGTGAACTTGATTAACGACACTGAAATGTAAATATGCATGTGATTAGAGGGCACAATATTAGATCATATATATGGTAACAGAATAAAATTGTTTTAAATCCATTGGTGTACAGTACACAAACAGTGAACCCTAAGTTAAGGCATGAACTATAGTTAATAGTACAACTATAAAAATGTGCTTGTGCTCACTTCAGCAGCACATATACTAAAATTGGAATGATACAGAGAAGATTAGCATGGCCCCTGCGCAAGGATGACACGCAAATTCGTGAAGCTTTCTATATTTTTAAAATAAGAAAAAAAAAGTGCTAACATCAATTATAACAAATGCTCCAAACCAATGGAGGGTGTTAATAATAGTGTATTTTATGTATGACTGTTTTGTAAACCCACAATTTCTCTACAATAGGAAAACAAATGTCTTCAAAAGTCCTACCTAAAATGCATTCACATTGTAGGAAGGAGATTAAGAGCATGTTTTGTTGTTTGCTTCCTAATGTACATAATTCAACCTACTACAATAGTATTTCTTTATCATCCTATTAATGGCTGAAGAATCTGTATCATTGTCCCCCATTTCATTCCTGATACTTGTGATTTGTATTTCCTTTCATTTTTTGGCCATCTTATCAATTTTATTGTTTGTTTGGATGTATCACCTTTTAACTTCATTTATTTTTTCTGTTTTCCTATTGCAATTAAATGGATTTCTGCTTTGATCTTTTTTTGTTCTTATTTTTGTTTTGTTTTCTCTCTGCCCTCAGCTTCACTCATACTCAAAACTATCAACACTCACTCAATACGTGAACTGCTTGTTTATGAAAAATATTGCCATCATTATAGTACTTTGATCTTTATTATTTCTTTCTGTTTTCTTGCTTTGACTTTATTTTAATATTCTTTTACTGCTTTCTTGAGCCAAGAACACAGACTTTTTGAGACTTTTCCTCATTTCTAAAGAAAGCATTTAGTGCTAAAAATTTCCCTCTTAGCCTCGGATTGCTTCAACTATATCCTACATACTTCAATGTGTTGTCTTTTCATTTTCATCCAGTTCTACATATTTTTTATTTCTTTGATATTTACTTTTTCATCCATTGATTATAATTTATGTTGTTTAATATCCATATGTCTAGAGATTTCCCTATAAATTTTCAGTTATTAATTTCTAAATTTTTATTCTATTGTGTTCCATATAATTGCAATTTTCTTAAAATTTTGAGGATTGTTTTATTGCCTAGGATGTGTTCTATTTTGGTGAACATTCCTTGCATTCTTATAGAAAATGTGTATTTTGCTGTTGTTGGGTGGAGTGTTTTATCAGCTACAGTGAATTAGTTACTGTTGGTTGAGTGTGTTGTTTCATTCTTCTATATCCTTGCTGATTCAGTGTTTAGCAGTTCTCTCAGTTGCTGAGATTGGAAATGTTGAAGTCCCTCACTATGATTGTGGATTTGTCCATTTTTCCTTTCAGTTGTATTAGTTTTCCTTCATATAGTTTTGTTAGCTCTTTTGTTTGGTACATACACATTTAGGATTAGTATGTCTATATGGTAGATATGATCGTGGTAATGATAAAGTCAGAGGCTTATAATACAGAATATAGGGGACCTATAGATATATGGAAACTAGAGATGGGTGAATGGTTAGCTAAATGAGGTTGAACTTACATGTAAGGGAATAGATGGTGAAGGTGGTTCACTAGTGGGTCTACAAGTAATATTACTATATTGAAGGTGAACATGATTGAAAGGGGTTGTATAGACCCATGTGCCCCCCCCCAATTAACACTACAAATATAAATAAGTTCTTGTATGAATGAATCTTATATAAAGAGTGTATAATTTCAGGATACGGGGGGAAATTGCTATTGCATGCTATGGGCTATGTTTAAAAGGAAAACACCAACAGTGCCACAGCAATACCAAGAGTAAATAATGGGGGGAGGGACAAGAGTTAAAGGGAGGCTTGGTGAAGGTGTGTTGCTCTTGGGAAGCTACCTCCTATTGCTGGGTCTTGAAGATATTTCCCTACATTTTCTTCTAGGAATTCTATGGTACTGGCTCTTATATTTACATATTTGATCCACTTTGAGTTAATTTTTGTGCAGGGTCTAAGATAAGGGTCCTCTTTTATTCTTTTGGCCATTTATATCCAGTTCTCTCATGCCCATTTATTGAAAAGAATATTTCATTTCAGTTCAGTGGATTTGGGCACCTTGTTAAAGATCAGTTGACCATAGATTTGGTGATTTATTTCTGCACTCTTGATTTGATTCCATTGGTCAATACCTCTATCTTTGTGCCAATACCATACTATCTTGACCACTGTAGCTTTATAATAAGCTTTTAAATCAGGAAGTTAGAATCCTCCTACTTCATTCTTCTTTTTAAGGATGTTTTTAGCTATTCAGGTTCTCCTTCCCTTCCAGATGAATTTGATAACTAACTTTTCCAAGTCTTCAAAGTAGGCTGTTGGAATTTTGATTGGTACTGCATTGAATCTGTAGATCAATTAGGGTAGAATTGAAACCTTAACGACATTTAACCTTCCTGTCTATGGTCAGAGAATGTCTTTCCAACTATTTAGATCTTCTTTGATTTCTTTTAGCAATGTTATGTAGTTTTCTGTGTACAGGTCCTTTACAACCCTAGTTAAGTTCATTCCTAGATACTTGATTGCTTTAGCTGCTATTTTGAATACATTTTTTTCCTTAATTGACTCCTTAGTTAGGTCATTGCTTTTGAATAAAAACATTACTGATTTTTGCACATTGATTTTGTATCCCACCACCTTGCTGAATATATTAACTCAAGTAACTTTGTTGTAAATTTCTGAGGATTTTCCTAATATAGTATCATGTCATCTGCAAATAATGAAAGTTAAAACTTCCTCCTTTCCGGTTTGGATGCCTTTTATTTCTTTTTCCTCCCCATTGCTCTCACTAGAACTTCTAGTATTATTTTGAATAATAGTGGTGACAGAGGGCATCCTTGTCTCCTATCCGATCTTATGTGGAAAGTTTTCAGTCTCTCACTATTGAGTATGATGCTGGTCATCAGTTTTTCATATATGCCTTTTATCATATTGAGGAAGTTACCTTTCATTCCTACCTTTTGTAGAGTTCTTGTCAGAAAAGGATGTCGAATTTTGTTGAATGCTATTTCAGCATCAATCGAGATGATCATCTGATTTTTCCATTTTGATTTGTTAATGTGCTGATTTACATTTATTGATTTTCTTGTGTTGAACCATCCTTGTATTCCTGGTATAAATCCCTCTTGATTGTGGTGTGTAATTTTTTTTTTAATGTTGTTGGATTCAATTGGCTAGTATTTTGTTGAGAATTTTTGCATCTATGATCATTATGGGAGATTGGTTTGTAGTTTTCCTTTCTTACAGCACCTTTACCCAGTTTTGGTATTAAAGTGATATTAGCTTCATAAAATGAGTTAGGTAGTGTTCCTTTTACCTCAACTCTTTGGAAAAGTTTGAGCTGGATTGGTGTTAGTTCTTTGTGGAACGTTTGATAAAAATTCCCCTTAGAAGCCATCTGGCCCTGGGCTTTTCTTTATAGGAAGATTTTTTATGAGTGACTGAATCTCTTTACCTGTGATTGGTTTGTTCAGATCTTATATTTCTTCTTGAGTCAGTGTAGTTTGTTCATGTGTTTCCAGGAATTTGTCCATTTCATCTAAGCTGTCTAGTTTGTTGGTGTATAGTTGATCATAGTAGCTTCTTACGTTTTCTTTTTCATTTCTTCAGTGTTGATAACTGAAGAACCCCAGTCTCATTTCTGATTTTATTTAAATTCTTTTTTTTCTTTGTCAGCCTTGCTAGTGACCCATCAATTTTATTGATTTTCTCAAAAAAAAAACAAAACAACTTTTGGTTTTATTGATTCTTTCTATTGTTCTTTTGTTCTCCCATTCATTTAACTATGCCTTAATCCTCATTATTTTTCTTCTTCTGTTTGCTTTGGGGTTAGTTTGTTGTTTTTTCTCAAGGTCCTCCAGGTGAGCTGTTAAATCCTCAATTTTTGCTCTTTCTACTTCTTTAATATAAGCATTTAGGGCAATAAATTTCACCTTCATCATTGCCTTTTCACCATCCCATAAGTTCTGATATGCTGTATACTCATTTTCATTCATGTCCAGACAGCTACCAATTTCTCTAGCAATTTATTCTTTGACCCACTGGCTGTTTAAGGGTGTGTTATTTAATCTCCATATATATTCATGAACATTCTCTTTCTTTGGTGGTTATTCATATTCAGGTTCATTCCATTGTGATTAAAGTGCTTTGAATAATTTCAGTGGTTTTAAATTTACAGAGACCTGTTTTGTGCCCCAGCATACGATCTAACCCGGAGAATGTCCATGAGTATTAGAGAAGAATGAATATCCTGGTGTCTTGGAGTGTAATGACCTAAATATGTCTGTTAGGTCTACTTCTTTTATCAAATTGTTTGTTTTCTATTTCCTTGTTGATCCTCTACCTTGTTGTTCTATCTATAGAGGAGAGTGGTGTCTTGATGTCTCCTACTATTTTGCTAAAATGTCTATTGTACCCTTCAGTTTTGGCAATGTTTGCTTAATGTACTTTTGAGGTCCTTGATGGGGAGCACAAATATTTACAATTTCATATCTTCTTGGTGAATTGTCTCTTTTATTAATATATAGTGTCCTTCTGTGCCTCTTATGATGTCTTTATACTTAAAGTCTATTTTGTCTGATATTAGTATAGCTATTCCTGCTTTCTTTTGGTTATAACTTGTGTGAAACATCTTTTTTTGATCATTTCATTTTCAATCTATTTGTATCCTTAAGTCTAAGATGAGTCTGTTATAAGCAGCCTATAGCTGAATTATATTTCTTAATCCATTTTGCCAATCTGTATCTTTTAATTGGTAAATTTAGTCCATTAATATGCAAAGTTATTACTGTAAAGGCATTTGTTGAATCCACCATCTTATCCTTTGGATTTTATTTGTCAGATCTATATATTGTTCTCCCTCTTTCTCTTTTTATCTTATAAATTACTCTTAATGGTACTCTTCAATTCTATGCCCTCCTCCAGACCTCCCTCTTCTGCCTTTTTTGGAACAGAAAAAACTCCCTTTAGTATTTCTTGTAGGGATGGTCTCTTGTTGACAAATCCTTTTCAACATTTGTTTGTGAAAATTTTAACCTTTCCCTCACTTTTGAAGGACAGTTTGGCTGGGTACAGTATTCTTGGCTGGAAGACTTTCTCTTTCAGGATCTTAAATATATCATAGTACTGCCTTCTCACCTCCATAGTGCCAATTGAGTAGTCTGAACTCAATCTTATGTGGTTTCCCTTGTATGTAGTAGATCATTTATCTCTTGCTCACTTTCAGGATTTTCTGCTTCTCTTCAACATTTGACTGTTTAGTATGTGTTTTGTAGTATGCCTATTTGGACTTATTCTATTTGGGGTTCATTGGGCTACTTTGGTTTGCATATTTATGTCTTTTGTAAGTGTTGGTAAGTTTTCCCCCATTATATCCTCAACTAATCTTCCTATCCCTTTACTCTGCTCCTTCAGGGACACCAAGGATTCCTATATTTGCATGCTTTGCTTTGTCCATCATTTCCCTGAGATTCAATTCAAATTTTTCCATCTTTTTTGTCATTTGCTTTTTTGTGTGTTTGAAATCAGTTGTCCTGTCCTCTAGTTCACTTATTTTTTCTTCTGCCTCTTGAAATTTACTGTTGTGTCTCTAGTATATTTTTTATTTATCTAAAGCATCTTTAATCTCTGTGATATCTGCTATTTTTCTATTTATTCTTTCAAATTCTTCCTTGTATTTTTCATGTCTCCTTGATCTCCTTTATGTCATTAGCCAACACATTGATTATATTTAGTAGAATTATACGAACATTTTTGATTAGTTTTTCCAAAATCTGTGTTTCCTCCAGTGTTTTAATTTGTTCATTAGGCTGGGCTATATTTGTTTGCATCTTTATATGCTTTGTGACCTTATGTTGCCATCAAGGCATGTAAACATCTTGATAGGGTCACTTTGGATGTTGATTTCTTGCAGTAGTCTAAAGCTTGTATTTGTGTTGGGTGTGGAGCAGGATGCGGCCCATTGGGTGGAGCACAGCAGTGCTGTGACAGGTTGTGGCGCAGGTATAGGCATAGGACAGGGATGCTCTGCTGGTGCCCATGAGTTTGGGGTGTGAGACGCGGTGCTGTGGAGGTGGGTGCAGTGGCTGAAGGGGCTGGGTGCAGCTCAGGCAGGTCTTGGTATGTAGGAGCAGTGTGAGGTGGGGGGGGGACACGAGGTAGGGCACAGCAAGAAGCAGTTGAGTGTCTGTGTGGATGCATAGGGGCTGGTGTGTGGGCATGATGTGGGTGGATACGTGCAGCTTGGAGTTCATGGGTATCAGGGTGTACGTTACAGGATACAGAGGTCAGGTAGAACAGTACTGTGAGGGGTTGGGCAGGCCGGCAGGATGTGGCTGTGGGCATGTGGATATGGGGGCGGGGCCCTGGTGTGCACAGGTCTAGGGGCGGGGCACTAATGTGCAGGCCCGCAGAGCTCAAGGGCTGCAGAGCGGGTTTTTTTTCTGTGTGGACTGGCAGTGGATGTGGCCCTGATGCGTGGGTGAGCCCTTGCCCAGTGCTGTGGGTGCGGGGCAGGGGTGAGTGCATACGTGGTGCCAGGGGCTGGGGTACACTGGTCAAGGAGGCCAGGTGCGGATGCATGGGTGTTGGGGCTGGCAGGACATGTGCCTGCGCAAGTCTGGGGTGATGGACACTGATGTGCATGTGGCAAAGTTCAGAGAGGGTTGGGTGGGGTTCCGTGACTGCGTGGGTCAGGGTTGGGTGTGGCATGGGTAGGCAGGTGAGCATCTGCAGTCTGGATGTGCAAGTGAGTGCCCGCAGGGGGCAGGGAGTGGGATGTGGGGGGGTGAGGGCCTGGGTGTGTGCGCGCTTGTGCAGGACAGGTGGGTCGGGCTGTGGCAGGTGTGAGCATGTGCGCAATGATGGGCAGGTGTGCTTGGAGTGTGATGGGGCGGTGGCGGAGTTCAGGTGCTTGGGGCTAGAGGGTCGGGGGTTGGGGGCGGAGCATGTGGATGTAGAGAGCGTCAAGCAATGCAGCTTGGCTTACTGCCTAGTCTTTGCTCCCTGTCCATGCACTTCTGAGGGCTCTGCCCTCTCGAAAGGAGCTCATTAGGCTATTTGCACTAGCTTGATTGTCTTCTGTTCTTTGCATCTCAATTCCTCAGCTTTTGCAACCAGAGCATCCCTATGTGGTGTAGAAGAGTCTCTCAGGTCACTTACACCTTGGAATTGCTGTCCAGATCATTTTCTGTCACTTCTCTAGCTGTTCTTTGGAGCAGGGGTTAACTTGACCTATCCTATTCTGCCATCTTTCTAGACCATGTGCATTTAAAGGTGATTTTTGATATGTTAGCACTTGAATTTGCCATTTTATTAATTGCCTTCTGTCATTCTCATTCTTCTTTCTCTTTTCTTTCCTTCCTATGCTTTGCTTTATTTATGGTGTTTTTGGGTGAATCTCTCTTGTATAGTTTTCATATTGGTTGTTTGGGGTATAAAAAAATATATATGTACCTTATCAAAGTGTACTGGTATCAGTGTTCGACCACTTTAAATATTATTTTCTTGTGTATCAGATGGTGTTATAAATTTTATAATTTTATTCTGATCATCAAATATGAATGATAGAACTTAAGATAAAAAGGACAGTCTGGGTATATACCCACATTTCTGCTCTTTCCATTGTACCTTCTTTCCTGCTCCAAGATTTTTTTTATCATTTCCTTTTTGTTTGAATAACCCCCTTTAGCCAATGATTAAGGATGGTTCTCCTAGCAACAAATTCTTTTAGTTTTTCTTTTTCTGAGAATGCCATTATTTTCCACATTGAAATCATGGTTGACAGTTCTTTTCTTTAGGCACTTGAAAAATATTGAAATGTCACTTCCTTCTGGCCTCCATGGTTTCAGATGTGAAATTCATTGTCATTTGAATTAGTTTCTCTTCGGCTGCTCTCAATGGTTTTCCTTTATCTTTTAGTTTCCAGAAATTTAATCATAATGTGTTTTTGAGTGGATTTTTTGTGAGCTTTTCCTGTTTGGGTTTCACTCCCCTTTTTGAGTCTGTAGGTTTGTGCTTTTTCCAAATTTGGACAGGTTTCAGCCATTATTTCTTCTAATACTCTTTCAGCCCCACTTTCTCCTCTTCTCTCTGGCCCTGCTAGGATGCAAATAATGGATCATTTGATATTTTCTCACAGGTCCCTCAGGCTCTGTTGCTGTTTTTATTTTTGTCTGTTTTCTTTCTGTTATTCATATTGGGTAATCTTTATTGATCTGTCATCAAGTTGACTGATTCTATCCTTTTCCATCTCCACTCTACCACTGTTTCTATCCAGCTCAGCATTTTTAAAAATTTATTATTGCACTTTTCTTTTTTTTAATTTGAGTTTTTATAACTCCTATTTCTTTCTTGAGATTTTCTATTTTTTTAAAGATAATAGCAAAACCATAGAAGTACTTTTCAATAGAAACCAAGAATAAAGTACTGTTTGAAGAAGGCAGCAGTGATCATCTCTGCCAAATGTTGCTGAAACGTAAAGTAAGTTAAAGACTAAAAAATGACTATTTGATGTAGCCATATGAAATCTTTGGGAACCTTCAAAACAGCCATTTCAGTAGAGAAATGAGGAATGTAGGCATATTGGAATGTGTTCAAGCATAAATGGGCTACACCCTAATTTTCTTCAGTGTCTGAAGTCACCCCAGCAGATGGAAACTACAAGCAAATTTCAAATTCCTCCATAGAAAGAAATGAACAGAACAATTTTATATGACTGGCATCTAGCATAGTTATTTCCACTATATGAGAATGCAATAAATGTTTTTTGAACTTAAATGAATTTAAATGTGGCCCCTGCCTCAACCCACCAGGGGTTAAAGTCTAATTCAGGAGTGTATCAGTCAGGATTCTATAGAGAAACAGAAGCAATAGGATAGCTCTCTCATACATATTTATATATTAAATAGATAGATATAGATATATAGATAGACATAGCTTGATATAAATAAAAATACAGATTTAGATATAGATATAGATGTATAAAGAAATTTATTTCAAAGAATTGCTTCATGTAATTATGGGAGTTGGCAAGTTTGAAGTTCATATAGCAGGTAAGCAGGCTGGAAACTCGGCAGGTTATAAGGCTGCTATCTTGAGAGAGAATTTCTTTTTTTGGGGGGAGATCTGAGGTTTTGTTTTTAAAGCATTTCAACAGATTGGATAGGCCTACACATTATTGCAGTCCTTTCCTAAAAGTCAACCAATTGTAGATGTTAATCATATGTACAAAATACCGTCACAGCTGTACCAAGATTAGTGTTTGAATAACTGGGTGCTATATCCTAGCCAAGTTAACACATGAAACTAACCATCACAGTCCACCCTTTGCCAACTTGGCACCCATAGACATCTCCTTAAACCATACTTAATTTCTAAATAAAGAAAATAATAAATAAAGTCATACTTTCACTTAACATGATACAACTGTTCTGCATACAACTAAAAATGCACTAACACATTTCCTAGGAGAAAGTGTAAAGTCCTTGGGTGATGCTCACTCTTCTCCTGAATATCCTATTGCTCAAATAATATGATGTAAAATTAACTTCATTAAAACATCTTATGTTATATAAGGAGATAAGTGAGGGAATATACATATAAACATATTCATAACAAAATTGATAATAAATACTCATAACAATTACAGTCCTCATTTCTGCAACTGATCAAAATAAATGTAGGTGGTATTTCAACTACCTTCTTCCACCAGCCATTCCATAGTCCTTACCTTTATCAGGCTTCTCAGCTGGTTGTGGTTCTGTGCCTGGTGGAGAGATGCAAAACTTTATTCATGAAGAGTCTGGGCCACTAGTAGACCTACCTTAACTGAGGTTATTATAGTAACTGAAGTAACACTTTTAAGAGATCCTATTTACAATGGGTCCACACCCACAAGAATATGGACCAAGACCAAGAACATGTCCAAACTGGAGTACACAATTAAATTCACCACAGGGAGATACACAAAAATGTTAATGTTGTATGTGGTGCTTTGGGATGGTTCTTTGTAAAACAATCCAGACTGCATATTCAATACGACTTAATGTGGGTGAATAATCATGAAGCAAAATCCCCTTTGCTAGATACTTAACCCCCCTTGGATATTTAGAGATATTAGAGGGTAAATACTATATTAAACTAACAACTCTTGCTATGAACTCAGGCATTTTATATTTTATTTTTTTATTAGAAAAGTTTTAGGTTGACAGAACAATCATGCATAAAATACAGGATTCCTATATACAATCCTATTATTAACACCTTGCATTGATGTGGAACATTTGTTACAATTGATGGCGTTTTTATAATTGTACTACTAACTATAGTCCTTGGTTTAACTAAGGGTTCACTGTGTAGTGCAGATACATGGATTTTTAAAAAAATTGTATTCTATTACCAACTTAACATTTACTCTCAACCACATTCAGATATATATTTCAGTCCTTTTAATTACATTCATAATGTTGTGCTACCTTCACCACCATCCACTACCAAAATATTTCTATTATTCCAAATTGGACCCCTATACATTTTGTGGGGGGGGGAGGGCAGTGCATGGTCCAGGAATCGAACCCTGGTCTCTCACAAGGCAGGTAAGCATTCTACCACTGAACCACCCCATCTTGTACACTTTCAGCTTTAACTTTCCATTCTCTATCTCCACCCAGTCCCCTGGTAATCTATATTTATATTCTGCCTCTATGAGTTTGCTTTGTCTAATTATTTCATATCAGTGAGACCACACAATATTTGTCTGGCTTATTTCATTCAACAGGATGTCTTCGAGGTTCATCCATGTTGTTGCATGTTCCAGAAGGCATTTATTATTTAGCAAAGACTGTGAACTAGAACACCTACTCAGGCCAAATTGCTAGCATAAATGAGTAAAATAGTCAGGTTGGGACTTTGGTGAGCCAGCAAGATCTAAAGTGTCCAGGTAATGCTGATGTCTAAAGGATTGATGGCACACAGGAAAGCAGGCTTACTGTTGCTTACAAATGGACATATGAATTTCTGCATAAAATATCTTGATTTTTTTCAACACCAATAATCTATTCTGGAGGCTACTGTTATGCAAGCTTCAGTTAGATAGTGCTAATTGCCATGATTTGCTAAACCCCAACTGACGGCCTTCCTGTTAACTCTTAAGAACACCTAAGGCTCGAACTGAGACTCTATAAAAGTTTCATACAGAAAGTTTGCTTTCCTGGAACCTATAATTCTCAGAGGGTTTCTAGGACAGATAAATCCTGAAACCCAGAGGGACCAGCCTCTCCAAGATTATCAATTAATTACATACCCCTATTCTTTAGTGTTGACACCCCTTTTCAACATGAAAAAGTCAGAATGGGCATTGCCTAAAGATCTCTATAGATTTGGAAAAGGATCAAAGGAGAAGGAGGAGTTATAACAGAGAGCATAGAATTTAATAAACATGTATGACTGCCTATCCACTATATTAAAATTCCTTCTAACCTACAGTGTTTTGGAGCAGCTAGAAGGAAAAGTCTGAAACCCGTTTTGTAACTACTTGTTGATGTGTACTTTTGAAATTATTGCTTTCTTTTTCTTTGCTTTGTATGTATTTTATATTTCACAATAAACACACACACACTGCAGGCCAAACAAAAAATATCTGCCTGCCAAATTTAACTGGTGGATTGTTGGTTTGGTATCTGTTTAATAGCAATTTCTACACCTGTACAACCAGAGCCTAGTTTTAGCGTCTCGGATGCCAGATTGATAAGTCCCTCTCTACCATCCTCATAGGTGGCTCTGCCCTTATCAGAAATAGTGTATATGTTCTCTAATAACAACTGTGAGGGACTTCTCTGACCTATGATTCCTACAAGAGTGCTTGCTAGCCCAAAGTACTTTAGCGGTCAAAGTCCTTACATCCTTTGTCATCTTAAAGTATGCACAGAAAAATTTGAGTGCAGTGTTATTATTGCCTCCATGTTTTTGTGTGAAGAAGCTGAAGCTCAGAGAGGTTAAGTCACTTGCCTCAAATCACACAGTTTATCAATGAAAAGCCCAGAATTGAAGGGCACCATCACCCTTATCTGGAAGTTTATCTGGAACTTCTTATTCCAGATAAAATTCTCTTTCTATTACGTCATAACTGTCTGTCAAACCTGGGAGGTATTATGACTTTCTACATGACTGACTCAAGTTCCATGTGTAGTGCACGGTTGAACTCTTGGAATGCTTATTATGTCCAAAGCTCTGTGGTAATCACTGCAAGGGATTTGAAACAAAACCTGGAACCTACTCCCAAGGTACTAATGCAGTCTAGTAGGACAACATCTAAACAACTAACTATATTTTAAGACAATGTGGAATCAATGGAAGCACCAAAACGTGAAAATTTGGGTTGGGTCTAGGTCAATGACTTGGTAGGGAGAGCTTATTTTTTCATTCATTTATTCATTCTTTCATCTAATAAATGTTTATTCAGCACAAAATTTTGCCAGGAACACAGGCGAGTATAAACAAAATGTGAACAAAAGTAGACTCTGGTTTGCATAAGTAATAAAAGTAAGCAAGTCAGAGGGAAAAGGAAATTTATTAAGAAGATAGTGGGATATGTCACTGAGTTAAGGGAGGAATTGACTCAGAAAGATCAGGAACCTGGTCAGCTCTGGGGCTGTGATGGTTAGGTTTATGTGTCAACTTGGGCAGGTGATGGTGCCCGGTTTTTTGTCAAGCAAACACTGGCCTGTCTGTTGCTGTGAGGATAGTTCATGGACTTTCATTAGCAGGTTGGTTGCATCTGTGGCTGATTACATCTGCAGTTGGCTAAGGGGAGTGTCTTCAGCACTAAGTGATGCTTGATCTTATCAGCTGAAGGCTTTTAAGGAGAATTCAGAAGAATCTCAGTTTCAGCCAGCCAAGCTTCTGGGGAGTTCATTGGAGCTGCCAGCTCAGGGCCTGCCCTACAGATTTTGGACTTTTGCATTCCCCTACAGTTGCATGAGAAACTTTTATAAATCTCATATTCACAGATATCTCCTATTGGTTCTGTTTCCCTGAGAACCTTGACTAATACAGGGGCCAAAAGTAAGTAGGATGAATTATGGATCTTTTTTTCAGCTTGTTAATGTGACTTCTCTCCAGTGACCCCTGTTTCTCTGATTCAATTTAAATTTTCATATTGCTGGGAGAGAGAAACTGACTGGCTCATTTGGGTCAGGGATCCTCCCCTGAACCAAGTAAGTATGGTCCATAGGGAAAGCTCACATTATCACAAACAGCAGACATGGCCATTCCAGGATTGCCCCTGGTTTCAACCAATTCCAAAGAGGAAATTCTGGTTAGACAACTACCTAGCCCATGTGGTATCTACTAAAAGATGATATCAAGAGGAAGGAGTTTAAGGGAATATGTTCCTTTTCCTCAGAAGATTGATATTCCAAGTCTTTTCCTGTTAGAAAAACATTATAGCGTCAGTGAGCTGGCCAAAGGAAACTGACAGAGAACTTCTGCATTGGAAAGAGCTCTTGGCAACCATTAATTAAACTGTCTCACTGTACAGATGAGGAATATGAGGTCCTTGCAAGCACCCTTGACTGCAGTCATGCTGCAAATAAGTGGCAGTACTGGGTTTATAGGAAACCTTTGACTTTGTACCCTTTCTTTGCCAGTGCTCCACAGTGTTCAGTATAGTGCTGAGGACATAACCATGGTATCCTTCAAACTTCCCTATGGTATCATGCTTAGATATAAGTAGAAACCTAGCAAGAGTTGTCTGGCTGAGTCATCATGACCAGGAGTCTGAAGACTTGGGGCTTCTATGGAGCTACTAGGGGCTTTCAAACCCAGTAGCTTCTATGAATATGCAGATAGCTGAGGTTAGGACACATGATAGATAAGAAATCAAGGACATGTGAGTGACAGTCCAAGATAACTTGAAGGATTGGGTTCTTGTCTTCCTGAGTCTTTTCTTCTTGAGTATAAACAACCCTAGGTTATCCTACAGATGAAGGGAAGTGGCTGCCTCACATGATTTAGTATCAAGGTCAAAGTTTATTGAATTACTCAAACCATCCTTCTTGCTTTATGTAACCACTGTCCACAATGTCAGCTGTTTCCCATCATCTTTAGTCAATCAAGATCCAGCAAATTGGGGTGTCTTCCCCATATCATAACTGACTGTAAAGTTAGTTAAGGAAATATAGTGTAGTGGGAAAGTTTGAGTCTCAGGAGCCATACTACATGTGTTCAAATCCCAGCTTCAACATTTCCTTTGGGTGAAATTTTGGGCAAGTCATTCCACCTCCCTGGACATCTGTTTTTTCATCTGTGAAATGGAGATAATCATAGTCCCTATTTCTTAGGGAAGTTGTGGGGACCAAATGAGTTAGTACATCCTTGGCAGTGTGAAAGAGCATATATAGATAATGTATCAGACTCCAAAGTAAAGAATACATCTAGATTTAAATGCATCTAGAGCCAAAGATCCTATTAATTTAGATGAATTGGGCCCTCAAGAAGTATGTTCCCTAGCACTGACTTGCCAAAACTAAGAACCCTTAAGTCAGCCACCAGCTATCTACTGCAAACTCTCAAAGCCAATTTAAATGCACACTGCCACTAGGTCACTGCTCCAATCATGTTGCCAGCTGAGCTCCAAGGCTGGACAAAATAGGTGAAGTTCCTGCTCCTGAGATCAGAGGTATATATTTGAGCACACCATGTACAGAACCAGCCAGGCAAAAGGAAAAGGAAGTTCAAAGGACCAGAAGTGATATAGATCTTGGCGTGTTGGAATAAAAAAGGAGGTCAGGGTGGCTTGAGCAGAGTGAACAAGGGAAGGGGTGGTTACACATGAAGTCAAAGAGGTAGGCAGAGGCTGGATACTGAGGGAGGGCCTTATAAGTCATAGAGTTTGAATTCTAAATGCAATAGGAAGTGACTGAAAGGTTCTAAGCATAAGTATGATCTGGTTGGATTTACTCTTTGAAAGTAGTACTTCTTGCTGGGTGGAGAATGGATTGCAGGGGCACAGAAGCAGAAGAGATAAGAGGAGCCTTCTCTAAAGTCATCCAGTTAAGAGATGGTGGTGGCTGGGACCAGGGTAGTAGTGTGGACATGATGAGAAATGGTTATATTCTGGACATATTTTTAAGATAGAGCCAACAGGATTTCCTGAAAAAATTGAATTTGAAGTGTGAGAGAAAAGGAGTCAAGGATGGTTCCAAGATTTTGGCATAAGCAACTGGTGGTACCTTTAACTGGAATGAGGAATGGCATTAACCATGATTTCTGATGGGTCATTCTAGAATTCTACTTGTGCCTGTAGGATGGGGACCACAGGACCAATTTCTAACTTTGAGCTGCCTAAATGTGGGGTGGAGCAGCAGTGTGGGATTTATGTTTGGGATGAATTAGAGGCAAGGAGCACGTTGGATTTCCAGGAATTCTCTCTCCCCCCTTCAAGTCCGAAACCTGGAGACCCACACAAATGAAAGATAGAGAATACAGAGTATCCTGGGCCAGGCACAACCGAGAGGCCCAAGAGACAGGAGGGCTGTTGTAGCCATTTCAGTCCAGAAACTGCACGGGAGTGGGAGGGGCCAAGGAGGGTGCTGCAGGAACTCTCCCGTTAATCCGGCAGGACAGGGAACCACTTCTACCAGAAACAAAGTAAAGAAAAGAGGTGGGGTGGGGTGGGGCTGGGCCGGAAGGAGTTTGGGTGGAGCAGATTGTGCAAATCTCGGGTCAGAGGCAGAAGGGAGGCCGCCCCTAGCAACTAACTTAAGCTTCCAAAACACAGCAGAAACGGTGGGGGTATTGTTGGAAAGGCCCAAGATTTCCGCGATTCCATCCGCCCGCCTAAGCGCGGCGAAAACCCAAGTTGTGCGATGCAGCTTTAAAGGGACCGGTGATTGACAGAATGTGTAGCAGTGAATGGGGTGGAGCCGCTGGGTGGGGTCTGGGACAAGCAGCTGGGAGAAACCAAAAGGAAGAAAAAAGAAAACCGTTGCCCCTAATATCGCTAAGGCCGGGCAGGAGAAGCTAGCTAGAAAGGGAAGACAGGGAGGGCTTTAGAGCTCACCCCCACCCCTACCACGGCCAACTCTTTAATGTCCTTCTGTCTTCTCTTGAGATAATTAAAATCGAGTATATACCGGCCTTGGTCGGTGTTCATCCCTCCTAAATTCCCAATTACTAGGTTTGTAGCCCGAGGGAGTGAGGACTTCGGGTCCACCAGCTCAACCCCGACCCCGCCCCGTCGGCCCTGGCCTGGGGCTGGGAGGAGAGGATGTCTTCGGAGGTGCAGAATCCAAAAGTAAGTCCCTTTCCTTTTGCTTAACTGACCGCCCCCCCCTTTCCCCGCCTTTCTTTTGTCACCCTCAATGGGGTCTCCGCTGGGTGGCGAAGGAGCCACCTTACAGAAGAAGATTCTTTCTAGGAGTACTGGAGGGTGGAGCGGGGTGGGGTGGGGTAAGCAGGGGTAGGGAGGGGAGGGGAGGGGGGGTGGTGCTTTAGAACCTAGGGGACCCGCCACCCGCGGGCGCACTCAGAGTTTGAGGACTGAATGATTAGAGCGTCGACTTCTCCTGGCATTAGAGCCTGCACTCCCCCCTCCTGGCGGTCTTTCTTTTTTCAAGCTCCAACATCCCTATCTGGTTACTTGAAGCTTCTATCAGTGAGCTGTGAGGGCTCCATCTTGATTAGCTTCTTAAAGGGACAGTGCACTAATGCAACTGAAGGAAGTCTGTTTTGAATGGAAAGTCAGTTTCGAGGAGGATATGTGTTTCGCCTTACTGTGACGCTACGTGTGTGTTGGGGGAAGGTGCATGGAGAGACTGCTTTTTCTTCCTCAGACCGGCCTCCAAACTTCGTTCTAAGGTCCAGTTGAATCTCAGGAAGTGTACTGTTGCCAAGTTGCACATTACTTAACTGCAAGGGCACTTGGCTCTGGAAATGGGCAAATTTCCATTTCTTGAGCGGTACCACGGCAGTGCAGATGACTTGAAACAATTCATTTATTCTACAAATATTACTGAATGCCAGGTTCATTGCCTTTGGTTGTCTGTGCTGCTGGGTGGTGTGTGTAATATGTGAAGGTCGTGCTGAGTGATGTCATTGACTCCTTTCTTAATGATTGGTGTCCAAGATTTCTGCCTAGGATATGGAGACAAATGTTGAATTTGATTCAACATATACATACACATTACACATAAGAGAGGTTAATGCTGGCATGCCCAAGGGAGGGACACACCCTGAATGGAGTGGTCCAGCTTGTTTTGTGGGAAAGTTTTGTAGGTAGCAGGTTTCCATAGTAACCTTGGAATACTAGGTGTCTTCTTTGTTCTAGGAGAAGATAGCTAGCAGAATTCACGGCTTGTTGTCACATACCTAAGATTTGTCTTTGGGCACACGGTTAGCAATTTTTATGACCCTATGTTTCTTATTATTAACCAAGAGTTTGCTTTGGGCCCAGAATTTTATAAGCTTTAATGGTTTGGGGAGGTTTCACCGGTTGGTGGAGGTTTGGGGGCTTTAGGGAAATTTTTGTTAGGGAAGTTTGCAGCTGAAGTTTGCAGCTCTGTATTAGCTTTTTGGAGCTAGATAAGAAGCAAAGGACTTGGAGTTGTCTGTTAACTCTTTCAGAGCTGAATAGGAAACCAGGGACTTACAATTGTTGTATTTTATCCTGCTTCACCATTGCTCTGCAATTTTCGAGTTCACCTGTTTCTGGTATTAAGTGCAAAGCACAGAGACCCACTCCTTTGTTTAATGTGCTAGATTTCATTGCATTTCCAGTGCCAACTCCAATCAGGGGGCATGTGTCAGTTCTAGGTTTCTAGGCAACATTTAGCCAGAGCATCTCCCTCTCAATTGGTTTGCCAACCTCAAAATGACCTTATTCTGAATGGCCATGTCAATGAGTCCACTGGATTTAGATAAAGAAGAAATGTATCAACAAGCCTCACACAGGGTTCTTACTCCTTAAAGTCTGATCTATGAGCTTCTAAAAACCAATAAAAACATAAATTCTGCTGGAACGCTTCTGGTTGCTTTTGTCAGTTGAAGTACAGCCTTGTTCCAAAGCCAAGAGCCACTTGCAGCGGTCACACCCACTGAACTATGATATCCACACTGTTGGCTGGAAGGTGGGGAAGGAAATACATGCTGTTTTTATAGCTGGCTCTGTCAGTTTGGTGTATGTGGAGTATGTTAGGGACTGCTGTGATTCCATTTAAACATATGATTGTCCCTTTGTATTCATGATGGTTTGTTTTTCTTTGGGAGAGTTTCTAGTTGCAGAATATGGAAACTAGGCAGTTCTTAGCTCTCACAAAATACTGCCGTTTAAATAGACTCACTGTCTTCCTAGGACAATTACAGGTTGTGTGAAGCCACTAGCAAGGACTCTAGACAAACAATAGAAATCTTTATTCAAAGACTTTGAGTGGCTGCCCCAGAACATGTTGAATTGTTTGGTGTCAATCATTCTGTTTCCTGGGATTGTGGAGAATTTCTATCTATGTTGAGGCAGAAGGTTATCATGAGGGTTGGTTGCAGAAAGAACAAATTGTGTTCCCTCTCTATAGTTTACGTGTAGTAATTTTGGCCTTTGAATCCCCCTCTGGAATGCCTGGACCTGGTGGGCTAAGCTGTTCTTGCTTAGATTAAAACAGTTTGAATAGCCTGCTCCTACATATCCTGTAGTCTGAGTTCCTTCCTAGTTTTTCTCAGACTTCAAGGGTAGAGGTCTGTGACAGACAAAGTTATCAACATAAAATTACATTATAATATTCATTCAACAAAATGCATATTGAGAGCTAGTGTGTACTATCGTTGCACAAGACTCTGGGGGATATATAGCAATGAGGAAAACTGTGCCCTTTTGGAGCTTATATTCTAGGGAGTCAGGTGGAGGGGACAGGCAATAAGCAATGGCAATAATGTCATGTGGGGATAAAGTGAAAAAAATGAGATAAAGCATGTGGGATTGAAGAGATGTAGTTGATTTAGAGCAGTGAAGGAGAGCCTCTTGGATATGGTGATATATAATAATATATCTAAGTGAAGTGAGGGAGCCGATGATGGAGAATACCTGACAGAAGGTTGTTCTAGATAGAGGAGATAGCAAGAGCAAAGGCTTGGAATGTTCAAAGGAGAGCAGGAAGGTTAGTATCGCTGGAGTCGTAAGAGGGAGAGGGGTAAGACATGAGGTTAGAGAGATAGCGGGGCCCAGATCTCATATAGGACCTTGAAAAGGTTCTGACTTTTATTCTGAGTAAAATAGAAACATTTTTAAAGAAAATAAATGATCGACAATCATATTTAGAATTCTTCTTCAGTAGAGAGAATGAATCGCTAGTTATTCATTTAAACACAATCAAGACAGATTATGCTTTTATGCTTTGGATACTATGTTCCTTGAAGAACAACTTGGTATGTACGCTTATTCCCAGATTATTCATGCCAAAATAAAACATCATTGAATTTCATGCTAACCATTGTTTTATAGCATAATTATCTGGAGAAGTTTTCAAATGCATTTCAAACTACTTAAATGCAAAATCTCAAACATACTTTACTTTAAAAATTCACAACAATAAATTTATTAACATAGAAAAATCCTTAACCTCTTTAAGAAATTATCACAAGGCTTTGTAGCACTGTTTATCATGAAACTGAAAATTATTTGCTTGGAAACTTTTTGTTTCAACTTTCTGTCACACGATTTCTTCTAAGCTATTCACTCTCCTTGTCTTCAAGTTCTTCCTAGTGGGAGCCCTAAGCTCAGACACCTTTAGCCTTGGGGAACTTAGGAGAGAAGAGCAAGAGGGTATTCAGGAGTTGAGAGAGAAAGAAAAGGTCAAAGATTTCAAAGAGGAGAGAGGGACAAAAAAAAAAAAAAAGAACAAGTTACACAAACTTTTCTAGTTCCTCCATATTTCTGGCCACCCATCTCTGGCGTTGAGATTTTCACTTACTTGTCAGTGTAGCTTTCCCTTAGGGATAGGGCATGAGTATGTCTTGGGTATGTGTGTGAAATTTGTGGATTAGGGCTCCCTCTTAGAGCAGTGTTGTGAGGTGAATTGTCTTCCACAAAAGATATATTGAAGTCCTAATTCCTAGTAGCTATTAATTTGACTTTATTTGAAAATATGGTCTTTGAAGATATAATCAAGTTAACATGAGGTCAAACTGGATTAGGGTGGGTCTCAAATCCAATGACAACTGTCTGTAAGAAAAACGGAAAGGGAGATTTACACATAGAGACACATGAGAAGGAAAATGACCATGTGAAGATCAAGGCAGATATTGGATTTATGCTGCTACAAACCAAGGAATACCAAGAATTGCTGACAAACACTGGGAGCTAGGAGAGAAGTAAGAATTCTTCTGGAGAGCCTTCAGAGAGAACATGGTCCTGCCAATGCCTTGATTTTGGACTTCTAGCCTCCAAAACTGAGAGAAATTATTTCTGTTGTTTTATGCCACACTGTTTGGTAATTTGTTATGGCAGCCCTAGAAACTAATATAAGCAGTAATTCCCGACCTTGGTGGCACACTGGAATTACCTGGGGAGATTTAAAAAATACTAATACCTTAGTCCATCCTCAGAGATTCTGATGTAATTGATTAGGGCACAACCTGGGCATCAGGATGTTTTAAATACTCCCCAGATGAGTATAATATTCAGCCAAGTTTGAGAACCACTGACTTAAAGCAGTAGTTCTCAGAGTATGGTGCCTGGACCAACAGCAGCATCAGAGTCACCTGGGAACATTTCAGAAATTCAGATTCTCAGACTCCATCCCAAATATTCTGATTCAGAAACTCCAGCAATTTGTAATTTAACAAATCCTATAAGTGATGTTGCAAACTGAAGTTTGAGAATGACTGACTGCCTTAGAGCTCAGAGTAAGGGTTCTCAAATTTTTTCTAGTCCCAATATATCTAAGGGATAGAACACATTCCTGTCAGTAATAGGGAATTATTATGCTCTGTCTCTGAAAGGCAGGGAGACTAATGCCTGTTTTTGTCCTATATCAGAATCTTTCCCTACACTTCCTCCCTCACCTCAGAATTTGCAGTCTCTAGATTGGCACACACTCTTTGCATTTTATACATATTTTCATTTAATCTTTATGACAACCTTGTGAGGCGGGCACTATCTCATCTCCATTTTACAGATGAGGAAACTGAGGCACAGAGGAGTAAGGTAACTTACCCACAGTCACACACCTAGTCGGTAAAAGAGGATTCATTGTCTCCTGTACCTTCTGAGTTGTTCCATCTGTTAACGTTCTTTTTCTCTTACATTCTTAAACGTCTTCCTCTCCTTTGGTTCTCCCCACCCACCCGACCACCACTACCTCATATCACCAACATTTATTGAAGGCCTACTCTCTACTGAGCACTTTACATGTATCAATTCATATAACGCTTACAACAGTCCTATGAGGTAGATATTATTATTTTCTCCATTGTTTAGTTACAGAAATTGAGGCACAGAAAAATCGGGGAACTTGTCCAAGGTCACAGAATAAGTAAGTGGCAGTGCTGGGATTTGAACCTAAATCTACAAAGTCTACACCTTTGACTATTATGCTATAATGCCTAATTCTCACCTTGAAAATACATTCTTTCCCTGACCTAAATCAGTCTTTGTCCTTCACTCTTCCTTAAGTTACTACCCCATTTTTCTCCATTTTCCGTTTTTTCCCCATTGTTACTGAAAGTGCTCCTGCCAAAGTTACCTAAAGGTCTCTTGCCATGTCCACTCTTTAGGTCTTCAACCTACTTGACTCTCTACTACATTTGAGTTTATTGGCTATTCCTCCCTTCTTGAAGACTTCCCCATTCTTGGCTCTTGATACACTACACTCTCTTGGTTTTCCTCCCACCTGTCTGATGGCTTTTTATTTTTCTTAATTTTTTTTATTAATTAAAAAAATCACAAGAAAGAAATGCAAACATTCTTAATATATAATCATTCCGTTCTACATATATAATCAGTAATTCACAATATCATCTCATAGTTGCATATTCATCATCATGATAGTTTCTTAGAACATTTGAATCAACTCAGAAAAAGAAAAAGACAACAGAAAAATAAAATAAAAACAGAAAAAAATTATACATAACATACCCCTTACCCCTCCCTTTCATTGATCACTAGCATTTCAAACTAAATTTATTTTAACATTTTTCCCCCTATTATTTATTTTTATTCCATATGTTCTACTCGTCTGTTGACAAGGTAGATAAAAGGAGCATCAGACACAAGGTTTTCACAATCACACAGTCACATTGTGAAAGCTTTATCATTATACAATCATCATCAAGAAACATGGCTACTGAATACAGCTCTACATTTTCAGGTAGTTCCCTCCAGCCTCTCCATTACGTCCTGGATAACAAGGTGATATCTACTTAATGCATAAGAATAACCTCCAGGATAACCTCTCCACTCTGTTTGGAATCTCTCAGCCATTGACACTTTGTTTTCATTTCACTCTTCCCCCTTTTAGTTGAGAAGGTTATCTCAATCCCTTGATGCTGGGTCTCAGCTCATTCTAGGGTTTTTCTCAATCCCTTGATGCTGAGTCTCAGCTCATTCTAGGATTTCTGTCCCACGTTGCCAGGAAGGTCCACACCCCTGGGAGTCCTGTCCCATGTAGACAAGGGGAGGGTGGTGAGTTTGCTTGTTGTGTTGGCTGGAGAGAGAGGCCACATCTGAGCAATAAAAGAGGTTCTCCTGGGGGTGACTCTTAGGCCTAATTTTAAGTAGGCTTGACCTATCCTTTGTGGGGTTAAGTTTCATATGAACAAACCCCAAGACTGGGGGCTCAGATTATAGATTTGGTTGTCCACACTGCTTGTGAGGATATCAAGAATTCAACTTTGGGAGGTTGAATTTTCCCCCATTCTCACCATTCTTTGCAAATACTTTTCCACTCACTGATCAAATCACTCTAGGATTCATCGGGGCATCACCTGGACAAACCAACAAAATCTCATGTCCTACCCAAGTTTCCATGTACTTATGTTGTTCAACCAAGCTATCTACCTAAGTTATATTAGGAAATAGACTAGTCAAAATATAAATTTTATACCAAATGTTTATTTTTGCTTTAGTCTCACACATAAGTTGAAATTTAAAAATATTAATTACCATCTATTTTCAGCACCCTGCAGTAATGACATTCCTTTGTTCTTCCTCATGCAAAAACATTTTTAAAATTTGTACATTTAGTCACTTTCATTATACACTCTAGGCATTCCTAGATTATACCATATCAATCTTTATTGTCTAACTTTCTTTGTGGTTTCATTTATGCCCCCAGCCCTCCTCCCTCTATCATTCTCACATTCAGCTTCATTCAGTGTTTTAACATAATTGTATTATGGTTAGGTAGTATTGTGCTGTCCATTTCTGAGTTTTTATATTCAGTCCTGTTGCACCATCTGTATTCCTTCAGCTCCAGTTACCCAATATCTTACCCTATTTCTATCTCCTGATGGTCTCTGTTACCAATGAAATATTCCAGGTTTATTCACTAATGTCAGTTCATATCAGTGAGACCATACAGTATTTGTCCTTTTGTTTTTGGCTAATCACACTCAACATAATGTCATTAAGGTCCATCCATGTTGTTATATACTTCATAACTTTATTCTGTCTTACAGCTGCATAATATTCCATTGTATGTATATACCACAGTTTGTTTAGCCACCCATCTGTTGATGGACATTTTGGCTGTTTCCATCTCTTGGTAATTGTAAATAATGCTGCTATAAACATTGGTGTGCAAATGTCCATTTGTGTCCTTGCCCTCATGCCCTTTGAGTAGAGACGGCATATAGATGGATCCTGTTTTTCAATCCATTCTGCCAGTCTATGTCTTTTGATTGGGGAGTTTAATCCATTAACATTTAGTGTTATTACTGCACGGGTAGTACTTTCTTCTACCATTTTGCCTTTTGGATTTTATATGTCATATCCAATTCTCCTTCTTTTTACCTTTACTCATAGTCTTCCTTTCTACACTCTTCTCCACACCTCTCTCGTCTGTCTTTTTGTATCCGTCTCTAGTGCTCCCTTTAGTATTTCTTACAGAGCTGGTCTCTTGGTCCCAAAGTCTCTCAGTGATTTTTTGTCTGAAAATGTTCTAATTTCTCCCTCATTTTTGAAGGACAGTTTTGCTGGATATAGAATTCTTGGTTGGCAGTTTTTCTCTTTTAGTAATTTAAATGTATCATCCCACTGTCTTCTTGCCTCCATGGTTTCTGCTGAGAAATCTATGCATAGTCTTATTGGGTTTCCCTTGTATGTGATGGATTGCTTTTCTCTTGCTGCTTTCAAGATCCTCTCTTTCTCTTTGACCTCTGACATTCTGATTATTAAGTGTCTTGGAGTACATCTATTTGGATCGATTCTCTTTGGGGTATGCTGCACTTCTTGGATTTGTAATTTTAAGTCTTTCATAAGAGTTGGGAAATTTTCAGTGATAATTTCATCCCTTAGTTTTTCTCCTCCTTTTCCCTTCTATTCTCCTTCTGGGATACCCACAACACGTGTATTTGTGTGCTTCATAGTGTCATTCAATTCCCTGAGTCCCTGCTCATATTTTTCCATTTTTTCCATGTATTTTCTTTTGCTTGTTGGATTTCAGATGTTCTGTCCTCCAGTTCACTAATCCTATGGTCTGTCTCTCGAAATCTACCATTGTAGGTTTCCATTGTTTTTTTCATCTCTTCTACCATGACTTTCATTACTATAATTTCTTTGATTTGTTTTTTCAGACTTTTGATTTCTTCTTTGTCCATTCCTTGCCTTCTTTATATCCTCCCTCAACTCATTGATTTGGTTTTTGATGAGGTTTTCCATGTCTGTTCATATATTCTGAATTAATTGTTTCAGCTCCTGTATCTCATTGAATTGTTGGTTTGTTCCTTTGACTGGGTCATATCTTCAACTTTCCTAGTGTGATTTGTTATTTATTGCTGGCATCTAGGCATTTAATTACCTTGACTAGTTTATTCTGGAGATTGCTTTTACTTCTTTTACCTAGGGTTTTCTTGCTAGATGAATTTGTTGTCTATCTGTTCTTTGACATTCAGTTCAGCTTTTTCTGGACCTCTAGGTTTGTATTTTTCAGTTCTTGTTTCCTTGTTTCTTGCCCTGCTTGTATGGTGCCTTCCCCCCCACCCAGGAGGATCTACTTCGGTATTATAGACCCCAGCCGGATTTTCCCAGTCCAAACTGGCCTCCTATCAGGAGGAAAGAGTCACCTGCATCAGTTTTCCCTGAGGGTGAGACCCGGAAAATTGAAAGACTTTTCTGTGAAGTCTCTGGGCTCTGTTTTTGTTATCCTGCCCAGTATGTGGCGCTTGTGTGCCTGCAGGTCCCACCAGCATAAGATGATGTGGTACCTTTAACTTTGGCAGACTCCCCCTGCTGGGGACCTGGTGGAGACAGAGAAGAGGTTGTAGGCTGGTTTTAATGGCTTTAAGTTACCAAGCCCTGGTGTCTGAATTCCTTGAGGGAGGGATTCCACCTTAGCTGGGCTTCACCCCTCCCCTGGGGAAGGCACAGGCTCCAGACAAACCCTCAAACGAGCTTACTTCTGCCTATGCGTGGGGCAGTTGCAGCCTGAGAAGCCCTGCCGCTGAATCCAAAGGCAATCAAGCCTTTGTAGAAACACAGCCACAAAAACCTCCGTTTCCTTTTTTTTTTTTTTTTCTTTTTCTGTCAGCCCTGCCCCCTTGGCGCCTGGGCAAAAATGAGCGACCTCCACGTTGACCTGTTCACCAGAGCTGGGGGCCTATTTTTAGTAGTCAGAATTTGTTAATTAATTCCACAATTTTCATTTGGTTGGGCTCAGCCCCTGCTGCTGGTAAAGTCTCTTTCCTTTCCTCTCTGGGAAGCAGCCTGTGGGGGAGGGGCACCGGCCACCGCAGCTTGGGGAACTCAGGGTTCCGGGTGGGCTCACAGCTGGTCCAGCTGGTCCAGACTGGGGTACGCTGTGTGTCCGGTCATTGATGTGGCCCCAGGAGCTGTTCTGTACTGTTTCTGGTTATTTAGTAGTTGTTCTGGAGGACGAACTAAAACACTCACATTGCTAAGCTGCTGTCTTGATTATCTCCCGAATTTTGCTGTTTTTGTCTGATGGCTCTTTTCATTATCTTTTCTTGCCACACAGTATTCCTTATATGGGTTATCTCAATTACCTAAGTGTTTCAAATGCTACTTATATGTTAATGATGGCCTGTATGACAAATCAGAATCTCTAGGCTCAGTGTTTCTCCTAAGCCATCTATCCATCTGTCAAGTGATCTCACACTTAATATGTTTAAAACTGAATTCATCATTGTATTAGTCAGGGATCTCTAGGGAAACAGAACCAACCGGAAATATGTGTAAATATGAGATTTTATAAAAGTGTATCATGCAACTGTGGGAATGCATGAATCCAAATTATGTAAAGCAGGCCACAAGCTGGCAGCTCTGCTGAAGGTCTGCAGTGGATCCCCAGAAGAGGCTGGCTGGCTGAAGGAGAGAGAGAGAGATTTTCTCTTCTGACTTCTTCTTTAAAGATTTCAAGTGTTTAGATCACTAATTGTGGAAGACACTCCCCTTGACTGAATGCGGATGTAACCAACCATGGGTGCAATCAATGTGCTATGATTTGATAAACCAGTCTTCTGGTTTATTCACTAGCCACAAAATGTCCTTGCAGTAATGGTTACCAGTGTTTGCTTGACCGGACAACTGGGCATCATTACCTGGCCAAGTTGCCACATGAACCTAACCATAACAGTCCAATTCTTGTGAACTTGGAAGCTATACCATCCCCTTTAACCATACTTAATCTCTAAATAGAACAGAATAACAGACGTATTTTTCACCTACCAATACTCACTTGTCCTGCATACAACTGGAATCACATTAAATCTCTCCAGAATAGGGTACAAGTTCTTGAGTAACATTCATTCTTAAACTTGATATTCTATAACTTAAAAACTATGATATGAACAACGCAGCTTATGTCATATGCTAATTGGATAATACAGAGAAGAAAACAAAGATATTTGCTTTATGGACAAATACAAACATAGGAATACAAGAAGGAAATATTCATACCATGACTCCTCATTTCTGTAGCTGGTCATGTAGTCATAGTTCGTATTTATCACTTCCTTTTTCCACTAAGCCTTCCATTTTCTCTTTACCCACAGCAAGAACTTCAGCAGGCCATGGTTCTTTGCCAGGTAGGGTGACCCAAATCTTTATTTTTGAAGTTTCTTGACCATTGGTAATTCTACCTGGACTGGGCTATTGCAGTTTCCCATTGACTTTATTATTACTTTTTTTTTGCAAAAAAATTTAGTTTTTAATCTTTAGTTTGATTTAACATTGCCTTTAGTATCATGCTAACACCAGTTGTACAGAAAGGGCTCTGGAGAGATGGTCATAGCAGCACACACCTGTGGCTCTTCTTCGGTTCTGTAGGCTCCAGGGCAACCAAAATTGCTTCCTCAAATACATTCTTTAGGTCTTTCTGTGTGAGTGTGGAACACTCCACATATTTGACAGCCTTCAGGTCATGGGCCAGCTTTCCAGCAGTCTCCAGAGAGATAGGCTTCTGTTTGTTCTTGGCAAGTTTCTCAGTAATAGAGAGGTTATCTCTGAGATCCATTTGGGTCCCAACAAGCAAGAAAGGAGTCTTTGGCAGTGCTATGAGTTATCTCAGGTACCCACTTTTATTTCACATTTTCATATGAGAATGAAGAGATCACTGAAAAACAGATTAGAAATATGTCTGTTTGTGGATCACTCAGCAGTCATAATCTATCATACTCCTCTTGCAGTATCAAAAAGTCCAGGAGCATATGACTCTTTGTTACATTCAGTGGAAGCATATTTACAGTGAATAACAGAATTATTATTTGACTCCAAGCAAGTCATTCAATCACATTAATTTATTCAAGAAACAGTGAAAAGGACAGTGTTAGTTTTCTATTGCTACTGTAGCAAATTATCCCAAATGTAGTGGTTTAAAACCACACAGATTTATTATCTTACCGTTCTGGATATCAGAAGGCCTAAAATCAAGGTGTTGACACGACCCTGATCCTTTTGGAGGCCCTAGGGGAGAATCTGTATCCTTGTCTTTTTCAGCTTCTAGAGACTGTCCACTTTCTTTGGCTCATGGCTGCATCACTCCAACTTTCTGCTTCTATTGTCACATCTCCTTTTTTGACTCTGACTCTCCTGCCTCCCTCTTATAAGGACCCTTGTGATTACATTGGGCCCACTGGTTAATCCGAGATAATCTCTCCATCTCAAGATTCTTAACCATATCTGAAAGGTTCCTTTTGCCATGTAAAGTAACATATTCACAGGTTCCTGGGATTAGGATGTGGGCTTCTTTGGTGGTGGTGGTGATAGGGCATTATTCAGCCTGCCACAGGCCCTAATGGTGACAGTGGTACAATTATGGCTAATACTTACTTATGTCCTCTTAGCCATAACAAACAATTATTGCTTACAGTGGGCCAGACCCTGTGCTAAGTGCATTAATTGCTTAATCTAAATGCATAAACTATAATCGAAGGGTTAACTGTTAACCCTTTGAAGTGGGTAGTGTTTTTATCCCCATATTTCAGATGAGAATACTGAGGCTCACTCAGACTCACATAACAATGAAGTGGTGAAACCGATTTGAAACTGAGGTTGGTCTGAATTCAGTGCCTTAATCACGTTGCCAGAGCACTTCTGCTAATACCACTGACTTCAAGGGTTTAGGCATTCATCCAGAAGATATGATAATTGTTTGAAAATTTTCCAAGTGCCAGGCATCCAGAGGCAGTAATGAACAGAACGAAATCCCTGTCTGCCCTCATGGAGCTCATATCTTGTGTGAATATAGTTAAAACAGAGAAGCAAATAATACTAAGTAGTGATAAGTTATGCAAGACAAAATAAAGCAGAACAGGGGAAGAGGGCCTGCAACTGAGCTATTTTAAATACACCAGAGGAAGCTTCTAATGTTCATGGATTAGAAGACTCAATATTAAGATGGCAGTTCTCTTCAACTTGATCTACTGATTCAACACAATCCCTATCAAAATCCCAATTAACTCTTTTTGGGCAGAAATTGACAACCTGATCCTAAAATTTATATAGAGAGGCAAAGAACCCAAACTAGCCAAAACAGCCTTGAAAAAGAGGACTGACATGTCCCAATTTCAAAACATACTGTAAAGCTACATCATCAATGTAGTATAGTATTAGCGTAAGGATAGACATAGGATAGAATTGAGAGTCCAGAGATAAACTGTTTATTTTTTTATTTTATATAAAAATATAAAATATTTAAAAAGTATTTTTGTTGAGAATTATCTGCACATGTACAGTCCAACCATATTATACAATCAGTGGCTCACAATATCATCACATAGTTGTAGTTGTGTGTTCATCACCATGGTTATTTGTAGAACATTTGCATCACCCCAGAAAAAGAAATAAAAAGAAAAAATAAAGATGAATACATCCCATACCTCTTACCCCTCCCTGTCATTGACCCACAGTATTTCAATCTACCCAATGTATACCCTTTATCTCCCCCATTATTTGTTTACTTTTATCCCCCCCTTTTTAAAAAAACTCATCTGTCTATACCATAGGTAAAGGGAGCATCAGACACAAGGTTTTCACAATCACACAGTCACAATATAAAAGCTATATACTTATACAGTCATCTTCAAGAATCATTCGGGTACTTCCCTCCAGCCACTCCAAAACACCACAAACTAAAAAGGGATATCTATATGATGCATAAGAATAACCTCCAGGATAACCTCCTGACTCTGCTTGAAATCTCTCAGCCACTGTGATTTTATTTTGTCTCATTTCTCTCTTCCCCCTTTTGGTCAAGAAGTCTTTCTCAGTCCATGATGCCAGGTCCCAGCAAATCCTGGGAGATCTATCCCACCTTGCCAGGGAGATTTTTACCCCTGGGAGTCATGTTCCATGTAGGGTGGAGGGCAGCGAATTCACCTGCTGAGTTGACTTAGAGAGAAAGGCCACATCTGTTTTTTTTTTTTTAATATTTTTATTGATAAAAGTTAACATACAAACATTCTTAACATACAGACATTCCATATATGGTGTACAATGGCTCACAATATCATCGCATAGTTGTGTACTCTTCACCATGATCATTTTTAAAACATTTGCATCACTTCAGAAGAAGAAAGAAAAAGAGAAAAGGAAAAAACTCATACATCCCATAACCCTTACCCTTCCATCTCATTGACCACTGGTATTTCCATCTACCCAATTTATGTAACCCCTTATCCCCCTATTATTTATCTACTTTTATCCATATTTTTTATTCATCTGTCCATACCTTGGATAAAAGGAGCATTAGACATAAAGTTTTCACAGTCACACAATCACATTGTAAAAGTTATACCTTTATACAATCGTCTTCAAGATTCAAGGTTACTGGAACACAGCTCAACAGTTTCAGGTACGTCTCTCCAGCCACTAATATACCATGAACTAAAAAGGAATATCTATATAATGCATAAGAATAACCTCCAGGATAACCTCTTGACTCTGTTTGAAATCTCTTAGCTGCTGAAACTTTATTTTGTCTCATTTCTCCCAAAAGCGGGAACTCTTTTGGTTGAGAAGGTTTTCTCAGTCCCTTGATGCTGCATACTGGCTCATCCCAGGAGTTCTGTCTCACATTCCCAGGGAGATTTACACCCCTGGGAGTCATTCCCCACATGGGTGGGGGGAAGGCAATGAGTTCACCTGCTGAGTTGGCTTAGAGAGAGGGGCCACATCTGAGCAAAAAAGGTTTTCTGGGAGTGACTCTTGGGATTAATTATAAGTAGCCTTAGCCTATCTTTTGCACAAATTAGTTTCATAGGGGTGAACCCCAAGATCGAGAGCTTGGCCCATTGGTCTGGTTGTCCCCACTGCTTGTAAGAATATCAGAAATTCTCCAAATGGGGAAGTTGAATATGTCCTCTTTCTCCCCATTCCCCCAAGGGGACTTTGCAAATACTTCTTTATTCACTACCCGATTACTCAGATATATCGGGGCATCACACTAACCTAGACAAACCAAGAAGATCTCACTCCCTATTAAAGATTCCATGTATTTATGGTGTTCAACTAAACTGACCATACAAGTTAAATTAGGTAATGTGCTGGCCAGAATGTAAGTTTTGTACCAACTAAACATCTCTCATTTAGGTCTCATACAAAAGTTGAAACTCTAAAATAGGGACCATATATATCATCCTTTACCTTGTATTCTAATCTCTCTGAAAACTGTGGTGTTCTGGGGCTGGATGCTGGTCATCCTTGGTCCTTAGTGTGTCTTACAGCAAACTAGGACCATCTCTCTCTTCTCTTCCAGGTTCCATTGATGTTCAGCTTCTGTGGCTTTTTCTCTTTGTCCGAATTTCATTCTGCTTATAAAGCACTCCAGTAATAGGATTAAGACCCATCCTGATTAGGTTGGACCACACCTTAACTGAAGTAACATCAAAAGGTCCTACCAAGCAAGATAAATAGAATACAAATGAATAAACTAACAAAATAATAAACTGTAAAATGCATATGAAGAAAATAAATAGGTGTAGTGAAAGATGGTGATTGGAAGGGGCCACTTAGGTTAGTCAGGCCTCTGTGACAAGATTACATTTGAATTGAGAACTGAAGATAAGAAGGAACCAAGGAAGATAAAAGTTGGGTTTGGGGAGTGGTAATAGTGGTCTGGGCAGGGGAACAAGTGTAATACCCTGAGGAGAGAATACATTTTGCATACTGGAGGATTGAAGTGTTGCTGATGTGCAGTGGACAAGAGAGAGAGCAGAAAGAGAGGAGGTTTGAATGGTAGGCAGGGATTTTTAAGGAATGAGGAACTTGTATCATTTGTATTTATTAAAATATATTTCTTCTTATTTTGTTAATCTCTCTTTCTCTCTTGCCTGATGCTCTTTAGAATATTTTTTCTTGTAGAAGTATCACACAAAAAACTCGAGGCTTCAATACGCCTATGTCCTTTCATGGTAGGACAAATGCACTTTTAGCATGCTTGCTAACTAAAGTTGGCCTCCTTTTATCCTGAATGTCATTGGAAGGTTTAAAGACAGGAAGAAATATGATCTGATTGATCTTTTAAGAAGATTACTCAGGCTGTTATGTGGAGTTGAGATTGTAGGAGACAAGAGTTTAAGCTAGGAGACCAGTTCTAAGGGAGTTATATCAGTTCAGGCACCTCTTTATAAGGGCAAGGAGAACACCATCATTTTCCATAATTGCTATTTGTGCTGAATTGGCTGTTTTAGTGTTCTCCGTTGTAATTATGGGCTATTCTCCAATTGAAGAACATACTAATAATCTGATAGCTAGAGCAGTTCAAAGGCACTGTGCTCATTTCTGTCTCTGTCTTTGTGTGTGTTTCCATTCTCCTCTTGCTCTGATTTTCTCCTCAGAGCCATAGAAATAGTGCTTCCACTTTGTAGCTTGTTTTCCTATTACCCTCTTAACCATGATAAATGCAGAAAATGTTCTCCAGTATTTTTATTTAGAAGATCTTGCCACCATTGCCTCTGTTTCTCTTTCTACAGACATGCATACATTGGTCTTTTCCATTTTGTAATACTAAGTGTGGTCAACATTTCAGTTTAAGAAATTGTTAACCTCATTTGAAAAATCTCACTTATATGAGTTACTTTTTGTTCCAAAAGTTCTTAGAATGGAATATATGCCAGGGCATACTTTTCGATTCCTTATTGCTATTGAAAAGTTTACTTTTTACAACTATATCAAAGTATAATTTATATACTGTAAAATCCACCCATTTTAAGTGTATAGTTTGATGAGATTTTGGTAAATGTAGCCACTACTATAATTAAATTTTAGAACATATCATAGTAAAAAGTTTTGATGAGAACGTCTCTGAAGACCACAGCCTTGTCCTTTTACCATTTTCAGAGGAAATCTAGCTGCATACATAGAAACCACCTGACATTTATCAGAAAGCTCAAACTTAAGTTGAGCTGAAATATCCTCCCTGTAATTTTTGTTCTGGCTCTGTCCTCTGTCTCATAATCTAACCTTTAAGTAGTATAGGTTCTGGTTGCTAAACACCTTCAGTTTATAGTGACACTACAAAGGAGGGAGTGATTAATCTACTGAGGCAAAGAAAGCAAAATATTTGGATCTGTCTTGAAATGAAAAACTGGGCTTAGGTAGGCTTCAGATTTTGTATATTCTATATATTCTAGACAGAGACACATTACGATCAAAAACATAAGAGTAATGAAATTTTGGCTTGCTTCAGGAACCTTCGAGTAGTTTCATGAGTCTGGAGCATAGAGGATAAAAGAGATGTGAGAAAATACAGGAAGAAAGGCTACCACATCACAGAGAATCTTGTATGTTTTAACTGGGACCTTGGATTGTCTTATAGGTATTAGAAAAACATTGATAAGTTTTAAACAATTGGTATGGCCAGGTTCAGTGCAGTGGAACTTTGTGGAGCAGCAACATGGAGGCTGGAAAGGAAGGTGTTTTAGTTTGCTAGCTGCCGGAATGCAATATACCAGAAACAGAATGACTTTTAAAAAGGGGAATTTAATAAGTTGCTCATTTACAGTCCTAAGGCTGAGAAAATGTCCCTATTAAAACAAGTCTATAGAAATGTCCAATTTAAAACATCCGGGGAAAGATACCTTGATTCAAGAAGACCGATGACGTTCAACATTTCTCTCTCAGCTGGAAGGGCGCATGGAGAACATGGTGGCATCTGCTGGCTTTCTCCTGGCTATACCAAAAAGGACTCTCTTCAAAATGTTTCCTCTTTTAAAGGATTCCAGTAAGCAACTCCACCATCAGTGGGTGGAGACACACCTCCGTGGAAATCATCCAATCAAAAGTTACCACCCACAATTGGGTGGGTCACATCTTCATGGGAACAATCAAAATGCTCCCACCCAGCAATATTGAATGGGGATTAAAGGGCATGGCTTTTCTGGGTCCACCACAGATTCAGACCAGCACAGAAGGGCTAAGGTTGCAGGCAGTAAGACTGTTTAAGAAATCTCTGCAGTGGTCCAGCAAAAGATGGCTTCCTGAGCTAGAGCAGTGGCTGTAGGAACAGAGAGGACGGGTTGGGTTTGAGAGATATTTTGAGATAGATACAACAAGATTTGATGACAAACTGTGAGATGAGGCAAAGGGAAGAGTTAAGAATGACACCTGGGTTGTCAGCTGTGTTGATATGGCTACCATTCACTGACATGGTGGGTCCCAGGAGAAAGAATAGGTTCTTTGGTGCTTCTAAGGCAATATTCATCAGGTTATGAATAGTAGATTCCAACAGTGGGGGTTAATCAAAGCTAGGGGAGAGCCAAGGCATAAAAGACTCTAGGGTAGAAGTTGGTACACTATTGAAGTAAGTACTGCAGGTCAGGAGGGAGGCAAGTGAGGCTTCAATAGGGCTGATGGATTGAGAAAACTGAGATGTGCTGAGATAATCAATTGGAATCAGTACATGAGGAAATCAGGTTAAGGGTGAAAAGGAGGTTTGGTGGGAGAGCATCAGTGGGAAAGATCAGAAGGCTAGGACAGTATGGTAAGTATTATTTCAGGAAATGAAAAGAGGAACTAGCATTTATTGAGTACCTGTTATCACGGAGGTCACACATGTAATCTTTAGGACAGATGTCAATTTTTCTGAGCCTTAGATAACCATTCCTCAAAGGGAGTTAGTTTGGTCAGACATAAGCAATGTAGGAGGAGAATACTTGGAGACATGGTAGGGGAAACAATTCAGTTTGGGTCATGTTTAGTTTAAGGGACTAGGTGCTCTTAGGCAAGTCAGTATGCACAGATAATGCTCAATGACATCCATTCTGATTGGTCAGTACCATATCAGTTAAATATTTCAAATATAAACTCTGTCTCTAGAAATCTTTTTCAAAGTGTATAATAGGATACCACTATGGAGAAGGACAAATGCCTATAGAAGCCTGTATTTTAAATCCTGCTAATTCCTGGACTGAGAGACAAGGTTAGACCTATTGTTTTAAGGCCACAGGACTCGTTCCTCACCTTTGTGCTCTAAAAGGAGGCAGTGTGGCATAGCAGATAGAGGATAGGCTTTGAGGGCAGACCATACAACTAATACATGGTCTGAGTTATGATTTGCCCTCAAAATTCATGTTTTTTCACCATAGCAAGTTACTTCTTTTTGCAGTTCAAGGTCTCGAGATGAAACTATTCTAAGTAATGCCAAGGTTCAAAAGTAGGTGGGTGAGGGAAAGTTACAATCTACTTTAGTTTTTGGAATAAGAAAGTAGGTTCTCAAGAACAACAGAAAACTTGGTGGTTTCAGTTTGGCAACTGAAGTGCTTAATTAGTATTATACTATTGGCTGCAGTGTTTACATGTTCACATGGCACTGCTTTTATGAAATCCTAATCCTTAGGACATTTTCCTACTCCAAACTTCTCTGTTTTGACAATACTAACCGAAGAATTGAAAATGTGAGAGAAAGAAGCCTCCTCTCTGGTGGTATGAGCATTCTCCTTCTGGGACAAGGATTTTACATGATTATTATTACCCAGATTATTATGTGAATTCAATTTCCAGCAAGGTATATGGGGGTATTCTATGAATTTCTGTAGGGTATGGAATGATGAGTTGGCTACAAACCCTATGTTTTACCCATGACCTCCTTTAGGAGACTTGGAAAGCAAAAAGGCCTCACAATTGACAAATGTTTGGAGAGAGAGAGGGCTATAGAGCACTATAGAAATACCATATAGGGTGAATAATAAGAAAGACGTAAAGTTATTAGGAACAGGAAAATATTGGGAAAAGGTAGAACAATATTGTACCCTGAAGCAGACATCCTTTTCCCTGTTACCCTCTGTCTATCTGGTTGAAACTAGCTGAGCTAGTGGGTGGTGCAGGGTTTGGATTCCATGAGGGCCCCTGGGCTTTAGGACCCTTATCTTTCCTTTGTTATTTAGGTGGGACTAGATGATGGGGAAGAATAGGAGGTCCTAGAATGGAATTTAGAGGACAGGAAATAAGAGCTGGCTGATTTGTGCATGATCAAGGTTTAAGGTAAAAGGTAAGGAGGCATGCCCTTCAGTCTGGGTCGTTTAGCTTAGTTTTACCAGGTATGATGGTTAGGTTCATTTGTCAACTTAGCCAGGTGATGGTGCCCAGTTGTCTGGTCAAGCAATCACTGTCCTAAACATTACTGCAAAGATATTTTGTGGCAGGTTATTAAACCATATGGTTATTAAACCATATGATTTAATAAACCAGAACTGGTTTATTAAATCATCAGTCAGTTGATTGCATCTATGGCTTATTACATCTATGATTAACAAAGGGGAGTGTCTTCCACAATGAGAGGATCCAATCAGTTGGATTTAATTCATTTACTTGAAGACTTTTAAGGGAGAGGTGATGAGTTCAGCATCCCTCTACCTTAGACTAGACAGCTAGCCTCTCCTGCAGAATTCATCAAGCACCTTTATTGTTGTTGTCAGCCCTATGGAATCTGAACTCATACATCTCCACAGTTGCATGAGAGACTTTTTAATAAAATCTCACATTTACAGATATCTCCTTTTGGTTTTGTTTCCCTAGAGAACCCTGACTAATACACCAGGGTAGAAAAGGAGACAGGGATTCAGGATAATATCCAGGAATAAAGAACGTGCATTTGTATGGCATTTCCCTCAATGTGACATATTAAAGCAACTTGAGCATGACAGAAGTGTATAGAAATCTAAGATTGGTGTTTTGTGGTACATTTGTGAAGTATGGGTGTGTAGGGTTTGGATTTATCCTTTTCTTTTGCAACTAGTATCAAATTTGTCACAATATTTTGTTCATTATACTTTTTTAAAATCAAAGACCAAGGATAAGCTTTCTATTTTCAGGCTGTACCATGGCTCCTCTGACAATCACCTTAATATCTATGAGATCTATCCCTAGTGCTGTAGCCCCACTGCCTTTTCCCCAGGTCAGGTTGCCATTATTTCTCTCCTGATTTATTATAATACCTTTCTAACTGGTCTCTCTGTACCTGGCCTGGTCTCTTCCAATCCATGCTCTAAATTGGTTGTCAGTATGATCTTTGTAAAATGGAGACAGTATAGCCATTATGATGGTTAAAACTGGGGACTCTGGAGTCAGACTACCAGAGTTTGTATCTCAGCTCAACCACTTACTTTGAATAAGTTATCTAACCTCACAGTCCGTCATCTACTGCATTTGTAAAATAAGGATCATAATAGTATTTCCCTCATAGGGTTAAGTGAGGATTAAAATATTCAATTTCAAGCACTTAAAACATTGCCTTGCACACTGTAAGTATTCACTGTATGAAATATGCTATTATTATTATTATTTTAATTTGACATTTTCACTTTCCTGCCTTCTATCAGAGGACATAAATTCAAATGCTTACAGGGCCATTCATTCGTGTGAGGTACATGAGTGAAGCAGGCAGGTAAGTGTATTATCCATCTAAAGGGGACAGCCTATTCTTGTCACACAGGGGTAAAGTTTCGGTGTTGCCAAATCTTCATATTTTTCAGGTGAATCTGGAAATCTATATTGTTGTGTAAAAAAAGCCTGCAAATATTTGCCACTCATTATTTTTTTAATCAATGGGCCCAAAACACCCCAAAACCATTTTTTAACACTGTATTTGATGCCTTATTTCCTAAAAAAATTTATTTTCCTTCTATTGTATTTGTTTCAGTCAAGCTCCTGGGTTGCAAGCCCCTGAAACCAGTTTTGATTTAAGCAGATGAGGGATTTGAGGAAATGGTGCTGAGTAGTTCATAGAATTACCAGGAAGTCTGGAGAATCAGACTCAGAAAATAGACAAGAACCAAGCAGCACACCACAGTCACATTACAGGTGTCATCTGCTATGGATCCTGCTATTGCCACTACTGATATTGGATGTCACATATGGCACTGCTGCCATCTCTTGTAACAAACACCACTGTTGCTACCATCACAACTGTTGCCCCTAGAAACTGTATGTTGCTGCTGCAATTACTTGTACAAAATGTTATTTTCTCATCTGGCCCCTTTATATCACCTACCCCAGAAACAGAAGCCCCAAATAAAAAGTTCTGGGCAGAAAAAAAAACATATAATGAGCTGAGCTCAGGTAATATGCCCATCATGCTTTAGCAGCCTGAGAATGGGCAAAGGGTAAGTATCTGCATTTGTACCCATTCTTTCCTCCTCCTCTCGTATTATGATGGAGGAAGAGGCCCTTTTCGTTTCTAAGGCCAGTATTCTGCCTGTGCTTAAGATTCTACCTACTCCTGCCTTCTTGAAAACCTTACTATTCTCTTCTGTATCTTTAATCTTTTGTATAAGAGCTTCTTTATCTGTAACTAAGCAAGTTGTAGTCACTTTCATCTTAAAAATAAAATAAACTTATCCTTCTCTCTAGCTGACAATAAATAAGCCTGTATATTCTTCCTTAGCCAGATTTCTCAAGTGTTTTACACATTCACTGAGTACATTGCCTCAGCTCCCACTCACACTTCAGTGCACCAGTTTTGCTTCAGCTCTCATCACTCCACCAAAATTGCCCTTGCCACGGTCACCAGAAACTTCTGTCACCCAGGTGATACATGTAAGTGCTCACTTTTTCTATTTCTGTGTGGAATTTGATGGGGTTCATCACTCCTTCCTTCTTGAAACACTGTTTTCCTTATTAGCCTCCTCAAAAGCACTCAGAGAACCCATTCTCCACAGAATAGCTAGTGTGATCTTTTCAAATTAGGCATCAGATCATCTCACCCCCTAGATTACAAACTTTCTTCAAAAGATTCCCATTGCTCTTGGAATAAAGTCCAGACTTTTTTTTCAAAGGCAGTCTTGTCAAAAATTAATTGACCATAGATCTGAGGGTCCATTTCTGAATTTTCAGTTTGATTTCATTGATTGATATGTATAACTTTATGTCAGTATCATGCTGATTTGATGACTATAGCTTTGTATTATGCTATAAGTCCAGGAAGTATGAGTCCTCCCACTTAATTCTTCTTTTTAAAAATGTTGTTTGGCTATTTAGGGCCCCTTACCCTTATGAATAAATTTGTTAGTTGGCTTTTCCATTTTTGCAAAGTAGGCTATTCAAATTTTGAGTGAGAGTCCATTGAATCTGTAAATCAGTTTGGGTAGAATTGGCATCTTAATGACATTTCACCTTCTAATCCATGAAGATGGAATGTCTTTCCGTTTATTTAGGTCTTCTTTGATTTCTTTTAGCAATGTTTTGTAGTTTTCTGAATATAGGTCCTTTGCATCCTTGGTTAAGTTTAATCCTAGATATTTGATTCTTGTAGTAGGTATTGTAAATGGAATTTTTTCTTGATTTCCTCCTTGGTTACCTCATTAGTGTATAGAAACACTATTGATTTTTCTATGTTGATCGTGTACTCCACCAAACTTTGCTGAACTCAGTAGTTCCAGGAGCTTTCTCATGGTTTTTTTTTTTTTTTTTTGAGAGCTTTCTAAATATGAGATCATTTCACCTGCAAATAGTGAAACTTTTATATCCTCCTTTCAGATTTGGATACCTTTTATTTCTTTTTCTTGTCTAATTGCTCTAGCTAGAACTTCTAGCACAAGGTTGAATAACACTGGTAGCACTGGTCACCCCTGTCTTGTTCTTGATCTTTGAGGGAAAGCATTCATTCTCTCACCATTGAATACAACGTTAGCTGTGTGTTTTTCATATACACCCTTAACATACTGAGAAAGTTTTCTTTGATTACCATCTTTTGAAGTGCTTTTACCAAGCAAGGATGTGGGAATTTGTCACATGCCTTTTCTGTCACTTGAGATGATCACATGGTTTTTCCCCTTTGATTTATTAATGTAGTGTATTATACTAATTGATTTTCTTATGTTAAACCATCCCTGCATACCTGGAATAAAACCCACGTGGTCATGGTGTATAATTCTTTTAATGTGCTGTTGGATTTAATTTGCAAGTATTTTGTGGAGGATTTTTACATCTGTATTCAATAGAGAGATTGCTGTGTAATTTTATTTTCTTGTAGTATTCTTATTTGTCTTTGGTATTAGGGTGATGCTGGTTTCATAGAATGAGTTATGTAGTGTTCCCTCCTCTTCAATTTTTTGAAGCAGGATTTGTATTAATTTTTCTTGGAATGATTGGTGGAATTCACCTGTGAATTCCTCTGGTCTTGGGCTTTCTTTGTTGGAAGATTTTTAGCTCTTTCTTCCATTTTAATGTAAATGTTTAGGGTTATAAATTTCCCTCTCAGCATTGCCTTCATTGCATAAGTTTTGATATGTTGCGTTCTTGTTTACATTCATCTCAAGCTATTTATTTATTTCTCTTGCAATTTTTTCTTTTACCCACGGATTGTATAAGAATGTGTTGTTTAACCTTCATATAGTTGTGAATTTTCTAGTTCTCTTGCTGTTCATTTCCAGCTCCATTCTTTTTGATTAAAGAAAGTCCTTTGCATAATTTCAGTCTTTTAAAATTTGTTATGGCCTGTTTTATGACCCAACAGGCTGTCTATCTTGGAGAGTGATCTAGGAGTCCTTGAGAAGAATGTATATCCTCCTGTTTTGGGGGGCAGTGTTCTATACATGCCTTCTAGGTCCACTTCATTTATCACATTAATTAGGTTCTCTGTTTCTTTATTGATTCTCTGTTTAAATGTTCTATCTATTGATGAGAGTGGTGTACTGAAGTTTCCAACTATGATTATAGAGACATCTATCAGTCTTTCATTTTATACCAGTAAGCCAGTGTTTGCCTCATCTATTTTGGGGCATCTTGGTTAGGAGCATGGGCATTTGCGACTGTTATTTCTTCGTTACCTCATAACAGTTCTGCATTTAAAGTCTATTTTATTCAATATTAGTGTAGCTACTGTAACTCTTTTTTTGGTAATTTCTTGTGTGGCATATCTTTTTCCAGCCTTTCACTTTTTACTTCTTCCTTTCCAATTTTGATGCCTTGTATTTCTTTTTCTTGTCTAATTGCTCTGGCTAGAACCTCCAACACAATGTTGAATAACAGTGGTGATAGTGGACATCCTTGTCTTGTTCCTGATCTTAGGGGAAAGTTTTCAATTTTTCTCCTGATATTAGCTGTGGGTTTTTCATATATTCCCTCTATCATTTTAAGGAAGTTCCCTTGTATTCCTATCTTTTGAAGTGTTTTCAACAGGAAAGGATGTTGAATCTTGTCAAATGCCTTCTCTGCATCAATTGAGACGATCATGTGATTTTTCTGCTTTGATTTGTTGATATGGTGTATTACATTAATTGATTTTCTTATGTTGAACCATCCTTGCATACCTGGGATGAATCCTACTTGGTCATGATGTATAATTCTTTTAATGTGTTGTTGGATACGATTTGCTAGAATTTTATTGAGGATTTCTGCATCTATATTCATTAGAGAGATTGGTCTGTAGTTTTCTTTTTTTGTAATATCTTTGCCTGGTTTTGGTATGAGGGTGATGTTGGCTTCATAGAATGAATTAGGTAGTTTTCCCTCCACTTTGATTTTTTTGAAGAGTTTGAGGAGAGTTGGTACTAATTCTTTCTGGAATGTTTGGTAGAATTCACATGTGAAGCCATCTGGTCTTGGACTTTTCTTTTTAGGAAGCTTTTGAATGACTAATTCAATTTCTTTACTTGTGATTGGTTTGTTGAGGTCATCTGTTTCTTCTTGAGTCAAAGTTGGTTGTTCATGTCTTTCCAGGAACCCGTCCATTTCATCTAAATTGTTGTATTTATTAGCGTAAAGTTGTTCATAGTATCCTGTTATTACCTCCTTTATTTCTGTGAGGTCAGTAGTTATGTCTCCTCTTCCATTTCTGATCTTATTTATTTGCATCCTCTCTCTTCTTCTTTTTGTCAATCTTGCTAAGGGCCCATCAATCTTATTGATTTTCTCATAGAACCAACTTCTGGTCTTATTGATTTTCTCTATTGTTTTCAATTTCATTTATTTCTGCTCTGATCTTTGTTATTTCTTTCCTTTTGCTTGCTTTGGGATTAGTTTGCTGTTCTTTCTCCAGTTCTTCCAAGTGAACAGCTAATTCCTGCATTTTTGCCTTTTCTTCTTTTCTGATATAGGCATTTAGGGCAATAAATTTCCCTCTTAGCACTGCCTTTGCTGCATCCCATAAGTTTTGATATGTGGTGTTTTCATTTTCATTCGCCTCGAGGTATTTACTAATTTCTCTAGCAATTTCTTCTTTGACCCACTCGTTGTTTAAGAGTGTGTTGTTGAGCCTCCACATATTTGTGAATTTTCTGGCACTCCGCCCATTATTGATTTCCAACTTCATTCCTTTATGATCCGAGAAAGTGTTGTGTATGATTTCAATCTTTTTAAATTTGTTAAGACTTGCTTTGTGACCCAGCATATGGTTTATCTTTGAGAATGATCCATGAGCACTTGAGAAAAAGGTGTATCCTGCTGTTGTGGGATGTAATGTCCTATAAATGTCTGTTAAGTCTAGCTCATTTATAGTAATATTCAGATTCTCTATTTCTTTGTTGATCCTCTGTCTAGATGTTCTGTCCATTGATGAGAGTGGGGAATTGAGGTCTCCAACTATTATGGTATTTGTGTCTATTTCCCTTTTCAGTGTTTGCAGTGTATTCCTCACATATTTTGGGGCATTCTGGTTCAGTGCGTAAATATTTATGATTGTTATGTCTTCTTGTTTAATTGTTCCTTTTATTAATAGATAGTGTCCTTCTTTGTCTCTTTTAACTGTTTTACATTTGAAGTCTAATTTGTTGGATATTAGTATAGCCACTCCTGCTCTTTTCTGGTATTTGCATGAAATATCTTTTCCCAACCTTTCACTTTCAACCTATGTTTATCTTTGGGTCTAAGATGTGTTTCCTGTAGACAGCATATAGAAGGATCCTGTTTTTTAATCCATTCTGCCAATCTGTGTCTTTTGATTGTGGAATTCAGTCCATTAACATTAAGTGTTATTACTGTTTGGATAATATTTTCCTCTACCATTTTGCCTTTTGTATTATATATATCATATCTGACTTTCCTTCTTTCTACACTCTTCTCCATACCTCTCTCTTCTGTCTTTTTGTTTCTGACTCTAGTGCTCCCTTTAGTATTTCTTGCAGAGCTGGTCTCTTGGTCACAAATTCTCTCAGTGACTTTTTGTCTGAGAATGTTTTAATTTCTCCCTCATTTTTGAAGGACAATTTTGCTGGATATAGGAGTCTTGGTTGGCAGTTTTTCACTTTTAGTAATTTAAATATATCATCCCACTGTCTTCTAGCCTCCATGGTTTCTGCTGAGAAATCTACACATAGTCTTATTGGGTTTCCCTTGTATGTGATGGATTGTTTTTCTCTTGCTGCTTTCAAGATGCTCTCTTTCTCTTTGCCCTCTGACATTCTAACTAGTAAGTGTCTTGGAGAACGCCTATTTGGGTCTAACCTCTTTGGGGTGCGCTGCACTTCTTGGATCGTAATTTTAGGTCTTTCATAAGAGTTGGGAAATTTTCAGTGATAATTTCTTCCATTAGTTTTTCTCCTCCTTTTCCCTTCTCTTCTCCTTCTGGGACACACACAACACGTATATTTGTGCGCTTCATATTGTCCTTGAGTTCCCTGATACCCTGTTCAAATTTTTCCATTCTTTTCCTGATAGTTTCTGTTTGTTTTTGGACTTCAGATGTTCCATCCTCCAAATCACTAATTCTATCTTCTGTCTCTTTGAATCTATCATTGTAGGTATCCATTGTTTTTTCCATCTTTTCTACTTTGTCCTTCACTTCCATAAGTTCTGTGATTTGTTTTTTCAGTTTTTCTATTTCTTCTTTATGTTCAGCCCATGTCTTCTTCATGTCCTCCCTCAATTTATTGATTTCGTTTTTGAAGAGGTTTTCCATTTCTGTTTGTATATTCAGCATTAGTTGTCTCAGCTCCTGTATCTCATTTGAACTATTGGTTTGTTCCTTTGACTGGGCCATATTTTCAATTTTTTGAGCGTGATCCGTTATCTTCTGCTGGCATCTGTGCATTTAGACAGATTTCCCTGGGTGTTGGATCCAAAAGTTTGGAAGATTTTTCTGTGAAATCTCTGGGTTCTGTTTTTCTTATCCTGCCCAGTAGGTGGCGCTCGTGGCACACGTTTGTCTGCGGGTCCCACCAGTAAAAGGTGCTGTGGGTCCTTTAACTTTGGAAAACTCTCGCCGTCCGGGAGGTTCGCTAGCCGAAGCGGCTTAGAAGAGTGCCAGCCGGCCCGGGGTCCAAACGCGGGGAGGGTCGCTGGCCGCCGCAGTCTGGGAAAGCGCCCGTCCGAATTTTCTAGTCGGCCCGGGGCGCCAAGCGTGACGGGAGGGCGCCAGCCGCAGCGGCCCGCCCGGGAGAGTGCACGTTCCCGGGGAGTCACAGGTTTGGAAGGGCCCCCCCCCCGTCACCGTTCTCCGTGGCCTGGGGATTTCCAATCCAATTCTCTCAGTTGGTCTGGGGGGCCGCGCGTGGTGTGGGCGCCAGCCACCGCGGTTTGAAGGGACCGCCTGTCCAATTCTCCCAGCTGGCCCGGGAAGGGGGAAGGGAGTGATTCCGGCCGCTTGCCGCCCCACCCGGTGAAGCCCGCGCCCCTCGGCGATCTCACCAGAGCCGGTTCTCTCAGCCAGCCAGCCGTTCCAAGATGGGGTACACTGTCTTTTTTATCTCTGTCGTGGCTTTGGGAGCTGTTCTGTATCGTTTCTACTCCCCTAGTAGCTGTCCTGGAGGAGAAACTAAGATCCGCGCGTCTTACTAAGCCGCCATCTTCTCCGGAAGTCCAGCCTTTCACTTTTAACCTATTTGTATCTTTGGGTCTAAAATAAGTCTCTTGTAAACAGCCTATAAATGGATGTTTTTTTTTTTTTTGTATTCTGTGTGGCGGGGGGTCACATTTCGTTCTTTTTCCATATGAGTATCCTGTTATTGCAGCATCATTTGTTGAATTTTTGTTTGGTTTTTTGCTTGTTTGTTTGCTTGCTTGTTTTTTTTGGGGGGGGGGGAGTGCATGGACAAGGACCCAAACCTGGGTCTCCCACATGGCAGGCAAGAATTCTACCACTGAACTACCTTTGCACCCTCTTGAAATGGATCATATTTTTAAATCCATTCTACCAATATATGTCTTACCGGAGTTTAATCCATTAACATTCAAAGATATTACTGTAAAGGGAGTTCTCTTATTCTTTTGCTTTTATTTGTTAAATAAAGAGAGATCTAATTTTTCTCTTTCTTTTTTATCTTTTAAGTTGCGCTTACTAGTACTTTTCAATTCTGTACCCTACTCCAGACCTCTTTGTTCTCTTTATTTTTTCAGCCAACAGGACTCCCTTTAGTATTTCTTTTTTTTTTTTTCAGTACCAGTTATCCAATTTATTAGAGTTTGGTTTCTCTTTATAAAACCCAAATTCATTCACTTTTACCTGTAACAGTTTAGGGAACAATTTGACAACTTTTTGGCTTTTCAGATTATTGTTCTCTTCAAGTGCCAGTTGTGTTAAAACAGCATTCTTGTAATTTTACATGCTTTGGGGATGGAGTACTATTTTGTTTTATTATTTTGACTTTTGGATTCTTTCCATTTGCATTTGTTTACGTATGGTTTCAGGAGAAAGGCTGAACACTGAGTCCTGGATAATACTAATAAACTAATAATCGCACAGGTTTTAGAAAAATGTAAGGTACTTTTTTTTTTTTTTAAAGGAAAGACAGAGAGAGGGAAGGAAGGATAGAAGGAAGGAAGGAAGGAAGAAAGGGAAACATTTTCTTGTTTTATTGTATTCTGTTTCTCCGTTTTTGTTACATGGGCTGGGGCTGGGAATCGAACCGAGGTCCTCCGGCATAGCAGGCAACCACTTTGCCCGCTGAGCCACCGCGGCCCGCCCAATGTAAGGTACTTTTAACACCATCCTCATAAATGTTATTTAGCCTGCTGATATTGCAACTACCCAAACTGTAGCTGGAGGTGTAATCAGCAGTCAAAACAATAGTTGCTGTTTTTGTGTTGGGTGTAGATAAATAACGAACCCCAACCCCTGCTGGAGGGAACCAGAGGACTTTTTTTCTTCAGGACCTGTGGTTAGGGCAGTTCTGCTGGGCCTGGGGTGACTCTGGAGAGTCACTCTACAGTCTGGAGAACAGTCTCAGAGACCCATCTTGATGACTCTTGATGGTCGAAGTTGAATCTGTTCTTTCTGGGAGAACTGGTGCTTAAGACCCGTACTTCAGTCTGTGACATCTTAATTGCACTCTATGACCCTTCTAACGTTTAAGCAAAGTATCCAGTTAATCTAACTGTCAGCAAGAAATGAATGTTTATGTAAAAAAAAAAGAATGAGGGCAAAATAAAGATTATTTTCCGGCAAGCAAAAATTTAAAGAGTCTATCCACAAAGGATCCTTATTACTGAAAAATGTTTCAAAGATATAGTTCAGGCAAATAGAAATTTTTTTTGTTTTGATTTTTTTTAATTTTAAAAATTTTTATTAATAAAACCAATCAACATACAATATGAACATTCCTTCTTTTCATCACATAGTTGCATATTCATCATCATGATCATTTCTTAGAACATTTGCATCAATTCAGAAAAAGAAATAAAAAGAAAACAGAAAAAAATTCATACATACTATGCCCCTTACCCCTCCCTTTCATTGATCACTAGCATTTCTTTCTTTCTTTTTTTTAGACAAACAAGTCTTTGATTTTTATTCAAAAAAAGCTTCATTTTTTTTATTTAGCTTTTTGACTCTGTGCTTGTGCCTTCAACACTTTTACAACGATTTTCTGCTCCTCAATCAGGAAAGCACGCTTGATCCTGTCACTGACACGTTTAGCACACATGGAACCACCATAGGCTCTGCTGACATGTGTTTTGGTCTTAGATAACTGCATAAGAACCTTAGGCCTCACAGCACGAACACCCTGAAGTCGGCCTGGGCACACACCACATGCAGATTTTGTTGCTTTCCCAACTTTTTTGGTATCAAGTTAAACAATTCTATTACCAGGGGTCCGGGACAGCCTAGTTTTATTAGAAGCAGTATTGTAGGACAGCCTACGACTGTTCGTCAAATGCTGGATCACTTTGAATGCCTCAGGGTACCGTCCCCGGAAGAGGAAAAAAAAAGTGATCACTAGCATTTCAATCTACCAAATTTATTTTAACATTGTTCCCCCTATTATTTATTTATTTTTAATCCATATGTTTTGCTCATTTGTCCATTAGTATTTCTTGCAGGTCAGGTCTCTTGTTAACAAATTCTCTCAGCATTTGCTTTTCTTGTAAAAATGTTAAACTCTCCCTCATTTTTGAAGGACATCTTTGCTGTGTAAAGAATTCTTGGCTGGCAACTTTTCTGTTTCAGAATCTTAAATATATCGTACCACTGCCTTCCTGTCTTCATGGTTTCTGATGAGAAATGGGAACTTAGTCTTACTTTTGCATCTCTTGTATGTGGTGAATTACTTTCAGAATTCTCTCTTTTCTCTTTCACATTCGACATCTGATTAGTATGTGTCTTAGAGTGGGTCTATTTGGATTTATCCTGTTGGGAGTATGTTGTAGTTCTTGAATATGCATATTTAGGTCTTTCCAATAAATATGTGTTGAATACTTAATTAAATGAATTCAAAGATGACAAGTACAGATGTGATGCTTTTAGTTGCTGTGCTATTCCTGTAAACTGCACTTTAGCCCAATAACTAGTCTCAATCCCTTGCTCTCTCGTGGCTTTGAAGAATCTATAAGGCTGTCAGTCTAATTTAACAAAGCTTCTTTTTTTTCACATATCTAATTTGTTCTTAATTCAATGAGATTTCAGAGGAAATGAAATGTTTTTCTGTTTATTGGGACAACAAGAATACATATGAAACAATTACAGGATAATCCATGAGCATATAGGTTAAGCAAGGTAATTGCATGATGTTATGATATCATTGGAAAAGTACTTGACCAGGTGACCAAAGATCTCATTTCTTTCTTTTATTTAAAACTTTTTAATTGTATAATATAAAGTATATACAAAGAGAGGAAAAAGCAATAGTTTTCAAAGCACTTGTCAACAAGTAGTTACAGGATAGATCTCAGAGTTTGTCATGGGCTACCATACCATCCTCTGAGATTTTTCCTTCAAGCTGCTCCGGAACATAGGAGACTAGAAGGAATAAATATATATTCTTTATCATCACAGCCAATTTTTTTCTTTTGTGTGAAAAATAACTTATATACAAGAAAGCAATTCATTTCAAAGCACAGCACAACAATTAGTTGTAGAACAGATTTCAAAATGGTTCTCTCTTTTTTTTTTATTGCATAGGCAGGAACCAGGAATCAAACCTGAGTCTCCAGCATGGCAGGCGAGAACTCTGCCACTTTGCCACCATTGCCTGCCCCAAGGGTCTCATTTCTACACGGTTGAATTGCATCTATTGCCTATTTTCTCACACTTTTCTTTTTGCCCTTCCTCATGGTGGCTAATTTTAACAACTTGTTACACATATTTATGTGTTTTCTTACTATTATTTTGCAGAAGCTGTTTGTGTTCCTTACAATCTTTGTTTTAACCTTTTCCCCACTTATTGTTTGTAGTCTGAAAATCATTCTCCATGACAAAAGAAAATAAGTAAAATGGAATATGAGAACTACTCTTCCTATGTCATTCGTCAGCTTTATATCACTGCTCTTGTGTAGTGATTCTCCTCATGTTTTGCTCATCTTTCTCTGAATATAACCCAAACATTTCCTTTATTTTTATTGTTTTTTTTTTTTTGCAAGCTTTAATTCATTCTGGGCCTTCTTCCTTTATATGCCTTTGAACTATGGAGGGGATGCAACCTCAGTTTCTTTCACAGTGACAGAGGGAGAAAAAAAATTGGAAAGAGAGGAAGAAAGGAGGGATGAAGTGGATTGTAGAAAGGAAAAATGGCATTTATCTTGTGAAGGTTAAATGAGCCAATAAATTTCAGTTCCAGATCAGATAAAACTTTCTTTCATTGATCTCAAAGAGCATGTGAGGTTCTAAAATATGGACACTGTCTTTCTTACTCCTATGTTCTGAATTACTTTAAACCCAACCTGTTCAGCTTCGTTCTTATCGCTAAATATCAGGGTATATATATGAAACAGCCTCTCAAAATCCAGAAATAATAGTCACTACTCTGGACTTAATGTGTTTACTATAAAAACTTTCAATCTAGGCCCCTGTTTTCTTATAAGCATTTTCTAAAGGTGGCCATACGATTGTTGTTCTTTTGTTTCTGGTTTATTTTGTCTCACCAAATGCCCCACATGTTCATTCACATCGTTGCATACCTCATGACTTAGTTCCTTTTTGTAGCAGCACAACCTTTGTTCATAAGTATACACCATCGTTCTCCAATCTACTTCTCCTTCAGTGCATCCTTCAGCCACCTGCATTCATTGGGCATCAGGTAGAAGGCCCAAAGTCCACAGTCCATCAACATTCTCAATTTTAGATCATTTCATTGTTGACAAGAGAAAGAAAACCAATAAACACACCCTCGCCAAATAGGAAATCTAAACCTTCTCTTAACTCTTGTCCCTCACCCCAGTATTTACCTCTGCTGTTGCTGTGGTATTGCTGATGGTTTCCTTTTGAACATAGCTCATAGCATGCAGTAGCAGTGTTCTTCCATATTTCTAGTGGTAATCAGTGGGACATGTAGGTCTATACAACCCCTTTCAATCTGGATAATCTTCAATATGGTAATATTACTTATAGACCCACCACCTTCAGTCCTATCTATTCCCTTACATTGGAGTTCAACCTCATTAGCTAACGGTTCACCCAACTCTAGCTACTATGTATTTCTAAATCCCCTATCTTCTGTATTATAAGCCTCTGATTATACCTTTATGCTGGTCATAAAAGTGGAATCAAACAGTATTTATCCTTTTGTGTTTGGCTAATTTGGATTTGGGCTTTTGACAGGTAGAATTGTAAAAAAAAGTATTTCAGGGAGAAGTAACAGGATGGACAAAGGAATATATGTAAGAAAGTGTGAAAGTATTCTGGAAATAACTAGTTGTTCAATCTGTCATTCACCACTCCTGACACCCTCACAACCCCCTGGAAACCACTACTATAGATTTGGTGTATATCTTTACTTAGTCCATTTTTATACTTTTATATATCTCTATATATAGATTTATAAACAATATAGTTTTGTGTGCATATTTTTAGTTTCATAAATGATATCTTTTTGCATGTACTGTTCTGCATCCTTTTTTTTTCATTCAACATTGGGGTTTTTGAAATCTAGTGTTCATAGATATATAAATCTGATTCATTCATTTGGCATTTGATCTTATGACTATGCCACATATTTATCTACTTTCCTGTTGATGGATGTTAGACTCTTTCCAAGTTTTTAGAATCATAAAGAATGCTACTGCTTAAATTGTGTAAATTTCTCCACATATACATGTGCAAGAATATCACTATATCAGAGATTCTTTAACTTTTTATGCCATTATTATTTTGAGGGGTTTGTTGAACTTTATGAATCTCCTCAGAAAAAATGTTTTAAAATACACAAAATATAATACATCATATTAAAATGGCAATGGGTTTTACTGAAATATACTATACTTAGCAGCTCAGCACTGAGCCTGGGCCGAAGTCCATCTCCCTAAACTATCATGATGAGAAAAGTGGTGAAAGAACTGACATAGTTCATGGATTTTAAGGTTATCCAGGGGGAACTATCATACAAAGATTTGAGATCTAAAATCTTTGGCATTGCGGATGATGACTGTCCCTTGAAAACCTCCCACAGAAGAGACGTGCTCTTACCTCACATCTGCTGACTGGATGTTGGCTCCTTGAATGATCTTGGGCTTCAGCTGTTGAAGATGGCAGGCGTTGTCAGCCTCATTCCTGAATGATATGTGGAGCATCCCCCCCCACCTCCAGTTGGATTTTATGTAAGTGAGACTTAAACATTTATGAAAATCAGCCACTGAGACTTGGGCTCTTGTTTTTTTTAGCAGTTACCAGCACATACACTACTCTGACTAGCTCAATGCAGTTGAACCAAATAGTCATGCTCTGAGAATTCCTTTAAAAGGCAATTTGTGTTTTCAAGCCCTTGTTTTCAGTGTGTCTGATCATTGTTTCAGTTTTCAGTGGCTCGATTTGTCTCATGTTTTCCTAAAGTACTACTAATAGTGAAGAAGAATAACTTCTACCACGAGAAACCTGTTATTTCCTGAAGTTGTCCATTGCTTGAACTTTTATTCAAAATCATGTTTTGTCTCAGAGTTCATGCTGGATTCTGGGAAGCCACCCCCCATGTACATTATCTTCCTCTCCCACTCTTATCTCTCTGCCCCTCTCCTGAGCCAAAATCTGCTGGGGTTGGTAGGGAGCTGGGTGCAAGGGTGACTTTGGGCTCTCAGGGAGTCACCTGGGGGAATTTTAACCTAAATTCTAAGCCCCCCTGACCCTGGGAAGGCCAAGAGGCAACCAAATATGTGGGCTGAACCTTTCCTGCTCCTGAAGCTAGAAGGTGAAGCATTATCAAGGGCCCTCAGCAAAGGATAGAAACTCTCTGCTTTTTTTGACTTAGATCAGAGGATGGCAGTGCTTGGTCTTCTCACATCTGTGAGACAGTCCCCAGCAGAGGAACACAAGAACCAAGGAGCCAACAAAGAAAAATGACACCTCCCCTAAGGAACTTTGACCCAGAGAGAGGAAGATTAGGCAGAAGAAACAGCTGTGGCAGCAGACACCAGACAATTAGAATAATAATAATAATAATAATAATAATAAACACTAGATCATGTAAGGAAGTTTAAATGTAGAACAAAAATCCTTTCTGGGGTCCAAAATTTGAATTTTTAACTATATTTAATTTAATAGATTCAGTAGGTTAATTGAAAGAACTGTGTGTAATTCATTAGATTTAATAAATTGAAAGAAAGGAAACAGAGACTTGGATTAGCATCTGAGAAAATCAAAAGGAAAAAATGTCTTGAAGGACAAGGCAAAGATAAAGAGATGGGAAGCAAATGGAAAAGGATAAGCAGCATGGAGGACAGATCCTACAAACCTGAGATCTGACGAGCAGCAGCATTTATGGAGGGTGGGCACCTATTATACTAACTATCAAAGAAAATTTTACTGCACTGAAATTTTAAAAAGAATTAACCAGGCTTTTGGCTTATTTGACCAGGGAAAGCATATGCATTGGCAGATCCTAGTAAACTTACAGAAATCTAAGGAAAAAGAAAAAAAAGTAAATTGTCTCGTAGAAATAATTAGGAAATTGCCCTAGACTTCTCACTACACACAGCTGATCATGTAAACCTCCTTGAAAATTCTTTCACTTCCCCTTAGTATGCTACTCTGTCTTCATATCCCTCCTTCATCAATTTTTTTTCATGGTCACATGGTCACATTGTAGAGGCTGTATAGTTGTGTAATCATCTTCTAGAATCTAGGCTGCTGGAGTACACTTCAACAGTATCGGGTGCTTCCCTCTGACCACTCCAGTGCACCGTCAGCTGAAAAGGGATATCTAAGTAATGCATGGGAATGGTCTCCAGATCACCTTTCAACTCTGGAGTCTCTCAGCCACTGAAGCTTTATTTTTTCTCATTTCTGTCTTCCCTCCTTTAGTCAAAGGCTTTCTCAGACCTGTGATGCCAGGTCCCGGTTCATGCCTGGAAGTTGTGTCTCACATTGCCAGGGAGATTTGCACCCCTCCAAGTCATGTCCCACGTTGAGGGGTTTGGGTGGTGAGCTCACCTGCTTGGAGATGGAGGCTGCATCTGAGCAGCAGCAGAGGTTCTCTTAGGGTGATTCTTGGGCATGATTATGGGTGGACTTGGCTTCTCCCTTCCAGGAGTGAGTTTCGTGGAGGCGAGGCCCAGGATCAAGGCTCGGCCTTTTGAATTTGTTGTCCCAACGCTTGTGAGGGTGTCAGGAGTTCCCCAACCGGGGAAGTTTGTTTTTCCAACTCTTTTCTCCCTAGTCCCTCCAGGGGGCTTTGTGGATACTTTTTTGTTCTCTGCTCAAGTTACTCTGGGACCTATCAGGACCTGTACAGACCAGCAGTATCTTGCTTCCTATTCAAGATTCCATGTAGTTGTGGTGTTCAAATTAAATACAAGTTAAATTAGATGTTATGCTACCAAAAGTATAGATTTTGCACTAAGTGGCATCTCTTCCTTTGGTCTCACACAGAAGTTGAAGTTATGGAATATGGACCATGTCATCCTTTGCTCTGTATTCTTATCTATCTTGGCCCTGTCCATATCAGCTTCATTTATGTCTCTGGTTGAAGTAGGATCATCTTTTCAACTTTTTAAATGGTTGCTGTGTGGGGTAATGCTGACTTTCATAGCTTTGAGGCTCTCGCTCTGAGGTTTGGGTGTCATATGGATGCCCAAGTTTCCAGGGAATGACCATGTTGTATTCAGGTAGCTCAGCATCTCAGAATTTGGAAATGAAAGTTGCAATTCCAGAATGGATGTGACTGCTATGGGAGCTTACAATCTGGTAACTTTTGTAGTGAGCTTAAACCTGATGGCCTATGTTCTCTATTTCAGTTATCTGAGTTTGTGTATTATGGTTGGTTCATGTGAGTGAGTCAAGATAGTGTTTTTCTTTTTGTTTCTGATATTTCATTCAACATGCTGTCCTGAGGATATTCACCTAGTTGCATGCCTCACATCCTTCATCAATTTTAACAGATCTTTTTATTCTGGATAAATATATAAATATATATATATATCTCCGTTGACCCAGAATTTGTCCTTCTAGTAATCTGGACCCAGAACTTTTCCTTTTAGTAATCTAATCCACAGAAATAAAAGCACCAAGATACAATGACATATATGTAAGGATGTTTCTGTTGGAAAAAAATATAGTAAATGTCTGAAATACTTATTATCAAGGACATGTTCAAACAAATTATGGGATATATTGAAGTATAATACAGTCATTTAAAAAGGTTGGATAAGAACTAAACAAGTTGATTTGATAATATCAAGGGAGAAAATCAAGATTCAGAGAACCATCTAATATGTTAACAGCCTAATAGAACTATTTTTAAATATTATATGTTTATATATGTGTAACAGTAGAAGGTAAACTCACAATAGTTCAGGGACTTTGTCTATTGTTCACCAATTTTTTTGCCAATATTGTGAAGAATGCTATAAACATGGAGAAAAAATTTAGAAAGGGAGATACTAGATTGATGGTTTACTATGTGTGTAGTGTTTGGGTAAAAGGGGGCTATGTTAGTTTGCAAGCTGTTGGAATGTGATATACCAGAGCTGGAATAGCCTTTTAAAAGGGAAATTTAATAAGTTGCAAGTTTACAGTTATAAACGTATAAAATTGTCCAAACTAAGGCATCAATAAGAGGTTACCTTCACTCAAGAAAGGCTGATGGGTCTGGAACACCTCTGTCAGCTGAATAGTCACGTGGCTGGCATCTCTTGGTCCCTTGCTCCTGGGCTGCATTGCTTTCAGTCTCTGTTCCTGAGGGGATTCCTCACTTTGCTTTTCCAGGGCTGGCTTTCATCTCTTGGCTTACTTCCCTTGGCTCTCTCCAGGTTCTGGCTTGCTTAACATCTCATGGCCATTTCTGCTGGGCTCCAAGCATCTCCAGACATCCGTGTCTGTCTTCTCCAAGTATGGGCATCTGCATCAGCTCTGTTCTGAAATTTCTGTTGTCTCTGTCATTTCTGTCATCTCTGGCTCTCTTCAAAAATGTTTCCTCTTTGAAAGAATTCCAGTAAACTAATCAAGACACACCTGGAATAGGTGGAGTCACATCTCCATCTAATCAAAGGTCACACCCACAATTGGGTGAGGCACGTCTCCATGGAAATAATCTAATCTAAAGTTTCTGCCCTACAATACTGAATTAGAATTAAAAGAAGCATTGCTTCCACAAGATTGAATCAGGATTGAAACATGGATTTTCTGGGATACATAATATTTTCACACCAGCACAGGGGTCAAGGAAAAAAAGCCATCCTTAACCAAAAAAGAATATGTCATTACAGTTACATATTTTTTTAAACATATGAGTATGTATGTTTGAAGGAATTTTTCAAAGTTTATCAATTCAAAAATTTTATGCAAATTTTACATTCTATTTCATTATATGGTTATTGTTATACAGAATATCTATGTTAATTTTAATTCACAACAGTTTTTCATTAAAATATTTTAAAAGAAGAAATATACTTACCAAAATATTTTAAAAATTGCTGTAGAATAGTGTGGTTTTTAAAAAATTCATTAAATAACAAGATCTTTTAGTGGGTCTAATGGCGCTCTAATTTGAAAGTACTCATGCATGTAAACAGTATTTCAAGATAGTTTTAGTAACTATTATGCCATGGAAATATTTGCAATTTCTAAATTTCTATTAGTGTAAAGTCATAGATACTAATAAAATTGACTTTTTGCCTATAATCATAAAAGAAATGTTATATTTCAGGTAATGAAAATGAAAATGTAATTTGTTTCCCATTCAAGACCACAGATCCCTAAAGGTCTATAAATTTCATGTTAAGAATGCTTACCTACAGTGTATTCTCAGGAGTGGATTTGCTAGGTCACAAGGTATATATATTTTCAGCCTGAATCACGGTCCAAAGTGGCTGCACTAGATTTTTTTAGTATTAATTTTATTTTTATTCTTATTTATTTTTTATTGTTTCTTAGGGAACTTGTGGGTTTACAGACCAATCATGCATAAATTCCAAATAGCACCCTATTATTAACACTTTACATTGGTGTGGAACATTTCTTACAATTTATGATAGCACATTTTTATAGTTATTCATGCTTTAATTTACTTTTCACTGTGCATGTAGTATAACACCATGGATTTATTTTTAGAATTAAAATTCTCTTTAATCCTATTCCAAAGTCCTATTCTTTTTGAACTGCTTGTATTAATATCTGCCTGTGCATTCCCTTGAAAGCTGGGCTGGAAAAGCATTTCTATGATTTGTTTTGTTTTTAATTTGCCACAGAATCCTTACTTTTGTAGAGAGAAAAGCACATATTCTTATTTTAACAGTCATATATTCCCACATGTTCTAGTCCATCTTGTTTGTTTCTATTTTTTAATCTGCTATTTTTTTTACCTTAATGCAGGTTTTTATTTCTTTTTTTTACCTGAAAGCTAAATTTTCTTTTTTGTGTGTGTGATTTTTTATTGTGAAATATAATGTATATATCCAAAAAACCAATACATTTGTAAGTGCATTTTGACGAGGAATTATAGAACAGATTTTAAAGTGTCATATAGCTTACAGTTCCATGATTATTTGTTTTTTCTTCTAGCTGTTTCAAAACACTGGGGACCAAAAAGAAATATCAATATAATGATTCAGCAGTCATATGCATTTGTTAAACCCTATCTTCTCTGTTATTCTTCTCTTTCTCTTTAAATAACGTATATACATAAAAACAAATTCAAAGTACATTGCAACATTAGGACAGATTTCAGAGTTTGGTATGGGTTATAATTCCACAATTATAGCTTTTTACTTCTAGCTGCTCTGAGGTACTGGAGTCTAAAAGAAATATCAGCATAGTGATTCAGCACTCATACTCATTTGCTACACCCGACCTTCTCTGTATAACTTCACCATCACCTTTGATCTTTCTCCCACTCTTTAAGGGTATTTGGGCAATAACTAGTCTTACTTTTTCATGTTAGAAGGGGCTGTCAATAATATGGGATGGGGGATGGAACTAGTTGATGTTCTGGAGAGGCTGGACCCTCTGCATTTCAAGACTTACCTGGTTCAGGGACCCATCTGGAAAGTTACCCTAGTACATGGAACCTTTGTAGAATCTTATATAATGCCCTAGGTGTTCTTTAGGATTAAGGGAATGGTTTGGTTGGGGTTTGGCAAGTTATGATAGGTAGTAATGTCTAATTGAAGCTTGCATAAGAGTCACCTCCACTGAAGCCTCTTGACTCTATTTGAACTCTCTCTGCCACTGATACTTTGTTACACTTCTTTTTCCCCTTTTTTGTCAGGATGACATTGTTGATCCCATGATGCTAGGGGCGGATTCATCCCTGGGAGTCATCTCCCACACATCCAGGGAGACTTTAACCCCTGGATGTCATATCCCATGTATTGGGGAGGGCAATGGTTTTACTTGCAGAGTTGGGCTTAGAGAGAGAGAGAGAGGCAATATCTGAGCACCAAAAAAGGGTCTCTGGAGGTGAGTCAGGCATACCTATAGGTAGGGTAAGCCTCTCTGCTACATATATAAGCTTCACAAGAGCAAGCCTCAAGATCAAGGGCTTGGCCTATTGATTTGGGTATCTCTAATGTTTGGCACAGTATCTGGGTTTCCCCGGTGGTAAAGTTTAATAAAAAGCTCTGTGATTTTTCTCCCATCCCTCAAGGGACTTTGCCAATACTTTTTGATTATCTGCTTAATATACTCTGGGATGTATCCAGGCATTACATTAAGCTCTACAGGATTAAAGGCACTCGTTCTTATTCTGGGCTCCCTGTGTTTGGATTGCTTAAATGATCTGTCTAGACATTTCTGCGCTACAGAAAATTTAAGTTCTGGTCATAATAAAACTTTCTTCCTTTGGTCTCAAAGAGTAGGTGAAGTTTTAAAATGCAAGCAATATCTTTGTTACCCCTGTATTCTGAATTACCTTAATCCTGACCTGATTGACTTCATTCTTATCTCTAAATATTAATCTGCTAATTTTATTGAGACATATTTACATACCATATATTCCATCCAAAATATACAATCAATGTCTCACAGTATCATCACTTAATTGCGCGATCATCACACTAAATTTTAGACCATTTTCATTGCTCCAAAACGAAAAATATCAGATAGACACACAAAAAAGAAACTCAAAACAGCCCACATCCCTTATCCCCCCTATTTTTGACCCTTAGTATTGGTGTGTAACATCTCTTACTGTTGATGAAAGAATATTAAGGTATTACTGATTGCAATAGGTACCTCTCTATTACTAACTCTTTGTAAAAGTGTCATACATTTGAAATAGTTCATACAAGAGTTTATTTATATTTGTAGTGTTAATTGTGACATATGACTTTAAACAACCCCTTTCAACCAAATTCATCTACAATACAGCACGATTATTTATAATCTCAATAATGAACTACCCTTTCCTCTATCCATTAACTTAAGTTCAACCTACATAATAGGTAATGGCTCTCCCTTCTCTAGCTTCTCTCTCTTTCTAGGTACCTGTTTAGTTTGCTAGCTGCCAGAATTCAATATACCAGAAACAGAATGGCTTTTAAAAGGGGGAATTTATTCAGTTGCCAGTTTACAGCTCTAAGGCCGAGAAACTGTCCCAATTAAAGGAAGTCTATAAAAATGTCCAAATTGGGGGTGGACGGGCAAAGGGAATGCAGACATTGCATAATGGGTGTAGGCTTTCTGTTTGAGCATGAAGGGAAAGTTCTAATAAAGGATGGTGATGAAGGTATCGCAATGTGATAAGCCCACTAAATGGTATGCTTGGAAAGGGTTGGATTTGGAAGATTTATGTTGTATGTGTATTTCCACAATTAAAAAAAGAGAGAAACTAAAGAAAAATGACAATAAAATGCAGTATGTGATGCTGGACTGGATCTAATAATGGAAGAGAAAAGGCTCAAAAGGACATTATTGGGGCATATGAATACATTGGAATTATACTGTAAGTTTTATATCAAATGTTTTATTTTTCAAGCTTGATAATTGTACTTAAGGAGGTTACATAAGTGAATATACCGGTTCTTAGTAAATGTACATGTGATATTAAATGTTCAAGGAGCAATCTACTTTTAAATGTTTAGAAAAATAAATAATATAGATGATAGATAGATAGATAGGATAGGATAGATGAACTGATGGATGGATAGATGGAGTGATACAGCAAATATGGCAAAATGTTAAAATTGATGAATCTGGGCATTTGGTGAAATAGGAGTATGTTCTGTATGGAGTTTTTATTATCCTGAAAGTTTGAAATTATGTCAAAATAAAAAGTTTAAAGGGATAAAAGCAAAAACAAACAAACTAACTAAAAAAAAAGGTCCAAATTAAGGCACCAACAAGAGATTACCTTCACTCAAGAAAGGCCGATGAAGTTCAGGGTTTCTCTCTCAATTGGAAAGGAACATCATGAACATGGTGACATCTACTAGTTTCCTTTCCAGGCCTCTTGCTTCATGAAGCTCCTCCAGGGATGTTTTCCTTCTTCATCTCCAAAGGTCTCTGGATGCCTGGGCTCTCCTCTTGGCTCTTGTCATTCTGAAGCTTTCTCCAAAATATTTCCTCTTTTAAAGGATTCCAGTAAACTAATCAAGTTCCAAGTAGAATGGGTGGAGTCACGTCTCCCTCTACTCAAAAGTTAATATGCATAATTGTAGACTCACATATTCATGGAGATAATCTAATCAAGTTTCCAACATACAGTGCTGAATAGAGTTTAAAAGAAATAGCTGCTCCCACAAGATTGGATCAGGATTAAAACATGGCATTTCTAGGGTATATTGAATCCTTTCAAACCGGCACAGTACCCTGTATTTTATGTTTTAAGACCTTGAGTTATGAAAGGAATGTCTGTCCTTCTGTCTGACATTTCATTCAGCATTATGTCCTCAAGATTCATCCATGTTATCACATGCTTCAGGACTTCATTCCTTCTTACTGTTGCATAATATTCCATCATATGCATATACCACATTTAGTTTATTCATGCCTCTCTTGATGGATGCTTGATTTGTTTCCGTCTTTTGGCAACTGAATAATGTCACTATGAACCTTGGTGTGCAAATGTCTGTTTGTTTTCCTTCTTTCAGATCTTCTGGGTAAATACCAAGTAAGCAAATTGCCAAGTAATAGGGCAACTCAATATTTAGTTTTCTGAGGAATGCCAAACTGTCTTCCATAGTGGAGGTACCACTTTACATTCCCACTAGCAGTGAGTAAGTGTTCTTATTTCTCCACATCCTCTCCAATACTAGTAGCTTCCTGTTTAATAGCAGCCATTCTTATAGGTGTGAGATGATATGTCATTGTGGTTTTGATTTGCATTTCCCTAATAGCTAATGAAGATGAACAACTTTTTATGTGTTTTTCAGCCGTTTGTATTTCTTTCCTGAAGGAAGCTCTGTATCTTCTGCCGATTTTATAATTAGGTTGTTTGTCCTTCTTTTGTTGAGTTATGTATTTTCCTTATATATATATATATATATACTGGATATCAAACACTTATCAAATATATGATTACCAAATATACTCTCCCATTGAGTTGGCTGCCTTTTCATCATTTTGACAAAGTCTTTTTTTTATTACTTTTTTATTGTATACTATAACATATATACAAAGCAAAGAAATAAAAAAGCAATAGTTTTCAAAGCACTCTTCAAAAAGTGGTTGCAGAATAGATCCAGAGTTTGTCATGGGCTACCATACAAGCCACTCATATTTTTCCTTCGAGCTGCTCCAGAATATAGGATGCTAGAGGGCTTGACAAAGTCTTTTGAAACAAAGAAGTGTTCAGTCTTGATGAGTTCCCATTTGTCTATTTGTTCTTTTGTTGCTTGTTCTTTCAGTGTAAGGTCTAAGAAGCTAGCTCTTATCACTAGGTCTTGAAGATGTTTCCCTACATTTTCTTCTAGGAGTTTTATGGTACTGGCTCTTATATTTAGGTTTTTTGATCTACTTTGAGTTAATTTTCATGTAGGGTGTGAGGTAGGGGTCCTCTTTCATTCCTTTGGATATGGATATCCAGTTCTCCCAGACTCATTTATTGAAGAGACTATTTGGTCCCAGTTTGGTGGATTTGGGGGCCTTGTCAAAAGTCAATTGACCATAGATCTGATGGTTGTTTTCTGAACTCTCAATTCAATTCCATTGATCAATATGTCTGTCTTTGTGCCAGTACCATGCTGTTTTGACCATTGTATCTTTATACTAAGCTTTAAAATCAGGAACTATAGGTCCTCCCACATTGGTATACCTTTTTAGTATGTTTTTGACTATTTAAGGCCCTTTGCCTTTTGAAATAAATTTGATAACTAACTTTCCAAGTCTGCAAATATGTTGTTGGAATTTTTTTTTGTTATTACTTTTTTTGTGTGACTGGAATTTTTTTTCACTTATTTATTCTTTATTTATGATAGATACATAACCACATACAAACACAAACATTCTTATCATATGATCATTCCATTCTTGTTATATAATCAATAATTCACACTATTCACATAGTTGTGTATTCATCATCGTGATCATTTCTTAGAACATCTGCATCAGTTCAGAAAAAGCAATAAAAAGAAAACAAAAAAATTCATAGATACCATACACCTTACACCTCCCCTTCACTGATCATCAGCATTTCAATCTACCAAATTTATTTTAACTTTTGTTCCCCCTATTATTTATTTATTTTTAATCCATATGTTTTACTTGTCTGTTGATAAGGTAGACAAAAGGAGCATCAGACACAAGACTCTCATATGTTGTTGGAATTCTGATTGGTCTTGCATTGGATCTATAGATCACATTGGGTAGAATTGACATCTTAATGACATTTAGCCTTCCAATCCATGAACATGGAATATCTTTCAGCCTATTTAGATCTTTGATTTCTTATAGCAGTGTTCTATAGTTTTGTGTGTACAGGTCCTTTATATCCTTGATTAGGTTTATTACTAGATACTTGTTTCTTGTAGTTGCTATTGTGAATGGAATTTTGTCTCAATTGTCCCCTCAGGTAGTTCATTACTAGTACATAGAAACACTACTGATTTTTGCATGTAGTGTAAATAAAATTTTTTTATTCCAGCACTTTGCTGAATTTATTAGCTCAAGTAGTGTTGTCATAGGTATCTCAGTACTTTTCAAATCTTAAAGCATGTCATCTGCAAATAATGAAAGTTTTACTCCTTCCTTTCTGATTTGGGCACCTTTTATTTCTTGTTCTTGCCTAATTGCTCTAGCTAGAACTTCTAGCACAGTGCTGAATAACAGTGGTGAGAGTTGACATCCTTGTCTCATTCATGATGTTAAGGAGAAGGATTTCAGTCTCTTGTCATTGAGTATGAGGTTATCTGTAGGCTTTTCATATATGTTCTTTATTATATTGAGGAAGTTTCCTTCTATTCCTACCTTTTGAAGTATTTTTACCAAGGAAGGATACTAAATTTTTTCAAATGTCTTTTATGCATCAATTTAGATGATCATGTGATTTCCCCCCTTTTGATCTGTTAATGTGTTGTATTACATATATTGATTTTCTTGTGATCAGCCATCATTGCATGCCTAGAATACACTCCTCATGGTCATTTTGGTTAATCCTTAAATGTGCCATTTGATTCATTCTGCAAATATTTTGTTGAGAATTTCTGCATTTGTATTCATTAGGAGATTGAGCTGTAGTTTTTCTTTTTTGTAGTATCTTTATAAAGGTTTCAGTGTTAGAGTGATGTTAGCTTTTGTATTAGTTAGGGTTCTCTAGAGAAATAGAATCAACAGGAAATATCCATAAATATAAAATTTATAAAAGCATCTCACATAACCATGGGAACACAGAGTCCAAAATCCATAGGGCAGACTGTGAAGCTGATGACACCGATGGAGGGTCTGGATGAGCTCCACAGGAGAGGCTCGCTGCTGAAGCAGGAAGAGAAGAGAGCTGTCTCTTCTGATTCCTCCTTATTAAAAGCCTTCCATTGATTAGATTAAACATCACTCATTGTGAAAGACACCCTCCTTGGCTGATTACAAGTGGAATCAAATGTGGATGTAGCCAACATGACCATGATTAATTCTATGAAATATCCTCAGAGCAACAGACAAGCCAGCACTTGCCCAAACAGACACACAGGTACCATCACCTGGCCAAGTTAACACATGAACCTGACCATGACAGTCCACCCCTTGTCAACTTGGCAGCTATATACAACCTCCTTAAACCACAGTTAATTTCTAAATAGAAAATAATAAAAGGCACATTTTTTCTTTGCCTAACAATACTTAACTGTCCTGCATACAACCAGAAACACGTTAAATCTCCCCAGAATAAAGTGCAAATCCTTAGGTAATACTCATTCATAAACTTGATACCTTACAACTTAAGTACTATAACATGAAAAAAAGAGCATTATAGTCCTCATTTCTGTAACTGATCATGTGGTTGTAGTTCATATTTATCACTACCTTCTTCCACTACCTGTTCCATTTTCCCTTTACCTTCAGCAAGCACTTCAGCTGGCCATGGTTCATTGCCTGGTGGGATGACCTTCATTCCTGAAGTTTTGGAGTCATTGGTAGTCCTGCCTATATTGGGTTGTTGCGGTTTTCCATTGATTTTTAACACAGGGCATGGTAGTACTAAAGACACCCTAGGGGATCTCGTCTATTCCAGGAAAACTCTTCTTCACTTATATTGTGTAGTTGCAGCCCTACTTACCCCTCATACTCAGGGTCAGTCACCCCAGCCAGTAATGTAATCCTCTTCTTGGCTTGTTGATCCAGTGGCATAAGTAGCCCAAAGTGACCAGGTGGAAGTCTTAGATTCCAGTTCAATGGAATCATTCTTGTTTCTCCTGGTAGAAGCATTCCTTCTTTTGGAACTAAAATCTGTAGACCAGCAGAGCTCAAGGTCTCAGGGACAGGAAGCAGAAATTTTCCAAGTGGATCACTAGGGGTAACAGTGAGTGGTGTCACTCCCATTTCCACCCCTTGATTCCTGGACCCATGGATCCTGGCTATGGGAGAAACAGCACCATACAGTGGACGCTGATTCAGAGCATACACAGTTTCCTGGAGAACATTACCACAGCCCTTCATGGTATTACCACTTAGTTGGCACCATAATTGAGTTTTCAAAAGGCCATTCCACCATTCTGTCAATTCAGCTGCTTCTGGATGATGGGGAACGTGGTAATACCAGAGAATTCCATGAGTATGTGCCCATTCCTGCACTTCATTTGCTATGAAGTGTGTTCCTTGATCAGAAGCAATGCTATGTGGAATACCATGATGATGGATATGGCATTCTGTAGGCCCACAGATGGTAGTTTTGGCAGAAGCATTGCATGCAAGGAAAGCAAATCCATATCCAGAGTATGTATCTATTCCAGTTAGAACAAATTGCTGCCCCTTCCATGAAGGGAGTGGTCCAGTGTAACCAACCTTCCACCATGTAGCCAGCTGGTCACCTCAGGGAATGCTGCCATATCAGGGGCTGAGTGTGGGTCTCTGCCGCTGGCAGATTGAGCCCTAAGCAGTGGCCATAGTCAGGTCAGCCTTGGTGAGTGGAAGTCCATGTTCTGAGCCCATGCATAACCTCCATCCCTACCACCATGAACACTTTGTTCTTGAGCCCATTGGGCAATGACAGGAGTTGCTGGGGAAAGAGGCTGACTGGTTTCCACAGAATGGGTCATCTTATCTACTTCTTTATTAAAACCTTCCTCTGCTGAAGTCACCTTCTGGTGTGCATTTACATGGGATGCAAATATCTTCATGTCTTTATCCCATCCAGAAAGATCCATCTACATATCTCTTCCCCAGACCTCTTTGTCACCAATTTTCTAATTGTGGTCTCTCCAAATCCCTGACCATCCAGCCAAACCATTAGCAACAGCCCATGAGACAGTATACAAATGCACCTCTGGCTAGTTCTCCTTCCAAGCAAAATGAACAACCAGGTGCACTGCTTGAAGTTCTGTTCACTGGGAGCATTTTCCCTCACAACTGTCCTTCAAGGACATACCAGAAAGGGTTTGTAGTGCTGCAGCTGTCCACTTTCATGTGGTACCTGCATATTGTGCTGAACCATCTGTAAACCTGGCCCAAGTTTCTCTTCCTCAGTCAATTCATTGTAAGGAACTCCCCAAGAGGCCATAGCTCTGGTCTGGGAAAGAGAAGGTTGTGGCAGCAGTAGAGTCCAAGGACAGCTCATGATAGGCAACTCAGATCTCATGGTAACTTGATGGCCCATGGTTAAGTTTTCAGTTTCTATTAAGGCCCAGTAGCAGCTAAAAGCTGTTTCTCAAAAGGACAGTAGTTATCTGCAGCAGATGTAATGCTTTGCTCTAAAATCGTAAGGGTCTGCATTGTGATTCTCCTATAGGGGCCTGCCAGAGGCTCCCAGCCACATCTCTATTTGCCACTGACACTTCCAGCACCATTGGATCTGCTGGATCATTTGGATCAAATGGGCTGAAGTAGCACACCCAAATGAGGAATGTGTTGTCACCAAAATGCAAAGAGACCAATTAAGCCTTATGCCTCTTTTTTGGCTGTAGGAGGGGCCAGTTGCAGGAACTTATCATTCACCTTAGAAGGGATATCTCAACATGCCCCATACCACTGGATACCTAGAAATTTCACTGAGGTGGAAGGCACCTGTATTTTTGTTGGATTTATCTCCCAACCTCTGACATGCAAATGCCTTACCAATAAGTCTAGAGTAGTTGCTACTTCTTGCTCACTATGTCCAATAAATATGATATTATCCATATAATGGACCAGTGTGATGTCCTGTGGGAGGTAGAAATGATCAAGGTCCCTGCAGACAAGATTATGATATAGGACTGAAGAGTTGATATATCCCAGAGGTACAACAGTGAAGGTATATTGCTGACCTTGCCAGCTGAAAGCAAACTGTTTTTGGTGGTCCTTGCTAACAGCTATTGAGGAAAAAAGCATTTGCCAGATCAGTATCTGCATACCAGGTGCAAGGGGATGTATTGATTTACCCAAGCAATGATACCACATCTGGAAGAGCAGCTGCAATGGAATTTCCACTTGATTGAACTTACGATAATCCACTGTCATCCTCCAAATCCTTAAGAGTGGTAGTAATCTCTGCAATCCCTCCAGAACTTCGGTATTGCTTCTGATTTACTATTTTGCTAGGTAGGGGCGGTTCTAGTGGTTTCCACTTAGCCTTTCCCACCATAATAGCCCTCACTCCACGAGTTAGAGAGCCAGTGCGGGGATTCTGCAAGTTGCTAGTGTGGCTATTCCATTATGCATTCTGAAACTGGGAAAGGAACAGCAGAATGGGTCCAGGGGCCCAGTGGACCCACTGGGAGATGGACCTGAGCTAAAACTCTATCAATCACATGACCTCCATAAGCCCCCACTCTGACTGGTGGACCAGAGTGATGTTTTGAGTCTCCTGGAATTAATGTCACTTCTGAACCAGTGTCTAATAATCCCAGAAATATCTGATCATTTCCTTTTCCCTAGTGCGCACTTACCCTGGTAAAAGGCCATTGGTCTCCTTGGGAAAGGCTTGGAGGAAGATTAACAGTATAAATTTTTGTGGCAGTGTAACAGGGTTCTCGACCAAAAGGACCTGGCCTCCCCTTCATTCAAGGGTCTGTAAACTGTCTCAAGTCTGGAAATTGATTAAGGGGCTGTCATTCTGTGTTTTTGTAATTCTAGTTAGACTTCTGTTCACTTGACCTAGAACTCTTTTGTATATACAGCTCGAACAAGAATTTAATAGACTGCCCATCTATTGTACTTCTAGGTACCCCATGGTTTACTAGCCAACACCATAAATCTCTGCATGTCAGTTATTTTCAATCTGGCTTTGAGTTTGCTGTCTATTATCATAGCCACGTCCACCCTGTCTTTGGTGATTAAGTGCTGCCACATGGCGTTGGCCAACTCGAGATCTGGTCATCCCCATTATGTTTCTAAGGATTCCAGCTCAGTGACAGTAGTTCCCACAGTAATATGTGACCTACAGAGAAGTGCAACTACAGAGTTATTTGGGATGATGGCGCTAGTCTTACAGATTTATTTCTCACTGTTCTGGTAAAAGGTGCATCCTCTGGACATTCCTGGGGTGTAAGAGCAGGCTTTGCATGATAAATGCACTCTAACATTTCAATTTCTGTAAGCCTTTGGATCCCCTCATCTACATTATACCAGGGCAGTTCTGGCATTTCAACCTCAGGTAATGTCAGCCACCTTCAGATCCATGTTTCAAGCAACCATCCAAACAAATGGTTAATACCTTTTCTAACTGCTTGAGCTGTAACATTGAATGCAGAATCTCTGCTCAGTGGGCCCATATCAGTAAATTCAGTCTGATACAGCCTTATATTCTTCCCACCATTATCCCACACCCTTAAAATCCATTTCCACACATATTCCCCTGATTTCTGTCTATATAAATTGGAAAACTCACACAGTCCTTTTGGTGTGTAATGTATGTCCTCATGGGTGATACTTTGTACCTTACCTTTTGGGACCTGTTGGGACTTTAGTGTAGTTATAGGTCTGGGAGAAGTAAGGGGTGGTGGGGGGTGGGTCATGAAAAGAATTAGAAGTACCTTCCAAACCATTTGCTTCAGGGCCCTCATTTGCAGGTTCATCTGGTGAAACAAGATTAATCACTTTAGGGCTAATCCCTTCAGAAGGAGGCTGGGTGGCCAACTCCTCAAGGCAGGCCAGAGGTGGGGTGTCTATGTCCTCAGGGCAAACTATTACAGGGTTATCTAGAGAAGACTCAGCATGATGTAAAATTTCAACCTTGCCTCCAACGTCGTTATCCATACATATGTCACTATGCCATTTTTCAGGGTCCCATTCCTTTCCAATCAATGCCCTCACTTTAATAGCAGACACCTTGAGATTTTAGTTTATGTTGTAAAGTTGTTAGTCTAACATTAAGATTCTGAGTCTGATTTTCATAGATCTCAAATCTATGGCTACATTAAATAAGATTTTCCTTCAGGACACTCACTGAAGCATTTAAATCTGGCAATCGGTGCATAAACTCATTTGAAGCCTTAAGCCATCCCTTTCAGCCATTAATGTATACAGTGTATCTACCAACAACCAGCCAACATCTCTATACCTCCTATTTCCAAAATACTCCATAGAGGTGTCATAAACATTATCCCCCAGAGCCTGGCTTCATACAAGCAAAGCATTAGAAGAATCCAATGGTGATATTTTGATGATTTCTTTTGCCAACACAATCCATGGATTGACAGTATCATTCTGATTATGAGAATCAGAGTCCTTAGTGTCTTCAAGGTCAGTCAGAGTAGAAAACCAATCATAAAAACCCATTTTTAAGATTCTGTTTCTTAAGATTCACTTCTGGTACCACGCCGTATTAGGTAAGGTTCTCTAGAGAAACAGAATCAGTAGGAAATACCTGTAAATATAAAATATATAAAAGTGTCTCATGTAACCATGTGAACATTGAGTCAAAAATTTGTAGGAGAGACTGTGAAGCTGATGACTCTGATGGAGGGTCTGGAAGAACTCCACAGGAGAGGCTCACCAGCCGAAGAAGGAAGAGAAGAGAGCAGTCTCTTCTGAATCCTCCTTAAAAGCCTTCCATTGATTAGATTAAACATCACTCATTGCAAAAGACACTCCCCTTGACTGATTACAAATGGAATCAGCTGTGGATGCATTCAACATGATCATGATTTAATTTTATGAAATGTCCTCTTAGCAACAGACAGGCCAGCACTTGCCCAACCAGACAAACAGGTACCACCACCTGGCCAAGTTGACACATGAGCCTGAACATGACAGCTTTGTAGAATGATTTAGATAGTGTTCCCTTTTTTTTCAATTTTTTTGAAAGTGTTTCAGCAGGAATGGTGTTGGTTCTTCTTGGAATCTTTGGTAGAATTCCCCTATGAAGCCATCTGGTCCTGAGCATTTCCTTGTGGGAAGGGTTTTGGTGACTGACTCAATCTCTTTACTTGTGATTGATTTGTTGAGTTCTTCTATTTCTTCTTGCATCAGGTTAAGTTACATGTTTCTAAGAAATTGTGCATTTCATGTACTTCATCTAGTTGGTTGGCAAACAGTTGCTCATAGTATCCTCTTATGATTTCTTTATGTCTTTGGTGTCCATGATAATGAACCCCCATCATTTCTGATTTATTTGTATCTTCTCTATTTTTGACTTTGTCAGTCTACCTAAGGGTTTGCCAATCTTGTTGATATTCTCAAAAAATCAAGGTTTAGATTTATTGATTCTGTTGTATTTTTGTTTTCCAATTCATTTTTTATGTTTTTATTGTTTTTGGCATGGACAGGTTCTGGAAATCCATCCCTAGTCTCTGGCATGGCAGGCGAGAATTCTGCCACTGAGCCACCATTGTACCACCCTCCAATTTATTTTCATTTCACTTTAATCTTTATTTCTTTTCTTCTGCTTGCATTAGGGTTAGGTTGCTGTCCTTTCTCTGGTTTCTTTGGTTGTTCAGTTAGGTCTTTGGTTTTAGCTATTTCTTCCTTTTTAATGTAGAGATTTAGAAGTATAAGTTTCCCTCTCAACACTGCCTTCGCTGCATCCCATTGGGTTTCACATGTTACATTCTTGTTTTCATTAGTTTCCAGATATTTTCTGATTTTTCTTGCAACTTCTTCTTTGACACACTGATTAAGATTATATTGTTTAACCTCTATATATTTGTTAAAATTCCATTACTTTGCTGGTTATTGATTTCCAACTTCATTCCATTATGATCAAGAAATTGCTTTGAAAATTTTCAATATTTTTACAATTAATAAGACCTGTTGCACCATCACAGATCTATCCTGAAGAATATTCCCTGAGCAATTGAGAAAAATGTATATCCTGTTTTTTGGGGAGGTACAACAATCTATAAATGCGTTTTAAGTCTAGTTCATTTATCATATTATTTAGGTTATCTAATACCTTATTGATCCTCTGTCTAGTTGTTACCTATTGAAGAAAGTGCTTTGTTGAAATCTTCCAGTATTAATGTAGAAAAATATATTGCTCCCTTCAGTTTTGCCAGTGCTTGCCTCATGTACTTTTGAGCACACTGATTGGGTATGTAAACAATTATGATTGTTACTTCTTCTTGGAGAATTGTCCCTTTTGTCAATATATAGTGTCCTTCCTTGTTTCTTGTGACATCCTTGGATTTAAAGTCTATGTTGTTTGAATTTTCCCACCTTTGAGCTTTCAACCTGTCTGTATCTGTCCATCTAAGATGAGTCTTTTGGAAGCAGCCTATACATAGATAATATTTTTAAATCTATTCTATCTATGTAGATATATTTTAAAAAATATTTTTATTGACAAATATTCACACTCAGCCATTCCATACATAGTGTGCATCAATGGCACACAATATCATCACATAGTTGTGTGTTCTTCATCATGATAATTTTTTAGAACATTTGCATCACCCCAGTAAAAGCTCCAGAAAAAGAAAAAAACTCACATGTTCCTTACCCCCTTACCTCTCCCTCTTATTGACCACTACCAAATTTATTTTACACCTAATCTCCCTATTATTTATTTTTTATCCATATTTTCTTACTCATCTGGCCATACTCTGCATAAAAGGAGCATCAGACACAAGGTTTTCACAATCACAGTCACATTGTAAAAGCTATATAGTTACTCAGTTGTCTTCAAGAATCAAGGCTACTGGAACACAGCTCAACAGTTTCAGGTACTTCCCCCCAGCCACTCCAATGCACCATAAACTAAAAAGGGGTATCTACATAATGCATAAGGATAATCTCCAGATTAACCTCTCGACTCTGTTTGAAATCTCTCAGCCGCTGAAACTTTATTTTGTCTCATTTTTCTCTTCCCCCTTTTGGTCAAGAAGGCTTTCTCAATCCTTGATCCCTATCCCACATTGCCAGGGAGTTTTACAGCCCTGGGAGCAATGTCCGATATAGGGGAGAGGGCAGTGAATTCACCTGCTGAGTTGGCTTAGAAAGAGAAGCCACATCTAAGCAACAAAAGAGGTTCTCTGGGGGGTGACTCTTAGATCTAACTTTTTAAAGTAGGCTTTACCCTATCCTTTGCAGGAATAAGTTTCATAGGGATGAACCCCTAGATTGAGGACTTGACCTATGATTTCATTGTCTCCACTGCTTGTGAGAATGTCAGAAATTCTCCAAATATGGAAGTTGAATATTTCTTCCTTTCTCCCCATTTCTCCAAGGGAACTTTGCAAATACGTCCTTATTCACTGCCCAAATTACCCTGGGATATATTAGGGTATCACACTAACCTAGACAAACTAATAAAATCTCATACCCTATTCAAGAATCCATGTACTTATGGTGTTCAACTAAAATGACCATACAGGGTAACTTAGGTAATGACCCAAAATAAACATGTTTTCCTTTGGTGTTATAGAGAAGTTGAAGTTTTAATGTATGGACGATATCATCCTCTACCCAGTAATCTGATTTATCTTAGTCCTATCCAGATCAGCTTCATTCATATCTCTTTTTTTTCACCTGTGTAATTTATTTTATTTCAGTTTTCACTACAAAGAGCAAAGTCACCATAAAGATTGAAAACCCTGTCTTAATTTCTTTCCTTTTTTATGTTTTTTCATTTAAGAAAATAAACAATACACTTAGAACCAGCAAAAATGAATATCTTCGTTAGCTTATCCATAGGCATATTTAAATAAAGTAACCATATAATCATTATAAAGCATGCACAGTAAGTTTCAAAAGCCAATTTAAAATTAAGGCCACAAGGAAAAAATGTACAAATTCAGAGAGCAAAGTTCTTTTTTTTCTTTTTTATTGTATAATAAAACATCTATACAAAGAAAAGAAATAAAAAAGAAATAGTTTTTCAAAGCACTCTTCAACAAGTAGTTACAGGACAGATCTCAGAGCTTGTCATGGGCCACCATACCATCATATCAGATTTTTCCTTCTAGCTGCTCCAGAACATTAGAAGGTAGAAGGAATATATATTTTTTATCATCCCTTTTTTTTGTGTGAAAAATAACATATATACAAAAAAGCCATACATTTCAAAGCATAGCATGACAGTTAGTTGTAGAACAGATTTCAGAGTTTGGATGGGCTACAATTCCACAGTTTTAGGTTTTTACTTGTAGCTGCTCTAAGATACTGGAGACTTAAAGAAATATCAATGTAATGATTCAGCAATCATACTCATTTGTTAAACCCTACCTTTTCTGTATAACTCCATTATCACTTTTGATCTTTCTCCTATTCTTTAGGAGTATTTGGGCTATGCCATTTCATGTTGGAAGGGGCTGTCGACAATATGGGATAGGGGGTTGGAAGTACTTAATGTTCTGGAGAGGCTGGCCCCTCCAGGTTTCAGGACTTATCTGGCCCAGGGACCCATCTGGAGGTTGTTGGTTTCTTGAAAGTTACCCTGGTGTATGGAATTTTATATAACACCCTAAGTATTCTTTAGGATTGACTGGAATGGTTTTGGTTGGGGGTTGGCAAGTTATGATAGATAGCAATGTCTAACTAAAGTTTACATAAGAGCAACCTCCAGAGTACCCTCTTGACTTTATTTGAACTCTCTCAGCCACTGATACCTTGTTAGTTAAGATAAGAAGGTATCACTGATACTCTCTTTTCCCCCTTTTGGTCAGGATGGCATTGTTGATCCCATGGTTCCAGGATCAGGCTCATCCCTGGGAGTCATCTCCCATGCAGCCAGGGAGACTTTCACCCCTGGATGTCATGTCTCACGTAGCGGGGAGGGTAGTGATTTCACTTACAGAGTTGGGTTTAGAGAGAATGAGGCCACATCTGAGCAATAAAAGTGGTCCTGTAGATAGCAAAGTTCTTAAATTCAAAATATTAAACACTAATTTAGCTACCATCTTGTCAGCTGTCAAAACCATGAATATTCTCAAAATATCAAGTAGAAAGTTCTCACAAGTATCTGCATTGCTATAGTAATGCCCTTTATTAGTAAATATTTTCCTTATTTCAGGAAAATATGAAAATACAAATATTTTTACAATTAACATATGAAAATCTTAACCATATAAAATGGGTATCTTAGTTTATCCATATGCATATTAAAAAAAACCCTAAGTAATCATCATAAAACCTGTTTGTATAATGTTTCATAAACCAATTTAAAGCAAGAAAGGGAAAAAAATCTATCGATACAGATATCAGAGTTTCTTAAATTCTGAATATTAAACAGTATCTTAAATACCAATTGACTATCAAAACTGTATGCATTCTCAAAATATCAATTAAAATGTTATTACAAGTATCATTACTTTGCTATAGTAGTGAGATAGGTTACTAAATAATTCCAAATTTTTGATTTCAGGAATTCATTTTAGCTAATAGTACTATAAATGCTGACATGGTCAGGTTCATGTGTCAACTTGGCCAAGTGGTGGTACCTGTTTGTTTGGTTGGGCAAGTGCTGACCTGTCTTGCTATGAGGACATTTCATAGAATTAAATTATGACATGTTGGCTGCATCCACAGCTGATTTCATTTCTAATCAGTCAAGGGGAGTGTCTTCTGCAATGAGTGATACTTAATCTAATCACTGGAAGCCTTTTAAGGAGGACTTAGAGGAGACAGGTTCCATTCCTGGTTTGGCTGGTGAGCCTCTCCTGTGGAGTTCATCCAGACCATCCATCGGAGTTGTCAGCTTCACAGCCTGCCCTGTGGATTTTGGACTCTGCGTTCCTGCAGTCACATGAGACACTTTTATAAATTTTATATTTGCAAGTGTTCCCTGTTGATTCTCTTTCTCTAGAGAGCCCTAACTAATACAAATGCCTATAGTTTTTTTTCTTTTTACCTTTTTTTGATGTAAAATATAACATTTATATACAAAGAAAAGAAAGAAAAAAGCAATAATTTCAAAGCCCACTTCAACAAGCAGCTACAGGACATTTCCCAGAGTTTGTCATGGGCTGCCATGCCCTCATCTCAGGTTTTTCCTTCTAGGTGCTCCAAAGCACTGGTGGCTTTATCAGAGTCATAATAATGGAATTATACTGTATCTATCTTTTTGTGTCTGACTTATTTCACTCAGCATTATGTCCTCAAGGTTCATCCATGCTGTCATATGTTTCAGGACATAATTTTGTCTAAGTGCTACATAATATTCCATCATATGTATATACCACATTTTGTTTATCCACTCATCTGTTGATAGGCATCTGGATTGTTTCCATCTCTTGGCAATTTTTAACAGTGCCGCTAGGAACATCAGTGTGAAAATGTCTGTTTATGTCACTCCCCTCAACTCTTCTGGGTATATACTGAGTATTGGTATTACCAGGTCATAGGGCAACTCAATATTTAGTTTTCTGAGGAATCATCAAACTGATTTCCACAGTGGCTGAACCATTTTGCATTCTCACTAACAGTGAATAAGTGTTCCAACTTCTCTGCATCCTCTCCAACATTCACAGTTTCCTGTTTGTTTAATAGCAGCCATTTTTATAGACATGAGGTGATATCTCATTGTTGTCTTAATTTGTATTTCCCTTATGGCCAATGAAGATGAGCAGCTCTTCATATGCTTTTGAGGCATCTGTATTTGCTCTTCAGAAAAGTACCCATTCATTTCCTCTGCCCATTTTATAATTGGGTTGTTTATTCTTTTGTTGTTGAGCTGTATAATTTCTTTATGTACACAGTATATCTAGCCTTTATCTGATGTGTGGTTTCTAAATATTTTCTCCTTCTGAGTTGGCTGCCTCTTTGCCTTTTTGAGGCACAAAAGCTCTTGATCTTAAGGAGTTGCCATTTGTCTATTTTTTCTTTGGCAGCTTGTTCTTTAGGTGTAATGTTTAAGAAGCTACCTCCTATTACTAGATCTTGAAGATGTTTCCCTACATTTTTTCTAGAAGTTTCATTGTGCTGTCTCTTACATTTAGCTCTTTGATCCATTTTGAATTATTTTTGTATAGGGTGTAAGGTAGGTGTTCTCTTTCATTCTTTGGCTATGGAAATCCAGTTTTCCCGTGACCATTTATTGAGAAGACTATTTTGTCCAATTCAGTGGATTTGGGAACCTTGCTGAAGATCAAATGTCCATAAACTTGGTGCTCAGTCTCTGCACTGTCGACTGTATTCCTCTGGTCAGTCCTTCTGTCTTTGTGCTAGTACCATGCTGTTTTAATCACTGTGGCTTTATAGTAAGCTTTAAAATCAGGAAGTGATAGACCTAACAGTTTGCTCTTCTTTGTTAGCATATCTTTAGCTATTAGAGATCTTTTCCCCTTCCATATAAATTTGATGAACAGCTTTTTCAAGTCTTCAAAATAGGTTGTTGGGATTTTTATTGGTATTGCATTGAATCTGTAGATCAATTTGCATAGAATTGACATCTTGGAGAGATTCAACCTTCCCATCCATGAGCATGGAATATCTTCCCATCTATTTAGGTCATTTAAAAATTTCTTTTAGCAATTTTTTATAATTTCCTGTGTATAAGTCCTTGATATCCCTGGTTAAGCTTATTCCTAGGTATCTCATTCTACTGGTCACTATTCTAAATGGAATTTTTTCCTTAGATGTCAATTCAGATATGTCATTGCTTGTGCATAGAAACATTACTGCTTTTTGTACCTCAATCTTGTATCCTGCCCTAAATAAACGGAAGGTATGCCCTTCCATTTATTTAGATCTTCTGTGATTTCTTTTAGTAATTTCTGGTAGTTTTCTTTGTATAGGTCTTTGTATCCTTATTTAAATATTGTATTAGTTAGGGCTCTCTAGAGAAACAGAATCAACAGGGAACACTCGCAAATATAAAATTCATAAGAGCGTCTCACGTGGCTACGGGAATGCAGATCCAAAATCTGCAGGGCAGGCTGTGAAGCCGATGACTCCAATGGAGGGTCTGCACGGATTCCACAGGAGAGGCTCACCAGCTGAAGTAGGAATAGAGCCTGTTTCTTCTGAATCCTCCTTAAAAGGCTTCCTGTGATTAGATTAAGCATCACTCATTGCAGAAGACACTCCCCTTTGGCTGACTACAAATGGAATCAGCTGTGGATGCAGCTGACATGATCATGATCTAATATGAAGTTCCTCATTGCAACAGACAGGCCAGCACTTGCCCGACCAGACAAACAAGTATCTCAACTTGGCCAACTTGACACATGAACCTGACCATGACAGTCCACCCCTTGCCAACTTGGCAGCTATATATATCACCTTAAACCATACCCAATTTCCAAATAAAAACAATAAAACATGCGTTTTTTTCTTTTACCTAACAATACTCAACTGTCCTGCATATAACTGGAAACACATAAAATCTCTCTAAAATAGGGTACAAATCCTTGAGCAACATTCATCTTAAACTTCATATCTTACAACTCAAATAGTATAACATGAATAAAACAGCATTACAGTCCTCGTTTCTGTAACTGATCACGTGGTCGAAGTTCATATTTATCACTACCTTCTTCCACTACCCATTCCATGTTCCCTTTACCCATAGCAATCACTTCAGCTGTCCTTGGTTCTTTGCCTGGTGGGTTGACCCAAACCTTCATTCCTGAAGTTTCAGAGCCATTGGTAGTCTTGCCTGGATTGGGTTGTTGCAGTTTTCCATTGATTTTAATCACAGGACATGGTAGTACTAAAAGATGCCCTAGGAGATCTCCGATATTCCAAGAAAACTCTTCTTTACCTCCATTATGTAGTTGCAGTCCTACTTCCCCCTGATAGTCAGGGTCAATCACCCCAGACAATAATGTAATCCCCTTCTTGGCTTTGGGCTACTTATGCCTTGTTTGGGCATAAGTAGCCCAAAGTGACCAGGTGGCAGTCTTAGATTCCAGTTCAATGGAATCATTGTTGTTTCTCCTGATGGAAGCACTCCCCGTTTTGGAACTAAAACCTGTAGACCAGCAGAGTTCAGGGTCACAGGGACAGGAAGCAAAAATTTTCCTAGTAGATCACTGGGGGTAATAGTGAGTGGTGCCACTCCCATTTCCACCCCTTGGTTCTTGGACCCATGGATCCTGGCTATGGCAGAAATGGCACCATACAGCGGATGCTGATTCAGAGCATATACAGCTTCCTGGAGAATATTACTCCAGCCCTGCAAGGTATTGCCACCTAGTTGGCACTGTAATAGAGTTTTCAAAAGGCCATTCCACCGTTCTATCAATCCAGCTGCTTCTGGATGATGGGGAATATGGTAAGACCAGAGAATTCCATGAGCATGTGCCTATTCCTGCACTTCATTTGCTGTGAAGTGTGTTCCTTGATCAGAAGCAATGCTATGTGGAATACCATGATGATGGATAAGGCATTCTGTAGGCCCACGGATGGTAGTTTTGGCAGAAGCATTGCGCGCAGGGAAAGCAAACCAATATCCAGAGTATGTATCTATTCCGGTTAGAACAAATCGCTGCCCCTTCCATGAAGGGAGTGGTCCAATGTAATCAACCTACCATGATGGAGCTGGCTGGTCACCTTGGAGAATGGTGCCATATCAGGTGCTGAGTGTGCGTCTCTGCTGCTGGCAGATTGGGCACTCGGCAGTGGCTGTAGCCAAGTCAGCCTTGGTGAGTGGAAGTCCATGTTGCTGAGTCCATGCATAACCTCCATCCCTACCACCATGACCACTTTGTTAATGAGTCCATTGGGCAATGACAGGGGTTGCTGGGGAAAGAGGTATCCACAGAACGGGTCATCTTATCCACTTGATTATTAAAACCTTCCTCTGATGTGCATTCACATGGGACACAAACGTCTTCAAGTGGTTAGCCCACTCAGAAAGGTCTATCCACATAGTTCTTCCCTAGACCTCTTTGTCACCAATTTTCCAATTGTAGTCTTTCCAAATCCCCGACCATTCAGCCAAACCATTAGCAACAGCCCATGAGTCCGTATACAAATGCACCTCTGGCCAGTTTTCCTTCCAAACAAAATGAACAACCAGATGCACTACTCGAAGTTTTGCCCACTAGGAGGATTTCTCCTCACCACTGTCCTTCAAGGATACCCCAGAAAGGGGTTGTAGTGCTGCAGCTGTCCACTTTCAGGTGGTATCTGCATATCGTGCTGAACCATCTGTAAACCAGGCCTGAGTTTTCTCTTCCTCAGACAGTTCACTGTAGGAATTCCCCAAGAGGCCATAGCTCTGGTTTGGGAAAGAGAAGGTAATGTGGCAGGAGTGGAGACCATGGGCATTTGAGCCATTTCTTCATGTAACTTACTTGTGCCTTCAGGACCTGCTCTGGCCCAATCTTGGATATACCATTTCCATTTTATGATGGAGTGCTGCTGCACATGCCCAACTTTATGGCTTGGTGGGTCAGAGAACACCCAGCTCATGATAGGCAACTCAGGTCTCATGGTTACTTGGTGGCCCATGGTTAAGCGTTCAGTCTCTACTAAGGCCCAGTAGCAGGCCAAAAGCTGTTTCTCAAAAGGAGAGTAGTTATCCACAGCAGATGGTAAGACTTTGCTCCAAAAATCTAAGGGTCGGCATTGTGATTCTCCTATAGGGGCCTGCTAGAGAGTCCAGACAGCATCTGTATTTGCCACTGACACCTCCAGTGCCATTGGATCTGCTGGATCATATGGCCTAAGTGGCAGAGTAGCTTGTACAGCAGCCTGGACCTGTCTCAGATCCTCCACTTGTTCAGGTCCCCACTCAAAATTAGCAGCTTTTCTGGTCACTCGATAAATGGGCTATAGTAGCACACTGAAATGAGGAATATGTTGTCGCCACAATCCAAAAAGACCAACTAGGTGTTGTGCCTTTTTTTTTGGTCGTAGGAGTGGGCAGATGCATCAACTTACCCTTCACCTTGGAAAGGATATCTCGACATGCCGCACACAACTGGACACCTAGAAATTTCACTGAGGTGGAAGGCCCCTGTATTTTTGTTGGATTTATCTCCCATCCTCTGAAGCGCAAATTCCTTACCAGTAAATCTAGAGTAGTTGCTACTTCTTGCTCACTAGGTCCAATCAACATGATATCATCAATATAATGGACCAGTGTGATGTCTTGTGGGAGGGAGAAATGATCAGGATTTCTGCAGACAGGATTATGACATAGGGCTGGAGAGTTGATATACCCCTGAGGTAGGACAGTGAAAGTATATTGCTGACCTTGCTAGCTGAAAGCAAAGTGTTTCTGGTGGTCCTTACTAATAGCTATTGAGAAAAAAGCATTTGCCAGATCAGTAGCTACAGAGCAGGTACCAGGGTATGTATTGATTTGCTCAAGCAATGATACCACATCTGGAACAGCAGCTGCAATTGGAGTTACCACCTGGTTCAGCTTTCAATAATCCACTGTCATCTGCCATGACCCATCTGTTTACTGCAAAGGCCAAATAGGAGAGTTGAATGGGGATGTGGTGGGAATCCCCACCCCTGCATCCTTCAAGTTCTTAAGAGTGGCAGTAATCTCTGCAATCCCTCCAGGAACCCGGTATTGCTGCTGACTTACTATTTTGCTTGGTAGGGGCAGTTCTAGTGGCTTCCACTTGGCCTTTCCCACCATAATAGCCCTCACTGCACGAGTTACAGAGCCAATGTGGGGATTCTGCCAGTTGCTCAGTATGTCTATACCAATTATACATTCTGGAACTGGGGAAATAACTCCAGGATGGACCACTGGATCCACTGTGAGACGGACCTGAGCTTCAACTCCATTGATCACCTGGCCTCCATAAGCCCCCACTCTGACTGGTGGACCAGAGTGACGTTTTGGGTTCCCTGGAATTAATGTCACTTCTGAACCGGTGTCTAATAATCCCTGAAATATCTGATCATTTCCTTTTCCCTAGTGCAAGGTTACCATGATAAAAGGCTGTCGGTCTCCTTGGGGAAGGCCAGGAGGAAGATTAACAGTATAAATTTGTGGCAGTGTAACAGGGTTCTCTCCCAAAGGGACCTGGCCTCCCCTTCAATCAATGGGCTCTGGGTCTGTAAACTCTCAAGTCTGGAAATTGATTAAGGGGCTGTGACTCGGTGTTTTTGTAATTCAGGTTAGACTTCTGTTCACTTGACTTAGAATTCTTTTGTCTATACAGCTCAAACAAGAATTTAGTAGACTGCCCTTCTATTGTATTTCTAGATACCCCAGGATTTACTAGCCAATGCCACAAATGTCTGTGTGTCATATAATTTTGACTCCCGCTTTGAGTTTGCTGTCTTTTATAATAGCCACGTCTACCCTGTCTTTGGCGATTAAGTGCTGCCACCAGGCTGCTGCCAACTTGGGATCCCATCATCCCCATTGTATTTAAGGACTCCAGCTCAGTGACAGCAGTTCATACAGTAATATCTGACCTACAGAGAAATGCAACCACAGAGCTCTTCAGAGATGATCGTGCTAGGCTCACAAATTTATTTCTCGCTGTTCTGGTAAAAGGTGCATCCTCTGGAAATTCCTGGGGTGTAAGAGCAGGCTTTGCATGATAAATCCACTCTAACATTCCAGTCTCTCTAAGCCTCTGGGTCCCCTCATCTCCATTATACCAGGGCAGTTCTGGCATTTCAACCTCAGTTAATGTTGGCCACCTTTTGATCCATGTTTCAACCAGCCATCCAAACAAAGTGTTAATACCTTTTCTAACCACTCGAGCTATAATGTTGAGAGCAGAATCTCTGCTTAGTGGGCCCATATCAGTAAATTCAGTCTGATCCAGCCTTATATTCCTCCCACCATTATCCCATACCCTTAAAATCCATTGCCACACATATTCCCCTGATGTCTCTATATAAATTGGAAAAGTCACACAGTTCTTTTGGAGTATAACATACCTCCTCATGTGTGATACTTTATACTTCACCTTTAGGGGCCTGTTGGGACTTTAGTGTAATTATAGGTCTGGAACTAATGAGGGGTGGTGGGGGTGGGTCATGGAAAGAATTAGAAATATCTTCCAAGACATTTGCTTCAGGGCATTCATTTGCAGTTTCATTTGATGAAACCGGATTAATCACTCCAGGGCTAATCCCTTTAGGAGGAGGTTGGGTGGCCAATTCCTCAAGGCAGGCTGGAGGTGGGGGGGTTATGTCCTCAGGGTAAAGTATTACAGGGTTATCTAGAGAAAACTCAGCATGATCTACAGTTTCAACCTCACCCCCAGCATCATTATCAATCCATATGTCACCATCCCACTTTTCAGGGCCCCACTCCTTTCCAATCAGTGCCCTCACTTTAATGGCAGACACCATGCAACATTGAGATTTCAGTTTATGTTGTAAAGTTGATACTCTAACAATAAGATTCTGAGTCTGATTTTCAGAGTTCTCAAGTCTACAACTACAGGAAATAAGATTTTCCTTCAGGATACTCATAGAGACATCTACATCTGTCAAACAGTGTTTAAGCTTCTTATTTGAAGACTTAACCCCATCCTTTCACTCCTTATTGTCGCCAGTGTTTCTAATAACAACCAACCAACATCTTATTTCTATAAAACTCTGCAAAGGTGTCAAAAACATTATCCCCCAGAGCCTGGCTTCATACAAGCGAAGCATTAGGAGAATCACATGGTGATATTTTGACTATCTCTTTTGCCAACTCACTCCGTGGATTTGGAGTATTCTGATTATAGGAATCAGAGTCCTTAGTGTCTTTCCGTCCAGTCAGATTAGAAAACCGTTCATAAAAACCCATTTTTAACATTCTGTTTCTTAACAACCTCTCTTGGTACCAAGATGTATTCGTTAGGGTTCTCTAGAGAAATAGAAGCAACAGGGAACACTCGCAAATATAAAATTCATAAAAATGTCTTCCAAGACCACGGAAATGCAGATCCAAAATCCATAGGGCAGGCTGCGAAGCTGACGACTCCGATGGAGTGTCTGGACGAACTCCACAGGAGAGGCTCGCCAGCTGAAGCAGGAATAGAGCCCATCTCTTCTGAATCCTCCTTAAAAGGCTCTCTGTAATTAGATTAAGCATCACTCATTGCAGAAGACATTCCCCTTTGGCTGATTACAAATGGAATCAACTGTGAATGGAGCTGATGTGATCATGATCTAATTCTATGATATGTCCTCATTGCAAAAGACAGGCCAGCACTTGCCCATCCAGAGAAACAGGTATCACAACTTGGCCAAGTTGATACATGAACTTGACATGTATCAACTGACCATGACAAATATATTGTTAAATATTTTATTCTTTTTGTTGCAGTTATAAATGTAATTTCTTTCTTGATTTCCTCCTCAGATTGCTCACTACTAGTTTAAGAAACTGCAGATTTTTGAGTGTTGATCTTGTACTCTGCCACTTTGCTGTACTCCTTTAATAGCTCTAGTAGTTGTGCTGTGGATTTTTCATCTTTTTTTGTTTACATATATTATCATATCATCTGCAAACAGTGAGAGTTTTACTTCTTCCTTTTCAAATTTCATGCCTTGTATTTCTTTTTCTTGTCTAATTGCCCTGACTAGAATTTTGAACACTATGTTGAATAACAATGGTGACAGTGGACATACTTGTCTTGTTCCTGATCTTAGGGGGAAAGCTTTCAGTCTTTCCCCATTGAGGATGATGTTGGCTGTGGGTTTTTTATATCTTCTGTATATCATGTTGAGGAAATTCCTTTGTATTCCTGTTTTTGAAGTGTTTTCATCATGAAAGGATGTTGAATTTTGTCAGATGCCTTTTCTGCCTCAATTGCGATGAAAATGTGGTTTTTCAGCTTTGTTTTGTTGATATGGTGTGTTGCATTAATTGATTTTATGTTGAAACATCCTTGCATACCTGCAATAAATCCCACTTGGTCATGGTGTGTGATTCTTTTAATGTGCTTTTGAATTTGGTATGCAAGAATTTTGTTGAGGATTTTAGCATCTATATTCATTAGACAGGTTGGTCTGTAATTTTCTTTCCTTGTAGTATCTTTGTCTGGCTTTGGTCTGAGTGTGATGTTGGCTTCATAGAATGAGTGAAGTAGCCTTTCCTCCTCTTAAAATTAAAATTATTTTGAAGAGTTTGAGCAGGATTGGTACTAATTCTTGAATCCTTGGTAGAATCCACATGTGAAGCCATTTGTTCCTGGACTTTTCTTTTTGGGGAGCTTCTTGATGACTGATTCAATTTCTTTACTTGTGATTGGTTTGTTGAGGTCGTCCATTTCTTTTCAAGTCAGTGTTGGTTGTTCATGCCTTTTTAAGAAGTTATCCATTTCATCTGTGTTGTCTAGTTTATTAGCATAAAGTTGCTCTATAATATCCTTTCATTGCCTCCTTTGTTTCTGTGGTGTCAGTGGTTATATTTCCTCTTCCATTTCTGGTTTTGTTTATTTGCATCCTCTCTCTTTTTCTTTTTGTCAACCTTTCTAAGGGTTCATAAATTTTATTGATTTTTTCAAAGAAAACTTATGGTTTTATTGATTGTTTTCACGTTTTCAATTTCATCTATTTCTGCTCTAAACTTTGTTATTTGTTTCCTTTTGCTTGCTTTGGGGTTATTTTGTCGTTCTTTATTTCTTCCAAGTGAACCATTAATTCTTCAATTTTTGCTCTTTGTTCTTTTTTGATATAGGTATTTAAGGCAATAAATTTCCCTCTTAGCACTGCCTTTGTTGCATCCCACAAATTTTTATATGTTGTGTTTTCATTTTCATTTGCCTTGAGATATTTACTGATTTCTCTTGTAATTTTTTCCTTGAACCACTGGTTATTTAAGAATTAGCCTCCATGTAATTGCGAATTTTCTGACCCTCTGCCTATTATTGATTTCCAACTTCATTTCTTTATGATCAGGGAAAGTGTTTTGTATGATTTCAGTCTTTTTAAATTTATTGAGGCTTGCTTTGTGACCCAGCATATGGTCTATCCTTGAGAACGGTCCATGAGCACTTGAGAAAAAAGTGTGTATCCTGCTGTTGTGGGGTGTACTGTTCTATAAATGTCTGTTAAGTCTAGTTCATTTATTCTGTTATTCAAATTCTCTGTTTCTTTATTGATCCTCTGTCTGAATGTTCTATCCATTGATGAGAGTGTGGAATTGAAGTCTCCAACTGTTATGGTAGAAGTGTCTATTTCTCTTTTCAGTGTTTCTCTTACATATTTTAGAGCTCTCTGACTTGGTGCATAAGTATTACAATTATTATGTCTTCTTGTTAAATTGTTCCTTTTATTAATACATAGTATCCTTCTTTGTCTATTTTAATTGCTTTACTTTTGAAGTCTAATTTGTCAGATATTAGCATAGCCACTCTTGCTCTTTTCTGATTGTTTGCATGAAATCTTTTCTCAACATTTCACTTTCAACCTGTGTTTGTCTTTGAGTCTAAAATGAGTCTCCTGTAGACAGCATATAGATAGGTCCTGTTTTTTAATCCATTTGCCAGTCTATATCTTTTGATTGAGGAGTATAATCCATTAACATTTAGTGTTATTACTGTAAAGGTAGTATTTTCTTCTACCATTTTGCTTTTTAGATTTTATATGTCACATCTGATTTTTTTCTCTTTTTACCTTTAATGTTATTCTTCATTTCTATGCTCTTCTCCATGCCTCTGTCTCTTGTCTTTTCCTATCTGCCTCTAGTGCTCCTTTTAATATTTCTTGCAGAGCTGGTCTCTTTGTCACAAATCCTGGCAGTGATGTTTTGCCTGAAAATGTTTTAGTTTCCTCCTCATTTTTGATGGACAATTTTGCTGGATATAGAATTCTTGGTTGGCAGTTTTTCTCTTTTAGTAATTTAAATATATCATCCCAACTGTCTTCTCGCCTCCATGGTTTCTGCTGAGAAATCTACACATAGTCTTATTGGGCTTCCCTTGTATGTAATGGATTGCTTTTCTGTTGCTGCTTTCAAAATTCTTTCTCTTTGACATCTGACAATCTGATTCATATCTTGTAGTATGTGTTTTTGGATCTCTTCCTTTTGGGGTACACTGCACTGCTTGGTTCTGTAATTTTATGTCTTTCATAACAGATGGGAAATTTTCAGTGATAATTTCCTCCATTAGTCTTTCTCATACTTTACCCTTCTCTTCTCCTTGTGGGACACCCACAAGAGGTATATCTGGGTGCTTTATGTTGTCATTCAGTTCCCTGAGTTCCTGCTTATAGTTTTCCATTCTTTTCCCTATATTTTCTTTTGTGTGTTGGATTTCAGATGTCTAGTCCTCTAGTTAACTAATCCTTTCTTCTGCCTCTTGAAATCTAACATTGTAGGTTTCCATTGTTTTTATTTTTCAGCTCTTGTACTGTGCCTTTCATTTTCATAAGTTCTGTGATGTCTTTTTTAGACTTTCTGTATCTTCTTTTTGTTCACCCATTGCCTTCTTTAAATCTGCCATCAATTCGTTGGTTTGATTTTTGATAAGATTTTCCATGTCTGTTCAAACATCCTGAATTAGTTTCAACTCCTGTATCTCATTTGAATTGTTGATTTATTCCTTTGACTGGGCCATATCTTCAATTTTCCTAGTATGGTTCTGTATTTTATGCTGGTGTCTGGGCATTTGATTTCTTTTTAATCAGTTTACTCTGGAGATTGTTTTCACTGTTTTACCTAGGATTTTCTTGCTGGATGGTTTTGTTCTCTATGTGTTCTTTGACATTCAGTTCAGCTTATTCTAGCATAGGTTTTGTTTAATGGATCAAAATTTTTCAGTTCTTGTTTTTCTGTGTCTTGCCCTGCTATATGGAGCCTTTTTTCTTCATTAATAGGGTCTACTTAGATATTATGGACTGCAATCAGATTTTCCTATACCAGGCTGGCCTCCTCTCAGGAGCAAAGAGTCATGTGCATCAGTTTTCCCTGAGGGTGAGACCCAGCAGGTTGACAGACTTTCCTATGAATCCTCTAGACTCTGTTTTTCCTATCCTGCCCAGAATGTGGTGCTTTTCTGCCTGTGGTTTCACACCAGCATAAAGTGATGCGGTACCTTTAACTTCAGCAGACTCTCCAATGATGGGGGCTTGATTGAGACAGAGGAGAGGTTGTCGGCTGGCTTAAATGACTTCAGTTTTCCAGTCCATGGGGTCTGAAATTCCTTGAGGGAAGGATTTCACCTGACTTGGGCCTCATCCCTCTCTTGGGGAAGGTACAGCCTCCAGGGAATTAACTCCTTTCACATAACCAGTCTCTTTGTCTCTCAGATAAGCTTACTTCTGCCCTTGCCTGTGGAAGTTAGAGCCTGAGAATCTTTGTAGTTCTATCTAATGAGTTGTTATGTAGTAGAAGCAAAGCCAAAAAAAAAATCCTTTTCCAAGCAGGAACACTTTCCCTGGGCTTGTTAATCAAGAGCTTAAGTTGATACGTTGCTCTGTGTATCTCCAGGTTCTAGGTGCCCCCCCTTTTTAGGGTCCAGATCTTTTCAAGTATTTTGTGCTGTCTGATCCAAAAGCCTCTGTTTTGTTTTTTTTTTCCCATCAGACCTGTCTCCTCTATGCTGGGGCAAAAACTCCTAGTACCTTTAGCTCTTATTTGAGGTTTATCTGAGCTGGGGGCCTGTTTTCAGTACTCCGAATTTTGTTAATTGGAACTTGGTTGAGGTAAGCCCCTGCTGCTAGTAAAGTCTCTTTCTGTGGCTTGGGGGCCTTATAGTTCTATGTGGGATCACAGCTGGTCCAGCTTGTTCAGAGTGGTGGACATTGTGTCTGGTCACTGATGTGGCCCCAGCAGTTGTTCTGTAATGTTCCTGGCTATGTACTAGCTGCTATGGAGGATGAACTAAATTCCATACCTCACTAACCCACCATCTTGGAACCGCTGCAAACAATCAGCTTTTTTGAGTGTGAAAAAAAGCATTTATATAAAAAAGCAATACATTTCAAAGCACGGTACAACAATTAGTTGTAGAACAGATTTCAGAGTTTGGTATGGGTTACAATTTCACAGTTTTAGGTTTTTACTTCTAGCTGCTTTAAGATACTTGAGACTAAAATAAATATCAATATAATGATCCAGCAATCATAGTCATTTGTTAAACCTTTGACTTCTCTGTATAACTCCACCATCACCTTTGACCTTTATCTCACTCTTTAGGGGTATTTTGGTTATGCCCATTCTAACTTTTTCATGTTAGAAGGGGCTGTCAATAATATGGGTAGGGAGATGGATCTAGCTGATATTCTGTGGAGGCTGGCTCCTCTAGATTTCAGAGGATTTTATCTGGTCCAGGGACCCCTCTGGAGGTTGTAGGTTTCTGGAAAGTTACCCTAGTGCATGGAACCTTTATAGAATCTTATGTATTACCCTAGGTTTTCTTTAGGATTGGCTGGAATTGTCCTGACAGGGTTTGTTTGACAGGTTATGATAGGTAGCAATGTCTAACTGAAGCTTAAGAGTGACCTCCAGAATAGCCTCTTGACTCTCTTTGAACTGTCTCAGCCACTGATACCTCATTTGTATCTTCTTTTTCCCCTTTTTGTCAGGATGGCATTGTTTATCCCATGGTGCAAGGTGTAGACTCATCCCTGGGAGTCATTTCCCATACTGCCAGGAAGATTTTAACCCCTGGATATCATGTCCCACATGGTGGGGAGGGTAATGATTTCACCTACACAGTTGGGCTTTGTGCTGGTTTGAAAGGATGTATGTCCCCTAGAAAAGCCATGTTTTAATCTAAATCCCATTTCTTAAAGGCAGAATAATCCCTATTCAATACTGTGTGTTTGAAACTGTGATCAGATCATCTCCCAGGAGATATGATTTAATCAAGAGTGGTTGTTAAGCTGGATTAGGTGACGACATGTCTCCACCCATTTGGGTGGGTCTTGATAAGTTTCTGGAGTCCTATGAAAAAGGAAACATTTTGGAGAATGAAGGAGATTCAGAGAGAGCATGAAGCAGAGAGTTCATGAGCCAGCGACCTTTGGAGATGAAGAAGGAAAATGCCTCCCAGGGAGCTTCATGAAACAGGAAGCCAAGAGAAGAAGCTAGCAGATGCTGCCGTGTTCACTATGTACCCTTCCAGATGAGAGAGGAACCCTGATCGTATTTGCCATGTACCTTTCAAGATGAGAGAGAAACTGACTGTGTTCTCCATATGCCTTCTTTCTTGAGAGAGAGACCCTGAACTTCATCGGCCTTCTTGAACCAAGGTATCTTTCCCTGGATGCCTTTGATGGGACATTTCTATATACTTGTTTAGACATTTTCTCAGCCTTAGAACTGTAAACTAGCAACTCATTAAATTCCCCTTTTAAAAAGCCATTCTGTTTCTGATATACTGCTTTCCAGCAGCTAGCAAACTAGAACAGATTTTGATACCAGAGAGTGGGGTGCTGCTGCTGCAGTTTGAAAATACCAAACATGTTGGAATGGCTTTTTAAATGGATAAGGGAAAGAATCTGGATGAGTTGCAAGAAGCTTGATAGAGAAGGCCTAGAATGCTTTGAAAAGACTGTTGATAGAAATGTGTAGTCTAAAGACACTTTCGATGAAGACTTAGACAGAAATGAGGCACATGTCATTACAGACTGGGAGGAAGGCAAGCCTTGTTTTAAAATGGCAGATAATCTGGCAAAATTGATGAATGGCTTTGGCTGGAAGGCTGATTTTAAAAGCCATGAACTTGGATATTTAGCAGACGAGATTTCCAAATTAAATGTTGAAAGTGCCTGGTTTCTCCTCACAGCTTATAGTGAAATGTGACAGGAGAGAGATAAGCTGAAAACTGAACTCTTGAGTAGAAAGAAACCAGAAATTGAGGTCCTGGAAAATTCTGGGCCTCCAGAAAGGGAGACCCCAGAGAATAGTGCCCTGTGTGAGGATTTAACCAAATGTGGAACCAGTCAGCCATTTCAGAGAAAGCCAGAATTAGACATGCAATTATCCAGGAAGGATTTGTGGAAGCTCCTTATGTCTGATGGGCATGATCCAAGGCTACTGCATAGAAAGCCAATGAAAGTGCTGTGGGACCTGTATAAACAGAGCCACTGCCAGTCTGGACTGGGGGGGTTCAGAGAAGGGACACATTGGAGGAAAAATAACTTCAGAGGCAAAACCATGGAGGCTGAGGTCTGAAGTCAAGAAGCCTCGGGCCAGGAGAGCGGACACACCCAAGCCTGTGAAGAGGGCGAGTTTGCCCCAAAGGGAGAGGATGGGTAAAGTTTAACATTTCCATAATTTTTTTCCTATCCCTTAAGGGACTTTACCAATAATTTTTGATTATCTGCTTAATATTCTCTGGGATTTATCCAGGCATTACATTAAGCTATACAGTATTAAAGGCCCTCATTCTTATTCTGGGCTACCTGTGTTTGGATTGTTTAATTGCGCTATCCAGACAGGTTGAGTTATATTATGTGCTACAGAAAATTTAGTTTCTGGAAAAATAAACCTTTTTTCCTTTGGTCTCAAAGAGTAGGTGAGGTTCTAAAATAAAGGCATTGTGTTCCTTACCCCTGTATTCTGAGATTTTAATCCTGACCTGATCACCTTCATTCTTATCTCTAAATACCAGGTTATGCATATATAAAACAGCCTCTCAAAATCCAGAAATAATTACCACTCTGGTCTAAATATGACTGCTATAAGAGCTTATAGTCTATGCCCCTGTTTTCTTATAAGCATTTTCTAAAAGAGACCATATAATAATTGCTGTTTTGTTTTTGTCTTATTTTGCCTCACTCAGTGTCCCACAGGTTCATTCACAATGTTTCATGCCTCACAACTTTGTTCCCTTTTAGTAGCACAATATTCGATCATAAGTATACACCATTGTTCATCAATCTACTTCTCAGTGCATTCTTCAGCCACCTCCATTCATTAGGCATCATGTATAATGACTGAAGTCAATAGTCCATCAGTGCTCTGAATTTCATATAATTTCTTTGTTCCCAAGAGAAAGATAACCAATAAACACACCCTCACCAAATAGAAAATCTAAGCCTCCCCTTAACTCTTGACCCTTCCCCCATTATTTACCCCTGTTGTTGCTTTTGATACTGTTGGGGTTTTTCTATTAACATAACCCATAGCATGCAATATCAATTTTCCCCCTATACCCCAAACTTATTCACTCTTTGTACAAGATTTGTACCTTTGAAGTAGTTCATGGGAGAACTTATTCATATTTCCTGTGTTAATCAGTAGGACACATGGTCTATACAACCCCTTTCAACCATGTTCATCTTCAATATGCTAATATTACTTATATATCCACTAGTGAACTACCTTCACTTCTATCTATTCCCTTACCTTTGATTTCAAACTCATTAGCTGACCATTCCTCTATCTCTATCTTCAGTGTATCTCTAGGTCCCCTATATTCTGTATTATTATGCTCTGATTTTACCTTTACCATGGTCATAAAAGTGGAGTCATACAGTATTTATGCTTTTGCATGTGGCTTATTTCACTCAGCATTATGTCCTCAAAGTTCATCCATCTTGTTATATGCTTCAGGACATCATTTTGTCTTACTGCTGCATAATATTCTATCATATGTATATACCACATTTTGTTAATCCACTCGTCTGATGGTCACTTGGATTGTTTCTATCTTTTGGAAATTGTGAATAATGCTGCTTTGAACATTGGTGTGCAAATGTCTGTTTGTGTCACTGGCTTCAGCTCTTCTGGGTATACTCAGAAGAGTGCTATATACCGAATAGTGCTATTGCCGGTTCACAGGGCAGCTAAATATTTAGTTTCCTAAGGAATTGCCAAACTCCCTTCCTTAGTGGCTGTACCATTATACATTTCTACCAGCAGTGCTTAAGTGCCCCAGTTTCTCTACATCCTCTCTAACATTTGTAGTTTCCTGTTTGCTTTATAGCAGCTACTCTTCAAGGTGTGAGGTGGTATGTCATTTTCATCTTGATGTGCATTTCCCTTGTAGCCAGTGAAAATGAGCATCTCTTCATGTGCTTTTGAGCTGTCTGTATTTGCTCTACAGAAAAATAACTACTCATATCTTTAGCCCATTTTACAATTGTTTGTTCTTCTGTTGAGTTGTCTGATTTCTTTATATTTACAGGCTATTAAACCTTTATCCAGTATGTGATTTCCAAGTTTTTTCTTCATTTGAGTAGGTTGCCTGTTCACCTTTTTACCAATGTCTTTTGAGGCTCAAATGCTTTGATTTTGAGGTGTTATGATTTATCTATTTTTCCTTTGTTGCTTGTGCTTTGAGTGTAGAGTTTAGGAAGCTACCTCCTATTATTAGGTCTTGAAGATGTTTCCCTGATTTCTTCTAGGAGTTATATGATACTGGTTCTTACATTTAGGTCTTTGTATCCACTTTAAGTTAATTTTTGTATAGTGTCTAATGTATGGGTCCTCTTTCATTCTTTTGGCTATTGATATCCTGTTCTCCCATGCCTATTTATTCAAAATACTTTTTTGTCCCAGTTCAGTGCATTTGGGGGCCTTGTCAAAGATCAGTTGACTGTAGATTTGGTGGTCTGTTTCTGCACTATTGACTTGATTCTGTTGTTCAGTACTTCTGCCTTTGTGCCAGTCCCATGGTATTTTGACCACTGTGGCTTTATAATAAGTTTTAAATTCTGGAAGTGTTAATCTGTCCACTTCATTCTTCCTTTTTAAGGATATTTTTAGCTATTTGAGGTCTCAATAACTAGCTTTTCCATGTCATCAAAGTAGGTTGTTGGAATTTTGATTGGTATGGTTTTGAATCTGTAGATCAATTTGGATAAAATTAACAACTTAACTATATTCACCCTTCCTAAGCATGAGCAGGGACTGTCTTTCCACCTATTTTGATTTATTTTAACAATTTTATGTAGTTTTCTCTGTACAGGTCCTTTACATCCTTGGTTAAGCTTATTCCTAGATATTTGATTCTTTTAATTGCTATTTTGAATATAATTTTTCCCTTAATTGTCTCCTTAGTTTGGTCATTGCTTGTATAAACATTATAAACATTACTGATTTTTGCACATTTGTCTTATATCCCTCCACTTTGCTGAATTTGTTCATTAGCTTAAGAAGCTTTGTTGTGAATTTCTCAGGATTTTCCAAGTATAGTATTATCTCATTTGCAAATAATAAAAGTTTTAGGTCTTCTTTTCTGATATGGATGCCTTTTATTTCTTTTTTTCTGACTAATCGCTCTAGCTAGAAATCCTAATACAGTGTTGAATAATAGGGGTGACCGAGGGCACCCTTGTCTCATTGCCTGTCTCAGTGGGAAGGCTTTCAGTCTCTCACCATTGAGTGCAATGTTGGTTGTGATTTTTTCATATATCCACTTTTTCATATAGACAAAGTTGCCTTTGAGTCCTACCTTTTGAAGTGTTTTTATCAGAAAAGGATGTTGAATTTTGTCGAATACTTTTTCAGCATCAATTGAGATGATCATGTGATTTTTGCCTTTTGATTTGTTAATATGCTTTATTACATTGATTGATTTTCTTGTGTTGAACCACCTTTGCATTTCTGGTATAAACCCCACTTGGTCATGGTGTATAATTCTTTTAATGTGTTATTGGATTTGATTTGCTAATATTTTGTTGAGAATTTTTGCATCTATGTTCGTTAGGGAGATTGCCCTGTAGTTTTCCTTTCTTATAGCATCTTTACCTGGTTTTGGTATTAAAATGATATTAGCTACATAAAATGAATTAAGTAGAATTCTTTTTTCCTCAATTTTTTGGAAAAATTTGAGCAGGATTGGTATTAGTTGTTTTTGGAATGTTTCATAAAATTTGCCTTTGAAACCATCTGGCCTTGGGCTTTTCTTTGTAGGAACGTTTTTGATGTATCTGTATAAAATCAGTCTGCTGGCTCCCAGGTCCCTGTGTGGGTTCTGTAGCTGCAGGACTGAGAGAGTTGTCTCTCCTCACCTGTAGCCAAAGTAGGGGTGTGCAACTCCTCAACTGTTCTATGAACTTCTTTTTTAAAACTTTTCTTCCATTTTAATTATGATTTAAAAAGTAATAACCCTTGGTGATAGTCATAGTAATTACTGGTTAATTAGACTGTTTGATCAGAACATGTCATTCATTCCCTTTGCCCAGTAAAAATTATTGGACATAACAATAGCTCACATTTATTTAGCACTTAACATAACCACCTACTTTTATAAATGTTTTACATGAATTAAGCTATGCAATCTTCATTTGACCTTAGAAAATAGGCACTCTTCTTGTCCCCATTTTGCAGATGGGAAACTAAGGCATAAAGGAATTAATTAATTTGTTCAAAGTCATACAAGTATAGTGGTTCCAGAATCTATGCATTTAACCACTATGCTCAGATTACAGGTGTGACCTGCCCAGAGTCACATAATTGGTTAGTGTTAGGCTAGGATTCAGATCAGATTTCTCAGTTTCTTCTGTTGTACAAGAAAACATTTAGATAGTCAAGTACATTTTACCATGTTAATTACTTTAACTACTTTATAAGCTTATTGTTTTTAGTTACTATATCAATATCTATTTTAAGTGAAACTGTGGATAAATTGTAAAATCTGTTTATAATGAAAAAACATTTTTAAAAGTCTATTAGCTTAATGTCAGAGGTCAGTAGAGGATTGGAGGAGATACTAAACATCTTTACCATTTTCTTTTCAAGTAAGGGAGGTCCCTTCAATTATGGAAAATACCATAGAAGTTGGTCTAAAAATTCATTTCCTACCTCTAATCTCAGTAATGTCTGGCCTGATGGAAATGGCAGGAGGTCCTATAAGAATAAGTTTTTATTTGCTATTAAGTTTTTCCTACTGTGTGGTGGCAGACTCTGGAAAGCCAGCAGTTCAGGCCTAGCCTGGCAAGCTTACAGGCATACTGGGGCTGTGGCAGTGTGTGTGTATCCTGGGAGGGTGGTTGAGGGAAGTCAGATAGGCATTCAAGCACCAGGGGCAGTAAGCTCAGACCAGGGCCTTCTTTCCCACTCTGTCAAGAACTCCTGGCCAGCACTGAAAGGGTTCTTTCTGCCTTGGAGAAGATAAGGCCATAGTTAGCCTTTCAGACTGAATTGGAAGGATATGTTTATAGTTGGTAGTTGAACCATATGAAATTGTCATTTTTTGTTGGTCAAAAGTGGTTGAACATCAATAATTCCATTGTGTTAGTTTGCAAGCTGCTGGAATGCCATATTCCAGAACTGGAAGGGCTTTTAAAAAGGGAAATTTAATAAGTTATAAGTTTACTGTTCTAAGGAAGTGAAAGTGTCCAAATTAAGGCCCCAACAAGAACTTACCTGCACTCAGGAAAGTGTGATGGGTCTGGAACACCTCTGTGAGCGGGGAAGTCATGTGGCTGACATCTGCTAGTCCCTTGCTCCTAGGCTCCATTGCTTTCAGCCTCTTTTCCTATGGGGGTTCCTCACTTTGCTTCTCCAGGGCTGGCTTCCATCTCTTGGCTTCCCTTGGCTCTCTCCTGGTAGTGGCTTGCTCAGCATCTTATGGTGATTCCTGCTGGGCTCCAAGCATCTCCAAACATCCGTGTCTCAGTTCTCTGAAACAACTGTTCACCAAGCATCTACATCTTCTCTCTCTGTCAGCTCTGAGACTTCTGTCATTTCTGTAGGCTCTGTCATTTCTGTTGTTTCTGGCTCTCTCCAAAATGTTTCCTCATTGAAAGTATTCAGTAAACTAATCAAGACACACCTGGAATGGGTGGAGTCACATCTCCACCTAATCAAAGGTCACACCATAATTGGGTGAGTCACATTTCCATGGAGAAAATCTAGTAGAAGATTTCCAACATACACATTGAATCAGGATTAAAAGAAACAGCTGCATCCACAAGATTCAGTCAGGATTAAGGCATGGCTTTTCTGGGGTACATGATACTTTCAAACTGGCACATCCATATAGTTACACACACACACATGTGTGTATGTGTTAGGATGAAACAGAAGGATAGGCCAATAGGTTGATGTATGTATGTATGTGTGCGTGTGTGTGTGTGTATCATGGTAAAACATTTAAGTTTATATTTAGGAAGGATTATCCTAAAACAAGAGGCTGATGCTATTTGTGGATTTTACTTAGTCTCTCCATAAGCCGTCTCAGAAGAGTGGCTAATAGTTTCCACAAATTTCTAGGGAAGGCAGTTGGAAACTTTCTTGCTTTGTCTTAGTGATTTTAGGGTCTGAAAGCCTTTACTTTCCAGATGTTTGGCTATTTATACAGGCTGAATCCTTACCTTGCTGTTTAACCCTGTTCAATCTGCTTTGAATTCTCTACTTGTTATAGAATGAGAAGAGAAATAACTCATCGGCATCTTTAAAAAATAATAATAGCCATCTGAATATAAGTCAATCTCATGACTAAAATGAACAAATTAGTACTGGAGTACAGATATACGACCAAATCCTTTCAGGTGGTCACTTGGTATAGAAATTAGTCCCATGGAAATTGTCAAGGGATTGTACCTGTTATTGAGTATTCCTTAGCTTTCTGTTTCTTTTGGAAAATGGATTTTTCTTAAACCATTGTTGCTGTTTTCAAACCTTGCTTTCAGAGAATACTTAGAATATACAGTTATAAAATGGATTTCTTTCCTATGAAGTTGCTTCTTCCTGTTTTTTTTAAAGTTATTAGATTTATCTTCATTAATATTTGGCCAAGGTATTTAAAACGTGCCCAATGCAGGGAATTCCTCTAGGACCTAGGCTGTGGACACTCACAAATGCTTTTTTTTGGGGGGGTGCACGGTTCAGGAATTGAACCCGGGTCTCCCTCATGGAAGGTGAGCATTCTACCACTGAACCACCCATGCACCCTCACAAATGCTTTTCAACAGTGTCAGTGATGGCAGATTTCCAAGAGTAGTCTTGATTTGTCAAAAACAGAGGCAGACAAAATGCTAGTGATAAGGCTTATTTGGGGACATAAAGTCCTGAGGCTAATTTTTTTTGTATGCATGTACACCTTTATAAGTAATAGTAGAATTTTATGGTATTGGGCCCAGAAGACCAAGGAAAAGCTAATTCCTACCTTGGACCACAGCTGTCCACTCCGCAAAGTTCCTGAGGAAGATTCAAACAAGATAAAATGGTAAAAAGACACAAAATAATACCTGTGAGACAGAGTGTTACCCTATTCAGAGAACTATGGTGAATCAGGCTGGATCTTATGGTTAAGAGAAGCCTATGGAACCCTATTCCTCTACCTAAATCTAGACTGAAATTTCAAGGCCTTACACACAGCTCACTACATTGTTACAGAAGAAAACAGATAAGCCTTATCAAGAAAAGAGAAGAAAGTACTAACCACAACCACATACTGGTATTTTAATACATAATGACCCTGACCTCTAATAAATGGGACCCAATCAGTGTCCTGAAATCTGGCCAGTCATATAATTATTCATTCCTCTTAGGGAGTAGTTTAGAGGGGTTAGGAGGAGTGGCAAGCAGTTTTCAGGTATATTATCTCTGTAATTTCTAGAATTCTACATGTACTGAATATGAAAGGAATTTCAAGGCATAATGAAAATATAATGAAAATCATCATGTAGCCAGCTAGGGGTGCTGTTTAGAAGAGTAGCTTTGTTTGGAGGAGACAAGGGCTGTAGAGTCAGAAAGATTGTGAAAGACAGTATAAGATATGCTAAGGATTTTGATGCTTAAAAATATCATGCTACAGCAGTATAGAGGATATGCTAGAAGAGAGGAGAGTCTAGGGACAGGAAATCTATTAGCTTTTGTAATAGTTCAAATGAAAAAAGAGGAAAGCCTAAACTAAGATAATAGGCATTGAGGTGAAGAGAGATGGATTCTAAATATATAAAATAGGTGAGGTGGCATCAAAATTTCATTATTAGTTATGGGAGAGAAGGAGGAATTAAAGATGACTCCCAAGATTTTTGATTTGACAATAGAGTAGAGAATGGTGCCACTAACTGAGAGAGGGAATACCAAAGGAAAAGCAAGTTTTACTGTATGGGTGCAGTATCAGGCTAGGGATGTTTTGTGCCATAGTTTCCATGTTAAGTTTGAGGTACTTCTGGGACATTTAAATAAAAGCTCTGTTAGAAATGCATATAAGCAATAATTTTATATTTCATTAAATATTTTCATGCTATTCCAGAAATAAAAGGCTTGTTCTACCTCTCTGCCTTCCCTGTGGGTATACTCTGTGGTCCTATCCTACTGAACCAGTCACCATTCTAAAAACATAGCATGGTCCTTCTCATCGCAGAACTTTTGTATGTGTTGTTCCATTGATCTCAAATGTACCCTTTTCTCTTTCTCTGTCAGAAGAGAGATGGAGAAACATTCTCTATATAATATTCTGATTGATTCTTATCAAATTATAACATGTAGAACAGCATAGAAATCATTGTACAGCTTGATGAAATTTCATAAACTAAATATACTTGTGTAACTAGCACCTAGACAAAAACAAAACAAAACGAAATGAAAAACCCAGAATATTGCCAACCTCTCAGAAGCCTCACCCCACTATTACCTTCAGTTACCACATCCCAAAGGAATCTATGATCCTGACTTATAGCATCATAGATTAGTCTTAGCTGTTTTTGAACTTTATATGAGTGGAATCCTAGTAAGTACTCATTGTGCCTAGTTTATTTTACTCAACATTGTGATTGTAAGATTCATTAATGTATGTAGCGGTGGTTTGTTCTTTCTTTCATTGGTGTGTAGTATTCCATTGTGTGGGTATACCATAATTTATTTATTCTTTCTAAGGTTGATGACTGTTGGATGGTATTCAGTATTTGGCTATTATGTATAATGCTGCTGTATATATTCATGTATATGATCTTTTGTAACAATATGCACACTTATTTCTGTTGGGTATATATAAAGGAGTAGAATTTCTGTCTTAGGTTAAGCTTATGTTCAACTTTAGTTGATACTGCCAAACAGATTTCCAAAGTAGATGTACTGATCCATTACCTTTCCTAATTCTATAAATACTCCATCATTTAAGTTTTTGGCAATTGAATAGCAAAGATGTCACAATATGTTTTGCAACAGAAAATATAAAGTTTATAAATACAGTATAATAGACAACTCAGTAGTGTGTAAGGTTGATATCTTCTAATGAGCATCTGGAATGCAAGGCTGAAGAGAAATTACTCAAAAAATATAATTAGTGGAGCATCAAGAGAATTAAAATGGTATACTACAAATGTTTAACAGAAAAGAAGACAGTAATGAAGGAACAAAAAGGGACATAAAACACAAAAAACAAATAGCAAAATGGCAGATGTGAGTCCCTTTTTATCAGTAATTGTATTAAATGTGAATGGATTAAAAACTCCAATCACAAGGAAGAGTTTGACAGAATGGATTTTAAAAACATGATCCAACTATGTACAGTTTACAAGGATAAACTTTATTTTTTTCTGTGATATAACCTCTTTTTTATTATTTTTATTTTTTTAAATACAGAAAAACCCCCAAATAAATGCAGACATTCCTATTTTGATCATTCCGGTCTACATATATAATCAGTAACTCACAATATCATCACATAGTTGCATATTCATCATCATGATCATTTCTTAGAACATTTGCATCAATTCAGAAAAAAGAAATAAAAAGACATCAGAAAAAGAAATAAAATGAAAACAGAAAAAATTATACATACCATACCCCTTACCCCTCCCTTTCATTGATCACTAGCATTTCAAACTAAATTTATTTTAACGTTAGTTCCCCCTATTATTTATTTTTATTCCATATGTTCTACTCGTCTGTTGAAATGGTAGATAAAAGGAGCATCAGACACAAGGTTTTCATGATCACACAGTCTCATTGTGAAAGCTATATTGTTATGCAATCATCATCAAGAAACATGGCTACTGAAACACAGCTCTACATTTTCAGGCACTTCTCTCCAGCCTCTCCAATGTAACTTAAATAAAAAGGTGGTATCTATTTAATTTGTGAGAATAACCTCCAGGATAACCTCTCAACTCTGTTTGGAATCTCTCAGCCATTGACACTGTCTCATTTCACTCTTCCCCCTTTTTGTTGAGAAGGTTTTCTCAATCCCTTGATGCTGAGTCTCTGCTCGGAATGAGTTGTTTTTCCCTTGCTGCTTTCAAGATTCTCTCTTTCAACATTTTGACTATGATATGTCCTGGTATTGATTTCCTTGAGGTTATCCCACTTGGAGTCTATTGAACTTCTTAGATGTATAGATTAATTTTTAAATAAAATTTTGGAAGGTTTTGGCCATTATTGTTTCAAATATTATTTCCATCCCCTTCTCTCTTTTTGGGGACTTCCATTATGTATATGTTGGCATGATTGATGTTATCCCACAAGTCTCTAATGCTCTGTTCATTTTTCTTCATTCTTTTTCCTTTATTTCTCAGATTTGATAATCTCAATTGACCTATGTTCACAATTGTTGATTTTTTCTTCTACCTGATTAGGTATGCTATTGAACCCCTATAGGGAGTTTTTCATTTGTTATTGTACTTTTCAACTTCAAAGATTCCATTTGATTCCTTTTTATGCTTTTTGTGTCTCTGCATTGTTATTCTCTACTCAATGAGACATCATTCCCATACTCTGTTTAAGTTATCTGTTTTTTGTATATTTAGTTATTTTCATACCCCCCAAAGAAACCCCATACTCATTAGCAGCCATTCCTTGTTCTCTTTCCCACCAATCTCTGGCAACCACTAATCTACTTTATTTCTATGTATTTACCTATCTGAACATTGTACGTAAATGGAAAAATTCAATATATAGCCTTTTTTTTCATTTTTTTTTTTTTTTTTTTTTTAAGAGAGAGGGAGGAAGGGAAGGAAAGACAGAGAGAAGGAAGGAAGGATGGAAGGAAGGAAGGGAGGAAGAAAGGGAAACATCTTTAAACATTTTCTTGTTTTATTGTATTTTGTTTGTTTGTTTGTTTTTTACATGGGCTGGGGCCGGGAATCGAACCGAGGTCCTCCGGCATGGCAGGCAAGCACTTTGCCCGCTGAGCCACCGCGGCCCGCCCTATATAGCCTTTTTTGTTTGTCTTTTTTTTGCATAGTATAATTTTCCAAGGTTCTTCCATGTTGTAGTACATATTAGAATTTCATTTTCTTTTATGGCTGAATCATGTTCCATTGTATGGACTCAGATATCTCTTTTAAGTGTGTTGACCAGTCTCTTGTTTGAGTGCTGTTGTTGGATTGGTGCCTTAGGCATGTGCAGTGTTAAACAATTGCTGCTGATATTTTTCTACTAACACTCTGGGGATAGGGCTTTTCCCATTGAGAGAGCTCTGAGTCAGGTAAAATAGTAAGTTTTTTGAGTAGGGATTTTCTAGGAAACTGCCAGGCAGGTCAAATTATGACAGTTCTGTTCTCAGTAGTAACATGAGGCTTTCTGAAGCACTCAAAACCTGCACTGTCCATTCTAGTGCCTGGTAGGATTTTGATTTCACATCTACCATGACTGTGAAGTAGCTGGTTTTCAGCTTCCTCTAGAGGGATGGGAACACATCAAGTTAACTTGCCACAGAACTCATTGTTCTTACTGACATTCAAACTTTTTCTTGAGTAAATGCTTCTTTGACTGTTCTAAATCTTTGATTAATATACATAATTCTGAAAACACTGATTTTGATAATTTTCCCAGTATTCTCATTTCTTTTAAGAAAGAGAATTTTAGAGGCCCTTACTCCACCTTTTCAGGAGTCCACCTCCTAGTAGACTTTTTAATGGTTATTTTTTTTCATTCTATTAATGTACTTAGATTTAGTCATTCAGTCCTCTTCTGATGGACATTTAGGTTGTTTCCAGAATTTTGCTTCCACAGAAAGTACTGCAGTGATATCTTCCTATATCTAATTTTGTACACTGATCATTTTTTTGAACATTTGCATTACTCCAGAAAAAGAAATAAGAAGAAAAAAGATAAAACTCATATAGACCATACCCACTACCCCTCTTTCTCATTGACCACTAGTATTTCCATCTACCCAATTTATTTTACTCTGTCCCCCCTATTATATATTTGTTTTTTGTCCCTATTTTTTTACACATCTGTCCATACCCTGGATAAAAGGAGCATCAGCCACAAAGTTTTCACACTCACACTGTCACAGTATAAAAGTTATATCTTTATACAGTCATCTTCAAGAATCAAGGCTATTGGAACACAGCTTAATAGTTTCAGGTACTTCCCTTCAGCCACTCTAATATACCATGAACTAAAAGGAATATCTATATAAAGCAGAAGAATAACCTCCATGATAAACACTTGACTCTATTTGAAATCTCTCAGTCACTGAAATTTTATTTTGTCTCCTTTCTCTCTTCCTCCTTTTCATCAAGAAGGTTTTTTCAATTCCTTGATGCTGGGTCCCAGCTCATCCTGGGATTTCTATCCTATGTTGTCAGGGAGATTTACACCCTGGGGGTCATGTCCCATATAGGAGGGAGAGCGGTGAGTTCTCCTGCTGAGTTGGCTTAGAGAGAGAGGCCACATCTGAGCAACAAAAGAGGCTCTCTGGGGGTGACTCTTAGGCCTAATTTTAAATATACTCAGCTTATCCTTTAGAGGAATGCTTCACAGGGGCAAACGCCAAGATCGAGGGTTCAGCCAATTGATTTGGTTGTCCCTCTTACATGTGATAATATCAGAAATTCTCTGAATGGGTAAGTTGAATATTTCCTCCTTTCTCCCAGGTACCCCAAGGGGATTTTGTAAATACTACTTTATTCGCTGCCCAAATTACTCTGGGATATATCAGGGCATCACACTAACCCAGACAAACCAACAAAATCTTATGCCTTATTCAAGTTTTCCATGTGCTTATGGTGTTCAGCTAAACTAACCAACTTGTTAATTTAACAAGTTAAATTAAGTAATGCACTACCCAAAATATAAATTTCGCACCAAATAAATATCTCTTCCTTTAGTCTCACAAAGAAGTTGATGTTTTAAAATATGGACGATATCATCCTTTACCCTGTATTCTGATTTACCTTAGACCCATCCAGATCAGCTTCATTCATATCTCTTGACGAAGTTTGATCACTTTTCAACTTTTTAAACTGCTCCTGTTAGGGCACTGCTGACTTCCGTAGCTTCAGACCTCTAAGTCTCAGGTGTCACATAATTACCCTAAGTACTGGGAATAATCAGGTTATAAATAAACAGCTCAATATACAGTTATACCTCCTGGATATGTGTGACTGCCATAAAAGCCTACAGTCTAGGACCCTTTACAATAGCCTCCAACCTATTAACCCATGTTCTCGAATTCAGTTCACTGAGTTTTTATATTTTACTTAGTCCATATGATTGTGGCATGATAATATTTGTCTTTGTTCCTGACATTTCATTCAACATACAGCTCTTAATAAGGTTCAGTCATCTAGTACCATGTCTCACAACTTGATTCCTTCTTGCAGCTTCTCAGTAGTCCATTGTGTGTATACACCATAGTTCCACCTTCCATTCCTAAGTTGTTGTATCCTTAGGCCACCTCCATCTATTGTGGATCACCCTGCCTCAATAAACATCAGTGTGCAAATGTCCATTCCTGTTCCCACACTCAGTTCCTCTAGGTATATACAGAGCAACATAGTTTCAGGATCATATGGCAAACCCACCCCTAGCCTACTGTGGAACTACCATTCTACCCTCTGAAGTGGCTGCACCTCTCATTTTCCTACCCACAGTGAAAAGGTACATCTCTTTCTCTGCATGTTCCCTAGCACTTGTTTCTCTCTGTTCATTTTTGAACAGTTTTATTCATACATCATGCAATCCAACCTAAGTGGACCATAATCTATATGAAGACATTTCCTTTTCTTCCACAAAGAATCCATACCCATTCCCCATGCCCCATGTCTTTTGACATTTAATTTTGGCATGCCTTTGTTGCATTCAGTGGAAGCATATTACAGTGTTACTGTTGACTATAGATCCTAGCTTGTATTGATTTTACTCTTCCCGTCTATTTATACCGTTTATTTTCAACACCCTGCAATATTGACATCCATTTTTTTCTCCCTCATGCAAAAACATTTTTTAATTTGTACATTTAATCACCATCATTGTCCACTATCTAGGCATTCCTAAATGATACCATCTCAGACTTTATCCTTTTATCTTTCCTTCTGGTTTCATACATGCCCCCAGCATATCTCCCTCAATCATACTCACATTCAACTTCATTCAGTGTACTTATATTATTATGCTACCATCAGGTAGTATTGTGCTGTTTCTGAATTTTTACAGTCAGTCCTTGTGGTAGTTAGATTCACTTGTCAACTTGGCCAGGTGAAGGCACCTAGTTCTGTTGCTGTCGTCTTGAGCCAATGGTGTGTGAACCTCATCTGTTGCTAATTACATCTGCAGTTGGCTAGGAGGCGTGCCTGCTGCAGTGAATGATGTTTGACTTAATTGACTGGTGCTTAAATGAGAGAGAGCACAACGTAGCACAGCCTAAGCAGCTCGGCATTCCTCATCTCAGCACTTGCAGCTCAGCCCAGGCCTTTGGAGATGCAGAAAGAAGTCACCCCAGGGAAAGTTGTTGGAACCCAGGGGCCTGGAGAGAAAGCCAGCAGAGACCATCCTGTGCCTTCCCACATAACAAAGAATTTCAGTGAAAAGTTAGCTGCCTTTCCTCTGAAGAACTAACAAAATAAATACCCTTTTCTTAAAAGCTGTTCTAGTTTGCTAGCTGCTGGTGAATGCAATATACCAGCCACAGAACAGCTTTTGAAAAGAGGAATTTAATAAGTTGCTAGTTTACAGTTCTAAGGCCGAGAAAATGTCCCAATTAAAACAAGTCTATAGAAATGTCCAATCAAAGGCATTCAGGAAAAGATACCTTTGTTCAAGAAGGCTGATGAAGTTCAGGGTTTCTCTCTCAGGTGGAAAGGCACATGGCAAGCACAGTCAGGGCTTCTCTCTCATCTGGAAGGGCACATGGCAAACACAGCATCATCTGCTAGCTTCTTCTCCTTAGCTTCCTGTTTCATGAAGCTCCCCAGGAGGCATTTTCCTTCTTCATCTCCAAAGGTCTCTGGCTGGTGGACTCTCTACTTCGTGATGCTGCAGCATTCTCTGCTATCTCTGAATCTCTTTCTCCAAAATGTTTCCTCTTTTATAGGACTCCAGTAAACCAATCAAGACCCACCCAAATGGGTGGAGACATGTCGTCACCTAATCCAATTTAACAACCACTCTTGACTAAATCACATCATCCAGGGAGATGATCCGATTACAGTTTCAAACATACAGTATTGAACAAGGATTATTTTACTTTTATGAAATGGGATTTTGATTAAAACATGGCTTCTCTAGGGGGCATACATCCTTTCAAACCAGCACAAAAGCCAATCCGTCTCTGGTGTGTTGCATTCCGGCAGCTAGCAAACTAAAACAGTCCTATTGCACAATATAAATTCCTTCAGCACCAATTGCCCAATCCCTACCCTATTTCTATCTCCTGATAACAATTTCATTCTCAAAGTTCACCCATTAATGTTCATATTAGTGAGACCATATGGTATTTGTCCTTTTGTTTCTGGCTAATTTCATTCACCATAATGTCCTTAAGGTTCATCCACGTTGTTATATGCTTCATGATTTTATTCTGTCTTAACAGCTGTATAATATTTCCACTGTATGTATACACCACAGGTTGTTGAGCCACTCTTCCATTGATAGACATTTAGGCTGTTTCCATCTCTTGGCAATTGTAAATAATGCTGCTATAAACATTGGTGTGCAAATGTCCATTTATGTCGTTCCCCCTCAGGCCCTCTGAATATATACCTGGTAATGGGATTACTGGATCATATGGCAATTCTATACGTAGCTTCCTGAGGAACTACCAAACTGCCTTCTAGAGTGGTTGTACCATTGTACACTTGTCATTTTCTGTTTTTTTTTTTATGATGGCCATTATCACTAGTGGGTATCAGATGATATCTCATTGTAGATTTGATTTACATTTCCCTAATAACTAATGAAGTTAAGCATCTTTTCATGTACCTTTTATCCACTTTTATTTCCTCTTCTGAGAAGTGTCTGTTCATGTCTTTTGCTCATTTTTTAATTGTGTTTTTGTCCTTTTGTTGTTGTGTTGAAGAATCTCTTTATATATTATGGACACTAATTCCTTTTCTGATATGTGGTTTCCAGGTATTTTCTCCCATTGCGTAGCTGCCTTTTTATTTTCTGAACAAAGTTCTTTAATGCAAGAAAAAAAAGTTTACTTTTAAGGTATTCCCATTTATCTATTTCTCTTTTGAATGCTCGTGCTTTGGGTGTAAGGTCTAGGAAACCACCTCCAATTACAAGATTTATAAGATATTTCCCTACATTTTCTTTGAAAAATTTTTATGGTCTTAGTTCTAGTGTTTAGATCTTTGATCCAATTGATTTTATTTTTGCATACAGTGTGAGATTTGAATCCTCTTTCATGCTTTTGCATATGGATGTCCAGTTCTCCAAGCACCATTCATTGGAGAGGTTGCTGTGCCCCAGGTGGTTTGGCTTGACCACATTATTAAGGATCAGTTGTCCATAAATGAGTGGGTCTATATCTGAACACTCTATTTGATTCCATTGGTCAGTGTAACTATATTTATGTCAGCACCGTGCCGTTTTCACCATTGTAGCTTCATAATATGCTTTATAGTCAGGCCATGTGAGACCTCCCACTTCATTTTTCATTGTCAAGATATTTTTAGCTATTCAGGGCACTCTTCCCTTCCAAATAAATTTGGTTATTGGTTTTACTGTTTCTGCAAAGTAAGGTTTTGTGATTTTATTTAGTATTGCATTGAATCTATAAATCAATTTGGGTAGACTTGACATCTTTATATTTAGTCTTCCAATCATGAATATGGTATGCCCTTCCATTTATTTAGGTCTTCTGTGACTTCTTAAAGCAAGTTATTGTAGTTTTCTGTGTATAGGTCTTTTGTCATTCTTAGTTAAATTTATTCCTAAATATTTTATTCTTTTGGTTGCTATTATAAATGGAATTTTTTTTCTTGATTTCTTCCTCAGATTGCTCATTACTAATGTGTAGAAACTCTTCTGATTTTTCAGCATTGGTCTTGTATCCTGCCACTTTGCTGTACTCATTTATTAGCTCTAGTAGCTTTGGTGTAGATTTTTTGGGATTTTCAACATATAATATCATATAATCTGCAAGCAATGAGTATTTTATTTCTTCCTTTCCAATTTGGATGCCTATTATTTCTTTTTCTTGTCTAATTGCTCTGGCTAGAACTTGAAGCACAATGTTGAATAACAGTGGTGACAGTGAGCATCCTTGTCATGCTCCTGATCTTAGAGGGAAAGCTTTCAGTTCCTCCATTGAGGATGATGTCAGCTGTGGGTTTTTTATATATTCCCTTTATCATTTTGAGGTAGTTCCCTTCTATTCCTATCCTTTGAAGTGTTTTCATTAAGAAAGAATGTTGAATTTTGTCGAATGCCTTTTTTTTGCATCAATCAAGACGATCATGTGATTTTTCTGCTTTCATTTGTGAATATGGTGTATTACATTAATTGCTTTTCTTATGTTTCCAGAGGTTTTGTCTCTAAGTATTTGTGGGTCCTCATTTAGCTTATCCAGGATAGACTCTGGGTTTCATCTCTTAGGTTAACATCCCCAAGCGTCTGTGTCTTTGTTTCATCTCTCTGCTCCCTGTGTCAAGTCTGACCTCTCTTTATGTTTTTGTCTTTTATTGTCTTCACACAGGGCTCCAGTAAAAGGATTAATATCTACCTTGGATGGGCAGGTGCACGTTTTCATGGAAACAACTTAATCAAGAGGTCCTTCCCACAATTGGGTTGGTCACATCTCCATGGAAACAACTTAATAAAAAAGATCCCATCCAACAGTATTGAATCAGAATTAATGAACATGGCTTTTTGGGGTTTCAGACCAGCAAAACATCTAATAATCTTCCTTCATTACTTATCTTTTAGAAATTTCTTGGCAGTTCTCACACACTTATTTTCCCAAATGAGTTTTAGAATTGGCTTGCCTAATAAGAACAATCCCATTAGCATTTTCATTGAGACTACATTTCATTTACAGATTATCATGGGGAGGACTTATATCTTTAAAGAATTGAGTCTTCTTACCCAAGAACAAGGTATGCCTTTCTATTTATTTAAGTTTTGTCTTATATTCTCTAACTTGCTTTTATAGGTCATGCTTATTTTTTTTTTAGGCTCATTCATGGGTTATTTTATTTATTGCATTGATAATGTGAATGAGATGTCTCTTTTCATAGTATTTTCTACCAGTTTTAGATATAGATCTTTATGTATATTAATTTTTTAACTAGCTGTAATCAATTCCATTCCTTTGGACAATAATTTGAGAGAAAATCTTTTTTTTTAAATTCCTCCTACTTTTATTTATTTATTTTTTAATTTTTTAATTTTTTTAAATACCAAAAAACACGTAACAAACGCAAACATTCCTATTTTGATCATTCCGTTCTACATGTATAATCAGTAATTCACAATATCATCACATAGTTGCATATTCATCATCATGATCATTTCTTGGAACATTTGCATCTATTCAGAAAAAGAAATAAAATGAAAACAGAAAAAAAAATTCATGCATACCATACCCCTTACCCCTCCTTTTCATTGATCACTAGCATTTCAAACTAAATTTATTGTAACATTTGTTCCCCCTATTATTTATTTTTATTACATATGTTCTACTTGTCTGTTGACAGGGTAGATAAAAGGAGCATCAGACACAAGGTATTCACAATCACATAGTCACATTGTGAAAGCTATATCATTATTCAGTCATCATTAAGAAACATGGCTACTGGAACACAGCTCTACATTTTCAGGCAGTTTCCTCCAGCCTCTCCATTACATCTTGAATAACAAGGTGATATCTACTTAATGCATATGAATAACCTCCAGGAAAACCTCTTGACTCTGTTTGAAATCTCTCAGCCATTGACATTTTGTCTCATTTCACTGTTCCCCCTTTTGTTCGAGAAGGTTTCTTAATCCCTTGATGCTGAGTCTCAGCTCATTCTAGGGTTTTTCTCAATCCCTTGATGCTGAATCTCAGCTCATTCTAGGATTTCTGTCCCATGTTTCCAGGAAGGTCCACACCCCTGGGAGTCATGTCCCACGTAGACAGGGGGAAGGTGGTGAGTTTGCTTGTGTTGGCTGGAGAGAGAGGCCACATCTGAGCAGCAAAAAAGGTTCTCCTGGGGGTGGCTCTTAGGCCTAATTTTAAGTAGGCTTGACCTGTCCTTTGTGGGGTTAAGTTTCATATGAACAACCCCCAAGACTGGGGGCTCAGCCTATAGCTTTGGTTGTCCACACTGCTTGTGGGAATATCAAGATTCAACTTGGGGAAGTTGAATTTTCCCCCATTCTCACTATTCCCCAAAGGGAGTCCCCTTGCAAATACTTTTCCACTCACTGATCAAATCACTCTGGGTTTCATCAGGGCATCACTCTGGACAAACTAACAGAATCTCATGTCCTACCTGAGCTTCCATGTATAATATGGTCTTCAACCAAGCTATCTACCTAAGTTATATTAGGAAATGCACTAGTCAAAATATAAATTTTGTACCAAATAAACATTTTTTGCTTTAATCTCACACATAAGTTGAAATTTTAAGGTATTAATTACTATCTGTTTTCAGCACACTGCAGTAATGACATTCCTTTGTTCTTCCTCATACAAAAACATTTTTAAATTTTCTGCATTTAGTCACTATCATTATGAGAGTAAATCTTCTTGAGGAGCTTCCTAGCATGGGACAATATGATTGCTTCTTATGAACATAGAAGAACATGTGGGGTTTTTTTTTACATTTTTAATAAACAGTTTTATTGAGATACAGTTCACATGTGATACATTTCTGCATTTAAAGTTTATGATTCATTGAATTTTAGTATATTCAAAGATAAGTGTAACCATCACCACATCAATGTTAGAACATTTTCATCAATCCAAAAAGAAGCCCAGTACCCTTAGCTATCACACTTCTATCCCTCGAGCCTCCTACATGCTTCCTCTTACCCTGCACTAACCCAAGGAAACCACTAATCAACCTTCTATCGCTATAGATTTCTCTGTTCTAGACATTTCATATGAATGTAATCTTATAATATATGGTCTTTTGTGACTGGCTTCTTTTACTTAGCCTTATATTTTCAACATTCATCCATGTCTTGGTATGTTTCAGCACTTCATTCTTTTTTCAGATGAACAATATTTGATTGTATGGATATATACCACATTTTGTGCATTCATCAGTTGATGAACAATTGAGTTGTCTCCATCTTTTGGCTATCATGAATAATTCTGCTATAAACATTCATGTCCAAGATTTTGTGGACATGATTTAATTTCTCTTGGGCATACAACTAAGAGAGGAATTGTTTGTTGGGTAATATCGTGACTTAATCATTTGAGGATCTGCCAGACTATTTTCCATAGCAGCTGCACCATTTTACATTCCCATAAACAATGTATGAGGGTTGTGATTTCTCCACATCCTTACCAACACTTATTATCTGAATTTTTATTCTAGCCATACTTTGGGAATGAAGTGATATCTCATTGTTGTTTGATTTGCATTTCCCTGATGACTAATGATGTAGAGCACATTTTTGTGTGTTTATAGGCCATTTATGTATCTTTCTTGGAGAACTGTCTATACATATCATTTGCCCAGTTTTAAATTGCATTTGTCTTTTTATTATAGAGTTGTAAGAGTTCTTTTTATACACTGAAACGAAGTTCCTTATCAGATACATGATTTGCAAATGTTTGTTTCCATTCTATGGATTGTCCTTCTGCCTTCTTGATGGTGTCCTTTGAAGCACAAATATTTTCAATTTTGATGAAGTTCAATTTATCTGTATTTTTCTTTTAATGGTCATACTTTTGGTGTCATAGTTAAGAATTATTTTCCAAATTCAAGGTCATAAATGTTTACCATTATGTTTTCTTGTAAGAGTTTTATAATTTTTACTCTTACACTTAGTGTTTGAGTCCATTTTGAGTTCATTTTTGTATATGGTGTGAAGTAAGGGTCTAACTTCATTCTTTTCCATGTGGGTATCCAGTTGTCCCAGCACTACTTGTTGAAAAGTCTGTTATTTCCCCATTCGATATGTGTTTTATTTACAGCTTTTGGCTCAATTTGTATTGGTACAAAATTATGAATGTATATTTTAAAAACTAATAGGATGGTGGTAAATGAGACTATATACTGGTTTAAGCTCACTCCAAATGATTATTTTGACTACCAAGAGTCTGTGCCTCACACTGTTTTTACTCAAGCTAAGTCAATATTCAAGCAGTATTAAGGTAAATGCCCCACATAACTATCCTAAGTGTCTGTAATTAAGTGTCTATATTCAGCTCACAAAGTTTGGTTAACAATTTATACCTTCCCACAGTCAGAATCCAAAAATAAAAAGGGACCTCTATTTTCCTTACAGCAGTAGTGGTAGGTTATGTGATTTGACAATAAAGGTTAATAAGCTGAAAACTGTATTATGAAGAATATGGGCCTGAGAAGCCCAGAATAGTCAATGAAGAAACTCAAAAATTTTAGTTAAAAACAATTAATAGCAGTAGCTTTATTTACTTATCAGATTATAAAACAGGGTGTGATTTTTTAAAAATCCACAAATGCAGAAAAATAAATATAAAAAATTAAAATTACCCAACAAACAGAATTAAGAGTTTGATTGTGTTATTAGTTATTGACTCTCTTGATCGACCATGACAGAAAATCAACTCTAATTAATTAAAAAAATGAAAAGTGTGTTTACTTATTTATGTAACTAAACTGTGAATAGCATATAAGAGAGCTGGCGTCAGGGAAGATAGGATGTCATCATCTCTTTCTGGGTATATATGTGTCTGTATCTCTGTCTTTCTCTCTTTGTCTTCTCTGCATTAGCAATTATCAGAATTTTTTTGTCTTAGGACACTTTACAACTCTTAAAAATGTTCAAGGACCCTAAAGAACTTTGTTTTATGGCTTAAACTATTTACTGTATTATAAATTAAATCCAAGAATATTTTAAAACAGGAGAATATCCAAGGAAGATCTATTTAATAAATCACAATTAAGCGGAAAAAGGAGAGGGGACAAAAGGAACAAAAGGTAAATGGGATAAATAGAAAACATAACAAGAGGTAGATTTAAATATAACCATATCAGTACTAAAGTAGTGTAAACATTCCAATTGAAAGGCAATAACTGTCAGACTGGGTAAGAAATAAGAACCAACTCTATGCTGCCTAACCAAAACCCACTTTATAAATATAAAGAGAAATATGGATTGGATATAAAATGAAGGGAAAAGATATATTGTGCTAACACTAATCAAAAGATAACTGGCCATCCTGACCAAAGGTGGGGAAAGAAGTGTAACAAATAAGGTATCAGTGGTTGAGAAAGTTCAAATAGAGTCAGGAGGTCATGCTTATGTAAGCTTCAGTTAGACATTGCTACTACCATAATGTGCCAAACCAAAACCAAAACCACTCATGCCAATCCTAAAGAAAACCTAGGGCATTATATAAAATTCTACAAGGGTTATATGTGCTAGGGTAACTTTCCAGAAACCTACAACCCCCCACACGAGTCCCTGGATCAGATAAGTCCTGAAATGCAGAGGGGCCAGTATCTCCAGAACATCAACTAGTTCCATCCCCCTACATTATATTACTGACAGCCCCTTCCAACATGAAAAAGAATGGCCATAGACCAAATACCCCTAAAGAGTGAGAGAAAGATCCAAGGTGATGGCGGAGTTATATAGAGAAGATTGGGTTTAACAAATGAGTATGAGTGCTGAATCAGTATATTGATATTTTAGTCTCCAGTACCTTACAACAGTGAGAAATAAAAACCTAAAATTGTGGGATTGTAACCCATACAAAACTCTGAAATCTGTTCTACAACTAATTGTTGCAATATATGTTGAAGTTTGTTGTCTTTTTGTATATATGTCATTTTTCACAAAAAAAAGAGAAGGAAGATTATAATAGAGAAGGTAGATTTAACAAATGAATATGACTGCTGAATCAATATATTGATATTCCTTTTGGTCTCCAGTGTCTTGGAGCAGCTAGAAGAAAAAATGAAAAGTTGAGGAACTGTAAATAATACCAAACTTTAAAATCTGTTGTATAACTACTTGTTAAAATGTACTTGGAAATGTATTGCTTTTTTGTATATATGTTATTTTTCACAATAAAAAACATTAAAAAAGAAAGCAAACTGGGAAAGCGATATTAATATGAAAAAAATTATATTTCAGTGCAAAAAATATTATTAGGGATAAAAAGGGTAATTTCATAATGAAAAGATTGTTAATTCATGAAGAGAATATAAAAACATTTATGCAGTTATTGACAGAGCTTCAGAATACATTAAGCAAAGCTGAGAAAACTGAAAGGAGAAATGGACAAAGTTTGGGATATCAACACCCCTCTCTCAGTAATTGTTAGAACAAATAGAAGGAAAATCAGTATATATAGAGGACAATTTAACTTAACATACTTACATAACACTACATCTAACAACAGCAGAATACACATTATTTTCAAGTGCAAATGGAATGTTTGTCACAATAAAACAAGTCTTAATAAATTAAAAATTTCAAATCATAAAAGTATATTCCCTGATTGTTACCTGACAAAGGCCATGGATTCTTTTCCCTGACACACTCAATAACCAATTCTTGAGACACTGGGGCTTCAATGAGAGAAAAAGTTTCTCTAGGCATGTAGTAAGAGAGCAGATAGCCTAGCAGCCCAAAATCTGTCTCCCCAAACTGCAGTAATTCGGACAGTTTTGTTAGAGAAAAGATAGGCAGGGTTAGGATAATAAGCACAGTGGCCCCAAATGCTGTAATTAGAGGTGATCTGATTATTAAGCAGGCACAGATTGATTACATGCTTAGACATAGAATGTATGAAAGAAAATGGCAGAATGAGGTATAGTGACTTGTAGATTAAAGTCTAAGCTACTGTGCATGTACAGCAGGTCCACTCTGGTTAGATCCAGTCTTGGTCATCAAGATTACTTTTTACTTGGAGTGGGGTAGTTCTGGGCAGACCCAAGACCCTTCATTAATAAATAGTATGGGCTATCTTTAGTGATTACAAGATTTTCAAGTTGAACAACTCGATAAATAGGTGCAAATAAAGGTTAGTCAGAAGGGTTTTACAGTCGCAGTACACAAAATAAAGGTTATCAAAGATCAGAGCAACTGGATTATAGTGGCTAAAATGGGTAAACTGAAGGTTAAGTCACGTGGTTTTTACCATCAAATTATCAGAAATCAAGACAGCAGGATTTCGGTTCAGAGATTTCAGGTATTTCCCTCTATCTATTCTAAAACACTTAGAAAGCAAAAAGAAATATCTATATACTGATTTAATTAATCATATCATTTGTTAATACCGAATTTCATGGTTACATGATCAGTAATGACTGTAAGAAGTCAAATACAGACTGATACCTGGAAAATGCCTATATATTTGAAAAGCAACACATTTTTAAGTAGTCAAGTATATCTAAGTAACCTATGCATTAAAGTAGAACTCAAAATGGGAATTACTTCAATAGAATGAAAGTGAAAACATGACTCCAGAATTTGTGGGATACAGCGAAAGCAGTGTTTAGAGAGTACTGTTTAGCATGAAATGGCTGTATTAAAAAAGAAGGGTCTCAAATTAATGACCTCAACTTCTACCTTATGAAATTAGAAAAAGAAGAGCAAATTAAACCCAAAATGAGCAGAAGAAAGACTATAATACAGATAAGAGAATACAGCAATGGGAAAGGAAATGGAAAGATAACAGAAAATCAATAAAATCCAACTCTGGTTCTTTGGGAAGCAATACAATTGACAAACATCTATCCTGACTCAGGAGAGAAAAAGAAAGAGAAGTCATAAATTAACTGTTATTATGAGTATAGAGCAGACATCATTACTATCCTGTAAATAGTAGAAGGATAATAAAGGAATAGTATGAACAGTGTATTGTTAATAAATTTGAGAATTTTAATGAAATGCAAAAATTCCTTGAAACATCTAAACTTTCAAAACTCACACAAGAAGAAAAAGATATCCTGGATAAACCTATATCTATTAAAGAAATGGAATTTGTACATTAAAACATTTCCTGAAATCTTCTTGATGACGTGGGAGTTGACTCCCAGGGATGAATCCAGCCCTGGCATCATGGGATCAACAATTCCATCCTGACAAAAAGGGGGAAAAGAAGTGTAACTAATAAAGTATCAGTGACAGAGAGAGTTCAAATAGAGTTGAGAGGCTATTCTGGAGGTTACTCTCATGCAAGCTTCAATTAGACATTGCTACTATCATGACTTGCCAATCCCCAACAAAAACCATTCCTGAAAATTCTAAAGAACACCTAGGGCATTATATAATATTCTACAAAGGTTCCATGCACTAGGGTAGCTTTGCAGAAATCTACAACCTCCAGATAGGCCACTGGTCCAGATAAGTCCTGAGACCTAGAGATCCCAGCCTCTCCAGAACATCAGATAGTTCCATCTGCCTACCCCATATTAGTGACAGCCCCTTCCAACATGAAAAAGTTAGAATAGCCATGGCCCAAACACCCCTAAAGAGAGGGATAGAAAGATCACAGGTGATGGTGGAGTTATACAAAAAGATGGGATTTAACAAATGAAAATGATTTCTGAATCACTAAATTGATATTTCTTTTAGTCTCCAGTGTCTTAGAGTAGCTAGACGTAAAACCCTAAAATCCTGGAATTGTAACCATGTCAAACTCTGAAACATGTTCTACAACTAAGTGTGGTGCTGTGCTTGGAAATTTATAGCTTTCTTATATATATGTTATTTTTCACAAAAAAGAAAGAAAAAAGTCAGTGGTAATAAAAAAATATTTAAGCCCTCTAGCCTCCTATATTCTGGAGCAACTAGAAGGAAAAATCTGAGAGGATCGTATGGCAGCCCATAAGAAGCTCTGAGATCTGTCCTGTAACTTCTTGTTGAAGAGTGCTTTGAAAACTATTGCTTTTTTATTTCTTTGCTTTGTATATATGTTATACTACCCAATAAAAAAAGTTAAAATAAAAAATAAAAGCCAATTGAACAGTCACTTCAGGGAGGCTGTTTTGGGAAATCTCCACAATCATTTCACTGGATGTAGAGTCCTCAAAAAAAAAAAAAAAAGCCAACCATTTTGTGGTATCTGCTTTTGGCAGCCTAACAATCTGAAACAATCTTGATATACTATCGTTTATTATATTGCTGGGCTTTATTTGGTAACTTTTATGAGCAAGAATGGTCTGTAGTTTTCTTTTCTTATAATGTCTGTCTGGTTTAGTATCAGGGACCTCTAGGTCTCAGTACTTATCTGGAGGTTGTAGGAACTCAGAGAATGAGTTGGGAAGAGTGCCCTCTTTTTCCATGTTCTGGAATATTTTGGTTAGAGTTGGTATCATTCTTTCCATAAAGTTTTGATATAATTCACTGGTTCTGGAGAAGGTTTTCTCAATCCCTTGATGCTGAGTTTCAGCTCATTCTAGGGTTTTTCTCAATCCCTTGATGCTGAGTCTCAGCTCATTCTAGGGTTTTTCTCAATCCCTTGATGCTGAGTCTCAGCTCATTCTAGGATTTCTGTCCCACATTGCCAGGGAGGTCCACACCCCTGGGAGTCATGTCCCACGTAAAGAGGGGGAGGGTGGTGAGTTTGCTTGTTGTGTTGGCTGGAGAGAGAGGCCACATCTGAGCAACAAAAGAGGCTCTCTGGGGGCTGACTCTTAGGCCTAAATTTTAAGTAGGCTTGACCTATCCTTTGTGGGGTTAAGTTTCATATGAACAAACCCCAAGACTGGGGGCTCAGCCTTTAGCTTTGGTTGTCTACACTGCTTGTGGGAATATCAAGAATTCAACTTGGGGAAGTTGAATTTCTCTCCATTCTCACCATACCCCGAAGGGGGCTTTGCAGATGCTTTCCCACTCACTGATCGAATCACTCTGGGATTCATCAGGGTATCACTCGGAACAAACCAACAAAACCTCATGTCCTACCTGAGATTACAAGTACTTATGGTGTTCAGTCAAGCTATCTACATGTTATATTAGGAATTCACTAGGGAAAATATAAATTTTATACCAAAGAAACATTTTTTGCTTTAGTCTCACACATGAAGTGAGATTTTAAAATATTAATTACCATCTGTTTTCAGCACCCTGCAGTAATGACATTCCTTTGTTCTTCCTCATGCAAAAACATTTTTAAAATTTGTATATTTAGTCACTATTATTATACACTGTAGGCATTCCTAGACTATACCATCTCAATCATTACCGTCTATCTTTCTTCTTTATTTCATTTGTGCCCCCAGCCCTCCTCCATCATTCTCACATGCAGCTTCATTTAGTGTTTTAACATAATTGTATTACAGTTAGGTAGTATTGTGCTGTCCATTTCTGAGTTTTTTATATTCACTCCTGTTGCACAATCTGTATTCCTTTAGCTCCAATTACCCAATATCTTACCCTATTTCTATCTCCTGATGGTCTCTGTTACCAATGAAATATTCCAAGTTTATTCACTAATGTCAGTTCATATCAGTGAGACCATACAGTATTTGTCCTTTTGTTTTTGGCTAATCTCACTCAGCATAATGTCCTCAAGGTCCATCCATGTTGTTACATATTTCATAACTTTATTCTGTCTTAAAGCTGCATAATATTCCATTGTATGTATATACCACAGTTTGTTTAGCCACTCGTCTGTTGATGGACATTTTGGCTGTTTCCATCTCCTTCCAATTGTGAATAATGCTGCTATAAAAACATTGATGTGCAAAGATCCGTTTGTGTCTTTGCCCTTATGTCTTTTGAGTAGATACCTAGCAATGGTATTGCTGGGTGATATGGCAATTCTATATTCAGCTTTTTGAGAAATCGCTGAACTGCCTTCCACAGCAGTTACACCATTTGACATTCCCACCAACAGTGAATCAGTGTGCCTCTTTCTCCACATCCTCTCCAGCACTTGTCATTTTCTGTTTTGTTGATAATGGCCATTCTGGTGGGTGTGAGATGATATCTCATTGTGGTTTTGATTTGCATTTCTCTAATGGCCAGGGAAGTTGAGCATCTCTTCATGTGCTTTTGGCCACTTGTATTTCCTCTTCTGAGAAGTGTCTGTTCAAGTCTTTTTCCCATTTTGTAATTGGATTGGCTGTCTTTTTGTTGTTGAGTTGAACAATCTCTTTATAAATTCTGGATACTAGACCTTTATCTGATATGTCATTTCCAAATATTGTCTCTCATTGTGTAGGCTGTCTTTTTACTTTCTTGATGAAGTTCTTTGATGTGCAAAAGTGTTTAATTTTGAGGAGTTCCCATTTATTTATTTCTTTCTTCAGTACTCTTGCTTTGGGTGTTAGGTCTATAAAACCACCTCCAAGTATTAGATTTATAAGATATTTCCCTATATTTTCTTCTGTTTTATGGTCTTAGACCTAATGTTTAGGTCTTTGATCCATTTTGAGTTAACTTTTGTATAGGGTGTGAGATATGGGTCCACTTTCATTCCTTTGCATATGGATATCCAGTTCTCTAGGCACCATTTATTGAAGAGATTGTTCTGTCCCAGGTGAGTTGGCTTGACCTGCCTATCAAAGATAAATTGTCTGTAGATGAGAGGGTCAATATCTGAACACTCTATTCGACTCTGTTGGTCAATATATCTGTCTTTATGCCAGTACCATGCTGTTTTGACCACTGTAGCTTCATAACATGCCATAACGTCAGGTAGTGTGAGACCTCCAACTTCATTTTTATTTCTTAGGATATTTTTAGCTATTTGGGGCACCCTGCCCTTCCAGATAAATTTGCTTATTGGTTTTTCTATTTCTGAAAAATAAGTTGTTGGGATTTTGATTGCTATTGCATTGAATTTGTAAATCAATTTAGGTCGAATTGACATCTTAACTATATTTAGTCTTCTAATCCATGAACACAGTATGCCCTTCCATCTATTTAGGTCTTCTGTGATTTCTTTCAACAATTTCATGCAGTTTTCTCTGTATAGGTCTTTTGTCTCTTTAGCTAAATTTATTCCTAAATATTTTATTCTTTTGGTTGCAATTGTAAATGGAATTCATTTCTTGATTTCCCCCTCAGATTGTTCATTACTAGTGTATAGAAACACTACAGATTTTTGAGTGTTGAACTTGTAACCTGCCACTTTGCTGTACTCGTTTATTAGCTCTAGTAGTTTTGCTGTGGATTTTTCAGGGTTTTCGACATATAGTATCATATCATCTGCAAACAGTGAGACTTAATTCTTCCTTTCCAATTTTGATGCCTTGTATTTATTTTTCTTGTCTAATTGCTCTGGCTAGAACTTCCAACACAATGTTGAATAACAGTGGTGATAGTGGACATCTTTGCCTTGTTCCTGATTTTAGGGGGAAAGTTTTCAGTTTTTTCCCCATTGAGGATGATATTTGCTGTGGGTTTTTCATATATTCCCATTATCATTTTAAGGAAGTTCCCTTCTATTCCTATCCTTTGAAGTGTTTTCAACAGGAAAGGATGTTGAATTTTGTCAAATGCCTTTTCTTCAGTCGAGATAATCATGTGGTTTTTCTACTTTGATTTGTTGAGATGGTGTATTACATTAATTGATTTTCTTATGTTGAACCATCCTTGCATACCTGGGATGAATCTTACTTGGTCATGATGTATAATTCTTTTACTGTGTTGCTGGATTCGATTTGCTAGAATTTTGTTGAGAATTTTTGCATCTATATTCATTAGAGAGATTGGTCTGTAGTTTTCTTTTTTTGTTATATGTTTGTCTGGCTTTGGTATGAGGGTGATGTTGAATTAGGTAGCTTTCCCTCCAGTTCAATTTTTTTGAAGAGTTTGAGTAGGATTGGTACTAATTCTTTCTGGAATGTTTGGTAGAATTCAAATGTGAAGCCTTCTGGTCCTGGACTTTTCTTTTTGGGGAGCTTCTTAATGACTGATTCTTTACTTGTGATTGGTTTGTTGAGGTCGTTTATTTCTTCTCGAGTCATAGTTGGTTGTTCATGCCTTTCTAGGAAGTTATCCATTTTATCTACATTGTTGTATTTATTAGCATAAAGTTGTTCATAGTATCCTGTCATTACTTCCTTTATTTCTGTGGAGTCAGTGGTAATGTCTCCTCTTCCATTTCTGATCTTATTTATTTGCATCCTATCTCTTCTTCTTTTTGTCAGTCTTGCTAAGGGTCCATCAATCTTATTGATTTTCTCATAGAACCAGCTTCTAGTTTTATTGATTTTCTCAATTGTTTCCATGTCCTCAATTTCATTTATTTCTGCTCTAATCCTTGTTATTTCTTTCCTTTTGCTTGCTTTGGGGTTAGTTTGCTGTTCTTTCTCCAGTTCTTCCAAATGGACAGTTTATTCCTTGAATTTTGCCCTTTCTTCTTTTTTGATATAGGCATTTAGGGCAATAAATTTCCCTCTTAGCACTGCCTTTGCTGTATCCCATAAGTTTTGATATGTTGTGTTTTCATTTTCATTTGCCTCGAGATATTTACTGATTTCTCTTATAATTTTTTCCTTGACCCACTGGTTGTTTAAGAGTGTGTTATTGAGCCTACACATATTTGTGAATTTTCTGACACGCTACCTATTATTGATTTCCAACTTCATTCCTTTATGATCAGAGAAAGTGTTTTGTATGATTTCAATCTTTTTTAAGTTTATTAAGACTTGCTTTGTGACCCAGCATATGGTCTATCTTTGAGAATGATCCTTCAGCACTTGAGAAAAAGGTGTATCCTACTGTTGTGGGGTGTAATGTTCTCTAAATGTCTGTTAAGTCTAGCTCATTTATTGTATTATTCAAATTCTGTTTCTTTATTCATCCTCTGTCCAGATGTTCTATCCATTGATGAGAATGGGGAATTGAAGTCTCCAACTATTATGGTACATGTGTCTATTTCTCTTTTCAGTGTTTGCCACATGTATTTTAGAGCATTCTGGTTCGATGCATAAATATTTATGCTTGTTATGTCCTCGTGCTGAATTGTTCCTTTTATTAGTACATAGTATCCTTCTTTGTCTCTTTTAACTGTTTTACATTTGAAGTCTAATTTGTTGGATATTAGTATAGCTACTCCTGCTCTTTTCTGATTGTTATTTGCATGAAATATCTTTTCCCAACCTTTCACTTTCAGCCTATGTTTATCTTTGGGTCTAAGATGTGTTTCCTGTAGACAGCATATAGATGGGTCCTGTTTTTTAATCCATTCTGCCAGTCTATGTCTTTTGATTTTGGAGTTTAATCCATTAACATTTAGTGTTATTACTGTACAGGTAGTACTTTCTTCTACCATTTTGCCTTTTGGATTTTATATGTCATATCTCATTTTCCTTCTTTTTACCTTTACTCATAGTCTTCCTTTCTACTCTCTTCTCCACACCTCTCTCTTCTGTCTTTTCATATCTGTCTCTAGTGCTCCCTTTAGTATTTCTTGCAGAACTGGTCTCTTGGTCACAAATTCTCTCAGTGATTATTTGTCTGAAAATGTTTTAATTTCTCCCTCATTTTTGAAGGACAATTTTGCTGGATATAGAATTCTTGGTTGGCAGTTTTTCTCTTTTATTAATTTAAATATATCATCCCACTGTCTTCTCGCCTCCATGGTTTCTGCTGAGAAATCTATGCATAGTCTTAGTGGGTCTCCCTTGTATGTGGTGGATTGCTTTTCTCTTGCTGCTTTCAAGATTCTCTCTTTCTCTTTGACCTCTGACATTCTGACTAGTAAGTGTCTTGGAGAACGTCTATTTGGATCTATTCTCTTTGGGGTACACTGCAGTTCTTGGACCTGTAATTTTAAGTCTTTCATAAGAGTTAGGAAATTTTCAGTGATAATTTCCTCCATTCATTTTTCTCCTCCTTTTCCCTTCTCTTCTCCTTCTCGGACACCCACAACACGTATATTTGTGCACTTCATAGTGTCATTCAATTCCCTGAGTCCCTGCTCATATTTTTCCATTTTTTCCATGTATTTTCTTTTTCTTGTCGGATTTCAGATGTCCTGTCCTCCAGTTCACTAATCCTATGGTCTGTCTTTCAAAATCTACCATTGTAGGTTTCCATTATTTTTTTCATCTCTTCTACCATGCCTTTCATTCCTATAATTTCTGTGATTTTCTTTTTCAGACTTTCGATTTCTTCTTTGTTCATTCCTTGCCTTCTTTATATCCTCCCTCAACTCATTGATTTGGTTTTTGATGAGGTTTTCCATGTCCGTTTGTATATTCTGAATTAATTGTTTCACCTCCTGTGTCTCATTTGAATTGTTGGTTTGTTACTTTGACTGGGCCGTATCTTCAGTTTTCCTAGTGTGATTTGTTATTTTTTGCTGGCTTCTAGGCATTTAATTACCCTAATTAGATTATTCTGGAGTTAGTTTTCACTTCTTTTACATAGGGTTTTCTTGCTGGATGAATCTGTTGTCTATCTGTTCTTTGACATTCAGTTCAGCTTTTTCTGGACGTCTTGCTTAGGTTTTGTTTAACAGAGGAGAATTTTTAAGTTCTTGTTTTCTTGTTTCTTGCTCTGCTTGTATGGTGCCTTTCTCCCCCCACCCTTAGGAGGGTCTACATAGGTATTATAGACCCCAGCCAGATTTTCCCAGGTCAAACCTGCCTCCTATCAGGAGGAGTCAGTCACCTGTGTCGGTTTTCCCTGAGGGTGAGACCCAGCAGGTTGAAAGACTTTCCTGTGAAGTCTCTGGATTCTGTTTTTCTTATCCTGCCCAGTATGTGGTACTTGTCTGCCTGCAGGTCCCACCAGCCTAAGATGATGCAGTACCTTTAACTTTGGCAGACTTCCCCCGCTGGGGACATGGTGGAGACAGAGGAGAGGTTGTAGGGTGGTTTTAATGGCTTCAAATGACCAAACCCTGGTGTCTGAATTCCTTGAGGGAGGGATTCCACCTGAGTTGGGCTTCACCCCTCCCCTGGGGAAGGCACAGGCTCCAGACAAGCCCTCAAATGAGTTTGTTTCTCCCTATGCCTGGGGCAGTTGCAGCCTGAGGAGCCCTGCCACTGTATCTAAAAGGCAGTCAAGCCTTTGTAGAAACACAGCCACAAAAACCTGTTTCCTTCTTTTTTTTTTCCTTTTTCCATCAGCCCTGCCCCCTTGGCACCGGGGCAAAAATGAGCGACCTCCACTTTGACCAGGTTCACCAGAGCTGGGGGCCTATTTTTAGTAGTCAGAATTTGTGAATTAATTCCACAATTGGCGTTTGGTTGGGCTCATCCCCTGCTGCTAGTAAATTCTCTTTCCTTCCCCTCTGGGAAGCAGCCTGTGGGGGATGGGCGCCAGCCACTAAGCCTTGGGGAACTCACAGTTCTCAGGGGGGCTTGCAGCCGGTCCAGCTGGTCCAGACTGGGGTACGCTGTGTGTGTGGTTGCTGATGTGGCCCCAGGAGCTCTTCTGTACTGTTTCTGGTTATTTAGTAGTTGTTCTGAAGGACAAACTAAAACGCGCACTTTGCTAAGCCACCATCTGTATACTGCTGTTTTCTTATTTTTTAAAAAATATTTTTATTGACAAAATATAACAACATTCAAATGCAAACATTCTTAGCATATGGACATTCCATTCTTGGTATATAATCAATGACTCACGATATCATCACATAGTTATATATTCACCACTTTTTTCATTTCTTAGAACATTTGCATCACTCCAGAACAGGAAACAAAAAGAAAAAAGAAAAAACTCATACATACCATACCCTTTACCCCACCTCTCACTGACCACTAGAAAAAGTATAGGAAAACAGTTGATTTTTTTTTCGAATGCTGAATGGTGGGGTTCACACTTCATTCTTTTTCCATGTGACTATCCCACTATCACAGTACCATTTGTTGAATTTTTGGGGGAGTAATGGGAGGGGGAGGTGCACCAGCCAGGAATCCAGCCCAGGTCTTCTGCATGGCAGGCGAGAATTCTACCACTGAACTATCCTTGCACCCGGCTGCTGTTTTCTTGTAAGCTTTTTCTAAAACATGCCATATCATTGTTGTTCTTTTGTTTCTGGCTTATTTTGCCTCACCAAATGTACCACATATTCATTCACATCATTGCTTGCCTTAGATTTCATTTCTTTTTTGTAGCAGCACAACATTCGTTCATAAGCATACACTATCGTTCGCCAATCTACTTCTCAGTCAGTGCATCCTTCAGCCACCTGCCTTCATCGGGGTCATGTATAATGCCCAGTGTCCACAGTCCATCAACATTCTCAATTTTAGATAATTTCCTTGTTCCCAAGAGAAATAAAAACAGTAAACACACCCTGGCCAGATAGGAAATCTAAACCTCCTCTTAACTCTTGTCCCTCAAAACCATTATTTACCTCTCCTGTTGCCTTGGTAGTGTGATGTTTTCCTTTTAAACATAGCCCATAGCATGCAATAACAGTCTTCCCTCTGTACCCTGGGCTTAAACATTTGTTTTACACAAATCATACCTTTGAAGTAGTTCTTGCAATTTCTAGTGTTAATCAATGGGACATGTAGGTCTATACAACCCCTTTCAACCTTGTTCATTGTCAATATGATATGATAGTATTTCTTATAGACCCACTAGAGAACTTCCTTAATTTCTATCTATTCCCTTACATTGTAGTTCAATCTCATTAGTTAATTGGTCACCCATCTCTAGCTTCCATGTATCTCTAAGTCCTATATTTTGTGTTATAAACCTCTGATTTTACCTTAACTATGGTCATAAAAGTAGAATCATACAGTATCTATTCTTTTGTGTCTAGCTTATTTCGCTCAGCATTATGTCCACAAGGCTCACCCATCATCTCATGTGCTTCAGGATGTCATTTCGTCTTACTGCTGCATAATATTCCATCCTATGTATATACCACATTTTGTTAATCCACTCATCTGTTGATAGGCATTTGGTTTGTTTCCATCTTTTGGTGATTGTGAATAATGCTGCTGTGGTAGTTAGGTTCAGGTGTCAACTTGGCCAGGTGACGGTGCCTAGGTCTATTGCTGTGGACATGAGCCAATGGCATGTGAACCTCATCTGTTGCTGATTACATCTGCAGTTGGCTAGGAAGTGTGCCTGCTGCAGTGAATGATGTTTGATTTAACTGGCTGGTGCTTAAATGAGTGAGGTCAATGTAGCACAGCCAAAAGCAGCTCAGCATACCTCATCTCAGCACTCACAGCTCAACCTAGGCCTTTGAAGATGCAGAAAGGAATCACCCCAGGGAAAGTTTTTGGAACCCAGAGACCTGGAGAGAAGGCCAGCAGAGATCGCCCTGGGCCTTCCCACATAAGAAAGAACTCAGTTGAAAGTTAGCGGCCTTTCCTCTGAAGAACTATGTGTTAACTAAATAAGTCCCCTTTTATTGAAAGCCAGTCCATCTCTGGTGTGTTGCATTACGGCAGCTAGCAAACTACAACAGCTGCTATGAACATTGGTGTGCAAATGTCTGTTTGTGCCATTGATTTCAGCTCTTCTGGGTATATACCAAGTAGTGGTATTGCTGGGTTATAGAGCAACTCAACATTTAGTTTTGTAAGGAGCAACCAGTTTTCCATCGTGGCTGTGCCATTATACATTCCCACCAGCAGTGCATAAATGTCCCAATTTCTCCACATCCTCTTCAACATTTATAGTTTCCTGTTTGTTTAATAGCAGCCATTCTTGTAGGTGTGAGGTGTATCTCATTGTAGTTTTGATCTGCATTTCCCTTCTAGCCAATGAAAATGAACATCTCTTCATGTGCTTTCGAGCCATCTGTATTTGCTCTTCACAAAAATGCTTATTCATATCTTTAGCCCATTTTACAATTGGGTTGTTTGTTCTTTTGCTGTTGAGTTGTATGATTTCTTTGGGTATACAGGAAATCAAACCTTTGTCCGATATATGATTTCCAAATATTTTCTCTCATTGAGTTGGCTGCCTCTTTTTTTTTTTAACATGGGCAGGCACCGGAAATCTCTCAATGTGGGCCAGTACAGATTGAGCAGCAGTTCTCATTTCTACAAGGCAGTTGCTGGGTAATATAACATCATTAATATAATGAAAAATAGTGACCTCTGCTGGAGATTTCCGTATTTTTAAATCTTGGGCTACCAAACCATGGCTGATAGTGGGACTATGAATATACTCTTGTGGTAGAATGGTAAATGTCCACTGTTGTTTTTCCTGTGTGAGGGTAAACACAAGCTGGCTGGAGGGATCTAAAGAAATACTAAAAAAGACAGCAAGATCCAACACAGTGGCTCACATCTGCCTCCATGATACATGGTTTAGACAGTCATGCCCCCTTGGAGCACAACTTATAGCTCTTGCTTTGGCCTTTCTGTGCGTTAGGCATTCCGACTCTCTTAAACTGGCCGCAATTTGGGCAGCTGTTGAAATGGATTGCCCTACTATTGAGTTAAGAGATGATAGAAGTTTTCTATACCACTGTTTGGGTGCACTATGCAGGATAGCATCCCTTATGCCTGATGTGTAGCTTTTGTTATCTGGTCCAACAAAATTAACAGCATAAATGGCAAGCTTCATTCGTAGCCCCCTCAGTACATCTTGTAATTCTTCTAGCATATTCCAATGGGGAGAAGCATGTGGTACATCTCACACATTGGGCTAAGTTGTTCTTCATGATTTATAAACCAGGCTAGCATTGAATTGGATTCTGGCCTGGCAGCCATGCTGGTGGAGGGAGGGGTGCATAACAGTTGAGGGTAATTTGCTTATTTGTCTTCCTGAAAGTAATATTCCCTCTGCATCAGTGCACTAAAGATGTGTTAGCCAATTTGGCAAGACTTCTTTTTGCTTTTCTCTTTATTGAGTCCCAATTTCTCATAATTAAGCAGTGGTATAATTCTGCAGGGTAACGGAGATCTTTTTGGTTGGGGGTATTCTGGGGCAACCACAGCAGCTGGAGCACACTCAGCATTACCCTCTCTCACTGGGGGTGAGGGTGCTAAAAATGTTCTCACTTAACTTTCATCAAAAGATGAATAGGCTTCCTTTCCTTGTTTTCATATCCCAGTCAGACTGGGGCTTATTATCATCTGAAGATAAATCACTGGGTCCCATGATTTAGGGTACCAGCTAGGGGAAGTCAAGATACATTGCACTTGTCCCTTGAGAAGTTTACATTCTCTTGTTTTAGCATATGGACATGCCAATATTTCTAAACTCTAATCTACATGACTTATCCTCTCATTCAATGCATCCTACTTGGACTATACACAAGTCCCTTTCTAACTTAAGTTCTTCTAGGCAGCGAACAGCAGCTCTAGTGGCCAGGGTCTTTTCTGTTGTCAAATGCTCAGCTCCTACCAGGGGCCGTGTGACAGCCGTGGTGGCCTAATGGCTCTTCTTTTGCTTTTGAAACCCTAACCATCCTGCAGCCTGTGGAAGGAATACTAATAGTCTGGTTACGGAATCCTGGGTGTCGCCTAACACCCATGTTTGTCCCCATTTGTCTAGGAGGTCTCCCAACACTCCCTACATGGATGACAGATGCCAGTTTGGGATTTCCCCCACAGATACTCCCTATTCATTCAGGAGGGCTACCACCCCTCCCCACATGAATGACAGAGACCAATTTTGATCCCCCCCCAAGAATCTCCCTCCCCAAGAGTATTCTTCTCTATGGCTTCTGGGCTCCTATGTCTTCTGACTGGTTTGCCAAATTTTCTAACACAGCAAAGCCACAAGACCAAAGAACACAACAGGCAGAGAGTTACCCATGAGTTTTAATTAAGGACTTACTAACAGGAGAAGATTCTTCCCAATGGTGGCTGGTCAGAAATATAAATTGGTGATCCACATGAACTAGAGGAAGGGAGTGGCTTTTAAAGTTCAGCAGAGTCTTGTGGGATTTGATTACAATGGAGTTTTAGCAGAACTCTCACGAGAGTTAGTTACAATGGAGTCTCATGTAGGTGGGTTATTATTTTAGTTTGTTAAAGCTGCCGGAAATGCAATGTACCAGAAATGCATTGGCTTTTATAAAGGGAATTTATTACGTTACAAGTTTATAGTTCTAAGGCCATGAAAATGTTCAAAGAAAGGCATCCAGAGAAAGATAACTTGACTCAACAAAGGCTGATGGCAGTGAATAAAGAAGTATTTGCAAAGTCCCCTTGGGTACCTGAGGAGAAGGAGGAAATATTCAACTTCCCTATTTGGAGAATTTCTGATATTCTTGCAAGCAGTATAGACAGCCAAATCAATAGTCTGTGTCCTCAATCTTGGGGTTCACCCCTTTGAAACATTTCTGTAAAGGATAGGCTAAGCTTACTTAAAATTAGGCCTAAGACTCACCCCCAGAAAACCTCTTTTGCTGCTCAGATGTGGCCTCTCACTGTAAGCCAACTCAGCAGGTGAACTCAATGACCTCCCTTTTACATGGGTCATGACTCCCAGGGGTGTAAATCTCCCTGGCAACATGGGACAGAAATCCCTGGATGATCTGGGGCCTGGCATCAAGCAATTTAGGAAGTCTTCCTAACCAAAAGGTAGAAGAGAGAAATGAGGCAAAATAAATTTCAGTGGCTGAGAGATTTCAGAGTCAAGAGATTATGCTGGAGGTTATTCCTATGCATTATATAGAGATCCCTTTTTAGTTTATGGTGTATTAGATGGCTGAAGGGAAGTACCTGAACTGTGGAACTGTGTTCCAGTAGCCTTGATTCTTGAAGATGATTGTATAGAGATATAACTTTTACAATGTGACTGTTTGATTGTTGAAACCTTGTGTCTGGTGTACCTTTTATCCAGGGTATGTACAGATAAGTAAAAAAATATGGATAAAAATAAATAAATAATGGGGAGGACAAAGGGTAAAATAAATTGTGTAGATGGAAATACCAGTGGTCAATGAAAGGGAGGAGTAAGAGGTATATCATGTATCGGTTTTTTCTTTTTTCTTTTTTTCTGGAGTGATGCAAATGTTCTAAAAAATTATTGTAGTGATAAATATACAAATATGTGATGAAATTGTGAGTCATTACTTGTAAACCATGTATGGAATGTATGTGTGTGGAAATTTCTCAATAAAAATATTTTTAAAAAAAGAACAATTAAAAAAAATAGGCCGATAGGTCTGGAACACCTCTGTCAGCTGGGAAGGCAGGTAATTGGCATCGTCTAGTCCTTTGGCTTTTGGTTTCAAATCAAAAGCATCCCTGGGGGCTTTTTCTTTCTTCATCACCAAACTACTCTTTTTATGTGGGCTCTGAAGCTCTTCCCAAAAATGTTTCCTTCTTAAAGGACTCCAGTAAGCGACTCAACTTGAATTGGTGGGGACAAATCTCCATTGAAACCATTTAATCTAAAGGTCCCATCCACAATTGGGTAGGTCACATCTCTATGGAAACCTTATGAAAAGGCCCCACAATAAATAATACTGAATCAGGATTAAATAACATGGCTTTTCTGGGTGACCTGGCAGTTACCAATGGTGATTAGGGGAGGGGAATTTTAATGCTTTGATGACCTTTAATATCTGCTCTCTGGTATCAAAGGCCACTGTGTACTTAAGGCTTCCTTTTGTTCCCTAAGGGAAGAGGACCTGACCCCTGGATTGCTATACCATATTAATAGGCTAATGAAGAAAAATCACATGATCATATCAATTAATGTTAAAAAATCTTGCCTCAAAACCACACGTCAGGGTACATGGGTGATTCAGTGGTAGAATACTTGCATTCCATGCAGGAGACCTGAGTTCGATTCCCAGACCATGCACCCCACTGCCCCCCGAAAAAACAAACAAACAACAATGTGTCAGTAAAATCTTTGCAACTTCCTGTAAATCTATAATTATTTCAAAATAAAAAGTTTAAAAATGCATGGCATTATAAAAGAAACTAATTATATTGAAATACCATGTATATAAATTATGAAAAACTTCTGTCAGCTTCCACAATAGCTTAATACGAACTGCAAAGATTACAGTAACCCAGTTAACTCAATTTTGACCCTTACTATCCAGAGTTAGGCTGGACTCCACATTTTAGGGACCATCCTCAACAAGATTGTACTTCAGGCACTAGTAAGTTCAGGGGTCCAGGCCACCCACCCTTCTGACCAACTGGCTACAAACTCTGGTGTTCCCACCCCACCCCCACCCCCACAGTTTGATAATTCACTAGAACAACTCACAGAATTCACTGAAAGCACTATACTTGCAATAACAGTTTTGTTATAGTAAAAGGATACAAATAAGAAGAAGCCTAAAAGGAAATGCATAGGATGGGATCTGGAAGGGTCTTTCAAATACAAACTTTCTTGCCCTCTCCAGGTGGTGTCAGAGCCCCTCACCCTCCTAGCACAGGAATGTATTTTCTCAAAAATGGCAGTTAATTAGGGCTTCAAGTCCTGAGTTTATATAGGGTCTCATAATGTAGGCATGATTGATAGAATCAGTGTCCACATGGTTCAAGTCAATCTGCAGCACCTCCTCCACTCCCAGAGGTTGGGGAGGTGGCCTGATTTGACTAACTTAAAGCCTCAACTCCCTAATGACGTGGTTAGTCTTTCTGGTGTGGCCAGTTCCCACCCTAAGGCTGGGTGTGGCTGGCTTTCCCTGTAATTTTCAGGTGTAATCCTGCGTCCACCATGAAGAACAAAAGACACCCCTAAAATGGGAAATTCCAAAGTTTCAAAGGTTGCTTCCTCAGGAACTGGGGACAAAGACCAGCCAAGATTTTCATTATATTTCACATTCTATCCCTGAAGCCATTGTATCCATGAATGCAGCATTTAAATCCTAAAAATAGTAGTTTAAGTGTACAATGGGAAGAGGGCATCTTTGCAGCCCTTTTCTACAGCACCTTGCTCATAGAAGGTTCTCTGCAAATGTTGGTTGAATGGATGCATGTATTCAAAACCAAATTCATCCCACACTTGAAACACAGGAAGCACAGAATAAGAAAGAGTTCCCTTAATCCTGTATAGGTTATTGTAATACCTGGAAATATCCTAGAGTATGTTAAGCAGGTAATAAAAAAGTATTGACAAAGTCCCCTGAGGAAAGGGAGAAAGAATATGGAACTATTAAACCTTGCCATCAGGGAATCCCCTGATACTGTGTCAAACTTTAGGGATACCCAAATCAATAGGCCATGCCCTCAATCATGAGGCTTACTCTTGTGAAGCTTATGTAGGTAGTGGAGCTTAGACTACCTATAAACATGCCTAAGAGAGGACCTCTGTTGTTGCTCAGATGTAGCCTCAGTCTCTCTAAGCCCAACTCTGCAAGTGAAATAATTTTCCTTCCCACTATGTGGGGCATGACATCCAGGGGTGAAAGTCTCCCTGGCGATGTGGGAAAGGACTCCCAGGGATGAATCCAGACCTGACACCATGGGATCAACAATTACATGCTGACCAAAAGGGGGAAAAGAAGTATAATTAGTTATCAGTGGCAGAGAGAGTTCAAATAGGGTTGAGAGGCTACTCTGAAGGTTGCTCTTATGCAAGCTTCAGGTAGACCTTGGTACCTATCATAACCTGCCAACCCCCAACCAGGACCATTCCAGCCAATCCTAAAGAACACCTACGGCAATATATAAGATTCCTCAAGGGTTCCATGCACTAGAGTAACTTTCCAGAAGCCTACAACCTCCAGATGGGTCCCTGGTCCAGATAAGTCCTGAAACCTAGCCCAGTTTCTCCAGAACATCAGATAGTTCCATCTCCCTACTTCATAACCCTAAAGAGAGGGATGGAAAGATCAAAGGTTATGGTGGACTTATACATAGAAGATAGGATTTAACAAGTGAATATGAATTCTGAATCATTAAATTGATATCTCTTTTGGTCTCTGGTATTTTAAGCAGCTAGAAGTAAAAACCTAAAATTGTGAAATTGTAACCCATGTCAAAGTCTGAAATATATTCTACAAGTAATTGTGGTGCTGTGCTTTGAAATTTATAGCTTTTTTGTATATATGTTATTTCTCACAGAAAAGAAGGAAAAACAGTCAATTGTGATGATAAAAAAAATATTTAAGCCCTCCAGCCTCCTATATTCTGGAGCAGCTAGAAGGAAAAAATCTGAGAGGAGCGTATGGTAGCCCATGAAAAATTCTGGGATCTGTCCTGTTACCTACTTGTTGAAGAGTGCTTTGAAAATATTGTTTTTTTATTTCTTTCCTTTGTATATATGTTATACTATGCAATAAAAAAAGTTAAAACAAAAAGACAAAAAACTGGGCGGGCCGCGGTGGCTCAGCGGGCAAAGTGCTTGCCTGCTATGCCGGAGGACCTCGGTTCGATTCCCGGCCCCAGCCCATGTAACAAAAACGGAGAAACAGAATACAATAAAACAAGAAAATGTTTAAAGATGTTTCCCTTTCTTCCTTCCTTCCTTCCTTCTATCCTTCCTTCCTTCTCTCTGTCTTTCCTTTAAAAAAAAAAAAAAAAAAAAAAAAAAAAAAAGACAAAAAACTCAAAAATCCCAAATTCATCTCTTCCTTCCACCATAACTTTAGAAGGTTATGTGCGTCTTTCACCTCCATCTACCACAGCCAATCATGTATTCTGGTCTGGCAATGTTTTCTCTAAATGTACCCTTTTCTTTAGTCAAGAGGCATATAGCACATTGATTATGAATACTAATTTTGTCACTTACTAGCAGTGAAATCTTAGGGAAGTTGCTTTATCTTTCTGTCTTAATTTTTTATCTGTAAAATGGGGGTAGTAGTAACTCCATAGGATTATTAATGTAATATTTGTAAACATTTAGAACAATGTTAGGCACATTATAAACACTGAAAACATGTTAGTCATGATTATTATTGTCTCACTGTTTCCACACTCTTGTCTGGGTTGTCATCATTTCACACCTGGTTTACTGCAGCATCTGTAAATGAATGTTACTCTCCTGTTCAAAAACCTGTGATAGTTAATCCTATTTCCTGAGGAAATGAACCAGACTCCTCAACCTGGCATGACTATGCTTCCATTATCTGACCTGGGGCCTGCAAAAGGAATGCTGTCATGGGTAACAAAACCCTATACCTCCCCACACCAAGTATCATCCCTCACTCACTGTTCTTTGTCGCACACTAGGCATTCCAGTGATATTGACCTGAAGTTCCCCCTTTTGCTCCTCCCAAGCTGCCATCGCATGGCACCACATGAATACAATCTATGTTGTTTTAGCCATTGGTCTTTAGCTCATGCTGTCCCTTTTTCTTGGAATGTAATACCTACTTTTCCTTTTTCTTCCCCTTTATTGCCTTGTCCGGTCCTCCCTTACTATACCAAATTTCTTCTCTTCTTTTACACAGGTCAGGGTTATGTCCTCCACAAAAACTTCCCTGACTGAAGGGAAGTGTTAGAAGGGGACCCTCTTCAGTACTCTCTTAATAAATCGTGATTATTTTCTATCAATGTATTTGCCACATTGTTTTATAATGATGTGTTTACATGTCATTAAGGGTGGGGAAGCTGACTTACCTATCTTCACTGTCCAGTTGCCAGGTATAGTTCCTGAGTAGGCACTCTATTGAATGAATGAATGGATGAATAAATGAAACTGAGTAATTATGTGGGAATAGTGGTAGTCAGGCTGTTATCTCAGCCACATGGGCTCTTCCATAAGCAGTTCCAGGACGCCTCTTCAGTATAAATTAAAATATGGTGTTTTAATGAGCTTAATGGGCCATAAAGGAATCCTTGGGCACTTTTAAAATTCAGAGTTAATTACAAATGTGAATCTGAAGCACCAGAACTTGTGCAGATCATCCTGGGTATCTATAGTACATTGGGCTGGCAATGTATCGGCTCTGTCAATATAATTGTTTCATTAGTTGCCTATTTCTCAAACAATTAGACTGAGAGCTTTTTGATGGCAGGGATTCTGTTTCCACAGTGCCTAGAACACTACATGTGGAAGTGCTCAATAAAAATTTATTTTCTTTTGATTTTTAAAATTTATTAGAGAAGTTTTGGGTTTACAAAACAGTCATGCCTAAAATACAGGATTTCCATGCACCACTACACTACCACCAACACTTTGCATTGCTGTGGAACATTTATTACAATTGATGATACCACATTTTTTTATAATTGTGCTATTAATTGAAGTCCAGAGTTTAATTTAGGATTCACTGTTTATATAGTGTAATTCCATGGGCTTTTTAAAACAATTTTTATTCTGCTACCATATATACATTCTAACATTTTCCCTTTTAATTACATTCAGATACATATTTCAGGATTGTTAATTATGTTCATAATTATTTTGGTTTGTTAAAGCTGTTGGAATGTAATATACCAGAAGTCAAACTGCTACTATCACCATCCATTACCAAAATATTTCCACTGTTCCAAATAGGAACTCTGTACATTTGAACCCTTAGTGTCCCATCCCTTCCCCGGTAACCTATATTCTAGACTGTGACTTGATGAATTTGCATATTCTAATAGTTTGAAAACAGTGAGAGGATGCAATATTTGTCCTGTTGTATCAGGCTTTTTTCATTCAACATGATGTCTTCAAGGTTCATCCCAGTTGTTGCATTTATCAGGACTTCATCCCTTTTTACAGTTGAATAATATTGAATTCCATGCATATACCATATCTTACTTATCTGTTCATCGGTTGAGGGACACTTGGATTGCTTCCATCTTTTGGGAATTGTGAATAATGCTGCTGTGAACATCAGTGTGAAAATATATGTTTGAATGCCTATCTTTCAATGCTTTCTTTCCTGATAGTAGGATTGCTGGGGCATATCCTTAGCATTCTGAGAAATTGCCAAACTGTCCACCACAGCAGCTGGACCAATTTTACATTGCCACCAGCAATTAATGAGTGTTCCTGTTTATCTACATCCTCTCCAATGCTTGTTATTTTCTGTTTTGTTTGTTTTAATAACAGCCATTCTGATGGGTATGAAATGGTACTGCATTATGGTTTTGATTTGCATTTCCCTGATGGCTAATGATGTTGAGCATCTTTTTATGTGCTTTCTGGCCATTTTTATATCTTCTGTGGAGAGATTCTACTAATGTTTTTTGCCCATTTTTAAATTGGGTTGTTTGTCTTTTAGTTCTTAAGTTGAAGCATTTCTTTTTATATTCTGGATATTAAACCTTTATCATATATGTGGTTTCCAAATATTTTCCCCCATTTTGTAGGTTATTGTTTTACTTTCATGATGAAGTCCTTTGAGGAAACAAAAGTTTTTAATTTTGATGAGGTCCTTTTTATTGATTTTTTTCTTTTGTTGCTTGTGCTTTGCATGTAAAGTTTAAGAGACCATTGCCCAATACAAGGTCTCGAAGATACTCCCCTACCTTTTCTTCTAGGACTTTGATAGCTCTAGCTCTTATACTTAGGTCTTTGATCCATCTTGAGGAGATTTTTGTAAGGTATGAGGTAGGGGTCTTTCTTTTTGTTTTTGGAACTGGAGATCCAGTTTTCACCCATTTGTTGAGAAGACCATTCTTTCCCAATTGAGTAGTCTTTGCCCCACAATTTCTGGCTTTTCAGTTTGATTCCATTTGTCTATATGTCTGTCCTTGTGCCAGTACCATGCTGTTTTGTGTTGTACCATGGTTTGTTTTTTTTTACACGGGCAGGTACCAGGAATCAAACCTGAGTCTCTGACATGGCAGGTAAGAACTCTGCCTGCTGAGCCACCATGGCCCACCCATGCTCTTTTGATTATAGTAGCTTTGTAATAAGTTTTGTGTGAGTGTGTGTAATTAGTTATAAGATTGGGAAGTGTGAGTCCTCCAACTTCATTCCCTTCTTCAAGATGGCTTGCCCTTTCATAATCAATTTGATGATTGGCTTTTCCATGTCTGCAAAGAAAGTTGTTTGGATTGCACTGTTTTTTTTCTTCTGTAATATGCTTTGGGTAGGAGTGCATCTTAACAGTATTTAGTCTTTAAATCCATGAACATGGATTGTCCATCCATTTATTTAGGTCTCTGATTTATTTTAGTAATATTTTATAGTTTTCTCCATACATATCCTTTACATCCTTATTATATTTATTTCTATATACTTGATTCGTTTGGTCGATATTGTGAATTGAATATTTTTTTATTTTCTTTTTCTGATTATTCATTGCTTATATATAGAAACACTACTGATTTGGGGGTATTAATCATGTACCCCACCCACTGCTGAACTCATGTATGAGTACTAGGATTTTTGTTGTAGATTTTTTCTTTATTTTCTTCATATAGGATCACAAAAATCTCCAAATTGGGAAAGTAAAACTTTCTTATCAGAGGAACTAAGCACCAAAAATATACAAGGCATCGAAATTGGGAAAGTTTTAATTCAAGCACAATGTTGAATAACAGTGGTGACAGTGGGCATCCTTGTCTTGTTCCTGATCTTAGAGGGAGAGCTTTCAGTCTTTAATCAAGTGGCATGTTAGCTGTGCAGTTTTCATATGTGCCCTTTATTATGTTGAGGAAGTTTCCTTCTATTCCTAGTATTCTAAGTGTTTTTTATCAATAATTGGTGCTGCATTTTGTTAAATGCCTTTTCTACATGAATTGAGATGGTCCTGTGGTTTTTATCTTTCATTCTGTCTATGTGGTATGTTACATTAATTGATTTTCCTGTACTGAACCAAGCTTGCAAACCCGGATAAACCTACTTGATCACGGTGTATAATTCTTATAATATGCTGTGGGATTCTGTGTGGTAGCATTTAGTTGAGGATTTTTGCATCAATATTCGTAAGAGATATTGGTCTGTAATTTTCTTTTCTTGCAATATCTTTATCTGGCTTTGTTATAAGGGTGATTGTGCTGATTTGAAATTCTTATGTGCCCCAGAAAGCCAAGTTTTAATCCTGATCCAATCTTGTGGGGGCAGCCATTTATTTTAATCCTGATTCAGTATTACAGGGCAGAAACATTGATTAGATTATCTCCATGGGAATGTATGGCCCAATTGTGGGTGTGACCTTTTGATCAGATGGAGATGTAACTCTACCTATTTAAGATAGGTCTTGATTAGCTTACTGATGTCCTTTAAAAAAGGAGAAACATTTTGAAGAAACGTCAGATTCAGATACTTGGAGAACAGTTGCTTCACAGCTGACAGAGACATAGATGTTTGGGGAAGCTTGGAGTGCCAACAGAGAGAGGAGATGCCTAGACATAGGCAAAGCCCAGCAGACATCACCATGTGCCTTCTCATGAGATGCTAAGCAAGCCAGAGTTGTGTCCCAGAGGAGCTAAGTGAAGGTGTACAGATGCTTAGAGAGGACACCAGTGGCATCAGAATCTGGAAGCAGTGGAACCAGGAAAGGACCACCAGATACCAGCCATATGCCTTCCCAGCTGATAGACATGTTCCAGACAGCAACAGCCTTTCTTGAGTGAAGGCCTTCTCTTGTTGTGTCTTAATTTGGACATTTTCTCAGCCTTAGAACTGTAAACTTGCAATTTAGTAAATTTCCTTTTAAAAAGACACTCGATTTCTGGTATATTGCATTCTGGCAGCATTTAACAAGCTAAAATAGTGATGTTGGCCTCTGTGCTGGTTTGAAAAGATTATGTACCCTAGAGTTTCAATCCCGATTCAATCTTGTGTGAGGAAATTACTTTTAATCCCTATTCAACAGTGTAGGTTGGAAACTTTTGATTAGATTATCTCCATGGAGATGTGACTCACCCAATTGTGGGTATTAATCTTAGATTAGAGGGAGATATGGCTCCACCCATTAAAGGTGGGCCTTGATTAGTTTACTGGAATACTTTAAAAGAGGAAGCATTTTGGAAAAAGCTTCAGAATGACAAGATCCGTCAGAATGAGGAGAACCATGAGATCTCATGCAGCCAGAGACCTTTGGAGATGAAGAAGGAAAATGCCCTTGGGGAAGCTTCATGAGATAAGAGGCCTAGAGAGAAAGCTAACAGAAGTCACCTTGTTCACCATGTGCCTTTCCAGTTGTGAGAGAAACCCTGAACTTCATTTGCTCTCTTGAGTGAAGGTAGCCTCTTGTTGGTGTCTTAATTTGGACCTTTTTATAGACTTGCTTTAATTGGGACATTTTCAGGGCCTTAGAGGTATAAATTTGCAGCTTAATAAATTCCCCTTTTTAAAAGCCAGTTTATTTCTGGTATATCACATTCTGGCAGCTAGCAAACTAGAATAGCCTCCTACAATGAATTTCTACTTTTAAATTTTTTGGAAGAATTTCATTAGATTGAGTTAAGTCTTGGAATGTTTGATAGAATTCCCTTGTGAAACCATCTGATCCTGGGCTTTCTTTCTTGGTAGGTTTTTGATTACTGATGCAATCTGTTTACTAGCAATTGGTTTGTTGAGATCTTCTATTCTTCTGAGTCAATGGAGGTAGTTTGTGTGTTTCTCAGAAATTGTCACTTTCAGCTAGGTTAAGTAATTTATTGATACACAGTTGATCATAGTATCCTCTTATAGTCCTTTTTATCTCAGCAGGGTTGGTGGTAATGGCCCATTTTTTATTTCTGATTTTTGATGTTTCTATCCTCTCTTTTTTTCATTGTCAGTCTAGCTAAAATTTGTGGATTTTGCTAATATTTTTGGTTTTGTTGATTCTCTCTATTTTTTTTGTTGTTGTTGTTTGTTTTTATTCCTTCTGTTTCCCCCAATCTTTGCTATTTCCTTCCTTCTGGTTGCTTAGGGTTTAATTTGCTCTTCCAGTTTTGAGGTTAGGTTTCTGATTGGCAGTCTTTATTCTTTTTTTACTTTGGGGTTAGTTTGCTGTTCTTTCTCCAGTTCTTCCAAGTGGACAGTTAATTCCCGAATTTTTGTCCTTTCTTCTTTTCTGATACAGGCATTTAGGGCAATAAATTTCCCTCTTAGCACTGCCTTTGCTGCGTCCCATAGGTTTTGATATGTTGTGTTTTCATTTTCATTCGCCTCGAGATATTTACTAATTTCTCTTGTAATTTCTTCCTTGACCCACTGGTTGTTTAAGAGTGTGTTGTTGAGCCTCCACGTATTTGTGAATTTTCTGGCACTCCGCCTATTATTGATTTCCAACTTCATTCCTTTATGATCTGAGAAAGTGTTGTGTATGATTTCAATCTTTTTAAATTTGTTGAGACTTGCTTTGCGACCCAGCATATAGTCTATCTTTGAGAATGATCCATGAGCACTTGAGAAAAAGGTGTATCCTACTGTTGTGGGGTGTAATGTCCTATAAATGTCTGTTAAGTCTAGCTCATTTATTGTAATATTCAAATTCTCTATTTCTTTACTGATCCTCTGTCTAGATGTTCTGTCCATTGATGAGAGTGGGGAATTGAAGTCTCCAACTATTATGGTAGATGTGTCTATTTCCCTTTTCAGTAACTGCAGTGTATTCCTCACGTATTTTGGGGCATTCTGATTCGGTGCGTAAATATTTATGATTGTTATGTCTTCTTGTTTAATTGTTCCTTTTATTAGTAGATAGTATCCTTCTTTTTCTCTTTTAACTGTTTTACATTTGAAGTCTAATTTGTTGGATATTAGTATGGCTACTCCTGCTCTTTTCTGGTTGTTATTTGCATGAAATATCTTTTCCCAACCTTTCAGTTTCAACCTATGTTTATCTTTGGGTCTAGATGTGTTTCCTGTAGACAGCATATAGAAGGATCCTGTTTTTTAATCCATTCTGCCAGTCTATGTCTTTTGATTGGGGAATTCAGTCCATTAACATTTAGTGTTATTACTGTTTGGGTAATACTTTCCTCTACCATTTTGCCTTTTGTATTAAATCCTCAAGCATCAATGATTCACTGGATGTCTTTTAATGCAGTCCTAGGTCTTATGAAGTTTATTTTTCTTTTCACATGCACATGGATCATTCTCCAGGATTGGCCATAGGTTAGGTAATAAAACAATTACCAGTATATTAAAAAATATTGAATTCATGCCATGTATATTCTCTGAGTACAAAAGTGTGATGCTAGAAATAAATAACAGGAGCAGAAAAGGAAAATTAGCAAATATTTGGAAACTAAACAATATATCTTAAGCAAACAGTAGATTAAAGAGGAAATCAGAGGTGAAAATTAGGGAATACATTCAGTTGAATGAAAATGAAAATACAACATACCAAAACTTATGGGATGCAGTGATGACAGTGCCGAGAGGAAAATTTATAGTTCTAAGTGCTTACAATAAAAATGAGGAAAGACTTTAGAACAGAGACTTAACATCAAAAGTGGAAGACTAGAAAAAGAGGACCAAACTAAACCTGAAATCAGAAGGAAGAAGGAAATAGCAAAGATTAGAGGGGAGATAAATGAAATAGGAACAGAAAACAATACAGAGAATCAACAAACCAAAAGTTGTTTCTTTGAAAAGATCAATAAAACTGGCTAACCTTTAGTTAGATTGGTAAAGTGAAAAAAGAGACAGGTTACAATTCATGAAAACCAGAAATGAAAAGGGGTACATTGAGGATGACATCATAAACATGGTAATGTAAACAGCTACAGAAAATCTCTCCGTAGTGTAATTCAATGTAAAAAGGACAATTCTGTATCTTTCAGAGCTCTGAAGGAAGATATAGATTGGGGAAGGACCCTACAAGTGCCAAATTGAAGAAAAATTTAAAATATCAGTCAGGAAACCTCCATACTTGAGTGGATGGTCCTCTCCTGTCACCCTCACTCTGTCTCACACACTGCTTGGGTGGGGCACAGAAACAGTAGCTGCAATTACTTCTACTGGGACACAGAATATAAATTCTCTCACCTTAATGATACACACCTCCACCATTTGGAGATCCATGGGACAGGTAAGGACATCTCCGGACCCAGGTACGTGAGGAATAAAATACAGCCTGTATTTCCAGCCCTGGGTCCAGAAGCCCTACTCCATCCTTGAGGGAAACAGCAGCCAGTAGTCTGATCCCTGTCTGCTGGCCAGCTGAATACTGGGTCAGCTGGGGGAGTCCTCAGACCCAAATAAAGTGGAAGATTCAGCCCCACATTGAGCCAGATTTTCGCCAACAAAGCATGGGCACAGGAAACCTACAATTCCAGCCCCTCCGGATTAGAGGTAGCCTGAGGATGAGTAAGTTACTGAACAGTGCCATCTGCTGGATGGAACAGAAAGTGCAAGGGATTTGAAGGGCTTTCTCAGGTACACTCCAGAAAATATATTAGAACCACCAGGACTGGTCTAAACCCACTGTATGGGAACTTTCCCCTTGTTGGCTGAAAAGTGCAGATGACCCAGCTGTTAGAGCAGTGAACTTAAACAAACCAAGGCCTTGTGGGCTAGAGAATAACAGCGCACCATGGGGACCCAGCAGACTTGTTTTGCTCCCAAACAGAGATCTTGCTGTAGTGCGTAGTGCCCTACCCCCCATTCCTGAGGCAGGTCACTGTGGTGTCAATTTGGGATGTTACTGGGGCAGAGCCAGCAAGAACCAGAAGAGCAAGAGCTGAAAAATTCTGACCAGTTAAACAGAGGCTATGCTAGGGGTCTACAATAAGTTTAACTGAATAACAAAGAATAGATAGAGAACTAAGCTAAATAAAAAGAAAACCCTAGGAAAAAGAGTGAAAACAGCCTCAGATACCTAGAAATCAGCAAAAAATTACAAGTTACACAGGGAAAAATGAAGATATGGCCCAGCCGATGGAACAAACACTTTAACAAAGATACCGGAGTTGAAACAAGTAATTAAAGATTTTCAAATCTTTAACTGAATCTTAAATCTTTAATCAATTCAAAAATCAAAGCAATGATATCAGGGAAGATATGGAAAAGAGGTGAAGGATATAAAGAAAACATTGGGTGACCATAAAGAAGAATTTGAAAGCTTGAAAAACAAATGGCAGAACTTATGGGAATGAAAAGCACAATAGAAGAGATGAGAAACACAATGACAACTTACAAAAACAGATTTGAAGAGGCAGAAGAAAGCATTAGTGAACTAGAGTACAGGACTTCTGAAATCCTGCACAAGAAAGAAAAGATAGGGAAAAGAATGGGAAAATCTGAGCATGGTCTCAGGGAATTGAATAACAACATGAAGCATATGAAGATATGTGTTATGGGTTTCCCAGAATAAGTGAAGAGAAAAGGGGCAGAAAGTATAATGATGAAAATAATCACTGAAAAATTTCCATCTCATATGAAAGACATAAAGTTACAGATCCAAGAAACACAGTGTATCCCAAACAGAATAGTTCCACATAGACCTACTCCAAGACGCTTACTGATCAGACTGTCAAATGCCAAAGACCGAGAATTCTGAAAGCAGTAGGAAAAAAATGATCCACCACATACAAGGAAAACTTTATAAAACCATGTATGGATTTCTCAGCAGAAACCATGGTGGCAAAAAGGCAGTGAGATGATATATTTAAAATACTGAAAGAGAAAAACTGCCAAACAAGAATTCTATATCCAGCAAAGCTGTCCTTCAGAAATGAGGGAGAGTTTAAAATATTCTCAGACTAACAGACACTGAGGGAATTTGTGAACCAGAGACTTGCTCTACAAGAAATAATAAGCTATAAGCAGATAGGAACATGAACAGGAACAAGAGGTCTGGAGAAGAGTGTAGAAATGAAGACTATCAGTAAGGGTAAAAAGAGAGAAAAAATAATAAGATATGATATACCAGGAAAAAGCCATGATGTATGCAACAATATGGATAAACCCTGAGGACTTTATGTTGAGAGAAACTAGCCAGAAAAAAGGACAAATATGCATTGTCTTATTAATATGAACTAACATTAATGAGTAAATATTGAGAGTTAAATTTGAGAATGTATGTTGACTGGACATAGAAATAGGTATCTGATGCTGAAAGAGTACAGAATTTTCAACAACATTGAGTTTAAAGATTCAGAAATGGTTGGTACAATACAGTATGATGGTAGCACAATATTGTACATATAATCAACAAGGCTGAGAATGAGTATATGGTAGAAAGTGGAAGGATAAGGGCATGTATGACACCAGAAGGAATGATAGAGGATAATAACTGGGACTGTAAAACTTAGCAGAACCTAAAGTGGGCTCTGAGAGTGAATAAATGTAGAAATATGAGAGTGTTTTTATCAGGGAGAACAAATGAATGTCAGCAGTGCAAGGTACTGAAAATGCATACAGAAAAAGTACAATCAATATAAACTAGAGCATATAGATAACATTAAATTGTAATATGCTTCCGTTAAATGTAGCAAAGGCAACATACCAAAGCTAAATGTCAATAAGATGGTGATAGAATGGAGGGGTATGGGATTCTTGGTGGTGGTGTTTCTCCTTTTTATTTTATTTTATTCTTCATTTTTCCCCCCTTCTTTCTTTGTGGAAGAAATAGAAATGTCCTCATAAAGATTGTGGTGGTGAATGTACAAGTATGTGATTATATCAGAAATAATTGATTATTTACTTAGGATGAATTGTATGATGTGTGAATAAAACAGTTTTAAAAATAAACAAAAGGATACAAGTACTGGAGAAAATGTGGAGAGAGAGATGTAGCTATTTACAGTTGATAGGGAAGTAGAATGGCACAGCCTCTCTGGGACGCAGTGTGGTGGTTCCACAGGATGCTAAGCATAGTGTTTTAGTTTGCTAATGCTACCAGAATGTAATATACCAGAAATAGGTTGGCTTTTTTTTAAACTTTTTTTATTAATTAAAAAAATTAACAAACAAAACATTAAGATACCATTCCATTCTACATGTACAATCAGTAATTCTTAATATCTTCACATAGTTGCATATTCATCATTTCTTAGAACGTTTGCATCGATTTAGAAAAAGAAATAAAAAGACTACAGAAAAAGAAATAAAACGATAACAGAGAGAAAAAAAGATTATACATATCATACCCACTACCCCTCGCTTTCATTTACCACTAGCATTTCAAACTAAATTTATTTTAACATTTGTTCCCCCTATTATTTTTTTTATTCCATATGTTCTACTCTTCTGTTGATATAGTAGCTAAAAGGGGCATCAGACACAAGGTTTTCACATTCACAGAGTCTCATTGTGAAAGCTATATCGTTGTTCAATCATCCTCAAGAAACATGGCTACTGGAACACAGCACTACATTTTCAGGCAGTTCCCTCCAGCCTCTCCATTACATCTTGAACAACAAGGTGATATCTACTTAATGTGTAAGAATAACCTTCAGGATAACCTCTCGACTGTTTGGAATCTATCAGCCATTGACACTTAGTCTCATTTCACCCTTCCCCCTTTGGTTGAGAAGGTTCTCTCAATCACTTGATGTTAATTCTCAGCTCATTCTAGGTTTTTTCTCAGTCCCTTGATACTGAGTCTCAGCTCATTCCAGGATCTCTGTCCCACATTGCCAGGAAGGTCCAGACCCCTGGGAGTCATGTCCCACACAGAGAGGGGGAGGGTGGTGAGACTGCCCATCATGTTGGCTGGAGGGAGAGGCCACATCTGAGCAACAAAAGAGGCTCTCTTGGGGGTGACTCTTAGGCCTAAATTTTAAGTAGATTTGACCTATCCTTTATGGGGTTAAGTTGCATATGAACAAACCCCAAGACTTGGGGCTCAGCCTATAGCTTTGGTTGTCCACACTGCTTGTGAGAATATCAAGAATTCAACTTGGGGAAGTTGAATTTCTCCCCACTCTCACCATTCCCCGAAGGGGGCTTGCAAATACTTTTCCAGTCACTGATCAAATCACTCTGGGATTCGTTGGGGCATCACTCTGGACAAACCAACAAAATCTCATGTCCTACCTGAGATTCCAAGTACTCATGACATTCAATCAAACTATCTACATGAGTTATATTAGGAAATGCTCTAGTCAAAATATAAATTTTGTAACAAACATTTTTTGCTTTAGTCTCATACATAAGGTAACATTTTAAAATATTAATTAGCATCTATTTTCAGCACCCTGCAATAATGACTTTCCTTTATTCTTCCTCATGCAAAAACATTTTTAAAATTTGTACATTGTATATTTCACTATTGTTATACACGCTAGGCATTCCTAGATTATACCATCTCAATCTTTAACATCTATCTTTCTTTCTGATTTCATTTATGTCCCCAGCCCTCCTCCCTCTATCATTCTCACATGCAGCTTCATTCAGTGTTTTAACATAATTACATTACAGCTTCATTCAGTGTTTTAACATAATTACATTACAGTTAGGTAATATTGTGCTGTCCATTTCTGAGTTTTTGTATCCAGTCCTGTTGCACAATCTGTATCCCTTCAGCTCCAGTTACCCAATATATCACCCTATTTCTACCTCCTGATGGTCTCTGTTACCAAAGAAATATTCCAAGTTTATTCACTAATGTCAGTTCATATCAGTGAGACCATACAGTATTTGTCCTTTTCTTTCTGGCTAATCACACTCTGCATAATGTCCTTAAGGTCCATTCATGTTGTTACATACTTCGTAAGTTTATTCTGTCTTACAGCTGCATAATATTCCATCTTATGTAGATGTCACAGTTTGTTTAGTCAACTGTCTGTTGATGGACATTTTGGCTGTTTCCATCTCTTGGTAATTGTTAGTAATGCTGCTATAAACATTGGTGTGTAAATGTCCATTTGTGTCCTTGGCCTTGTGTCCTTTGCATAGATACAGCATATAGATGGGTCCTGTTTTTTAATCCATTCTGCCAGACTATGTCTTTTGATTGGAGAGTTTAATCCATTAACATTCACTGTTATTACTGCATGGGTAGTATTTTCTTCTACTATT